>NC_080094.1:43210000-43510000 GCF_950005125.1 Chionomys nivalis | reverse complement strand
TAGGTGAGTCTAAAGTTTTGTACCTAATTTACTTTCTATCATAATTTGTATTACAACCCAAAAATATCTTTTGATATCACTCAACCTTATATACTTTACATTTCTTTAGTGAATTTCTTTTCTGAGTCTCATAAACAAGAGAGACTATAACTATCTAGTCTTCAACTATCTCAGAGACCCAAGAAGGAAATAATATTAATTGACTAAGCAGGAAATGCAAGCAGGCAACTTCCAAAAATTGTGAGTAATGGCAGAAACAGTTGGCTGCTAGGACAGTCACCCAAAGTTCCGCTGCAATGTTGGGGCATTCATCTTTGGCCTACAGGCCTAGCATATCCGACAGACTTTTCTGTGAAGTGGGATATTTTGTGTCCTGCATATCTAATTAGGACAGCATACTGTCAGCAGTCAAGGCAGGGAGATTTTTTTGCCCAGAGTCTTACTTTTGCCACAAAGAAAGTAAACTCCATGTGGAGTTTCTTCGATGTCCATTATCTTCTCTGAAGTAGATTGGTGCTGCCAGAAGAAGACATGTCTCATTGTCATAAAAAAGAGTCTATGTTATTAAAGTACCTTAAATGCTATATAATTGTTTGATAATGACCTATCTATATAAAATATATCTTTGTTTGACCTTGAAAGCATACCTAATGTGACTACAAGTTCAATTATAACAAGTGACTAATTATTAACCTGCATTTCCTTATTATCCTAAGCAGCTGGTAATAATAATTTTCAAGGACTAGAAATTTGCATTACATTGTTAAATAAGTTGTATGGGTACAATACCTTGAACAAGAGTAGGAATGTATGTATAGTATGTTCTAACAAAATTAATCTTAATATACAAAATTTGTACACAATATGCAAAAGCTCAATCCAATGTAAAAATTTTAAAACTCATAGTTGCCTTTTAAAAGTATACTCAAAAATCTACCTTTTTGTCTTATCATAGCTATATCCCCCCTTTTTTCTTTTCAGAGTAGATTCAATAATCTACCCTTTTATCCTATCATATCTATATTACCCATAATCCATTGGACAATCAAAACCCACCAATCCCACCTTTTGGAAATGTGGGTGTCGTATTCTTAAATTTACTTTCTGCTGTCAGGGGCAACGGTATCTTTAGGGATCCTGGAAGAAAAATTTGAGCTAAGTCCTGGGAGAAGTAGCTGTATCATTCAGTCTAAGTGTTATGGGAAAGTACAGGGCTTGTCTCAAGTCCTGGCTAGTGTCGTCTGTGAGACTGGATCATCTCAGCTAGCCGCCTTGAAATTGTTGTGAGCAGTTCATAGTCTAAATTCAATAGTTAAGTGGTGCCGTCAGCTGAATGGCATCATATGAACCAGGTGGAGTTGTTGTTATGGGGCCCCATCTTCTTCCTGGAGACTTCAGAGGTTACTGTGGGAAAATTTATTGTTCACTGTGGAAAACTTAAACATTATTCATATTAAAATAGAAAGTTTGAATTTTTATAGACATATATATTCAAAGAAAAGTACCATGGAGACAAAAATAGGTATGGGGAGAAGTAGAAGTTTTGAAAGCAGAGTTTGATAGCCTTAGTCCCTAGATTTTTATTTTCCTTCTGACCCACACCAGGTGGCTCCTGATAGAGACTCTGAATTTTTCTTTTAACAACATGCTTGGATTTAGAGAAGGAGAGCCACTCTCCAACTCCAAAGCCAGCTTTAATTTTTAAGTGAGTTGAGACTACCATTATACTCGAACCCACAAACCTGAGGTTAAGAGTCTCATGCTCTGCCTACTGAACTAGAAAAAAGTGGCTTCTGCCAATATCTCTTCCGTGAAGCTAGACTCTCAGGAAGCTGAGGAGTGGGGCGGATTCAGCCATCAAAGTTGCAACCTTAATCCTAGCTTATTACTTAGCAAATTAAAGAGTCATGTGGCCAGAAAAAGAGAGATATACAATAATGATAGATTCAGACCAAAAAAAAAAACCCTCTAAATGGTTTACAATGTGTTTAAAAATATACATAGGCTTGGGAGAGAAGAGAAAAAGGATAGAGAAAATCCTTTAAAAAAAAAAAAAGAAAAAAAAAAAAAGAAATAGAGTAGTTAGGTGTGGTGGCACACACCTTTAATTCCAGCACTTGGGAGGCAGAGGTAGGTGGATCTCTGTGAGTTCAAGGCCAGTCTGGTCTACAGAGATCCAGGAAAGTCAAAGAAAACAGAGAAACCCTGTCTCAAAAACCCAAAAATTAAAAGTAAATATAAAAATAAAAAATAGAGTTAAAAAAAGCCACATAGAAAATACACAAAAAATCTGGATACTGTATGTTATTGTGTTGTGTTTGAATTGTTTGACTGCTTAGGAGGGAGCAACAGCTGCTAAAAAAGACGTTTAATTATAAATGCTGCTGGATTAATCCAAACTATATATTTTGAAAATGCCTTGATTTCAAAATTTAAATAAAAAGATATGTTACTTTGGAGAGGTTTTGCTTTTGTTTCCCCAGGAAATTCTCATTTCTGTGAGTTCATTCTGGCTTAAGAAAAATCTGGTTTGATCAAAGAAGACCCCCCCCCCCCCCGGAAAAATCTCTGATAGGAGCAGATGTACCAAATGATCCAATGTTTCAGAGCACCTCTGTTACAGTTTCCTCTGAGTTCTAGATCCAGAACAGCCTCAAGACTGCTGGCTGAGATGATCCAGCCTCAAAGAATATTCCAGTCACAACTTGACTGTAATCCTAAATTTTCTTTGGGTCCCCATGAGATTATCAGTGCTCCCACTCAGTAGGAAGTAGTCTAGAAAACTAGTCCCACATTCTCCAAAAATGAATTATGGATGTTTGGCTTTGTTTAGAGTGTTAGTTACAAATTGTTATGGTTGATAGTCAGGGGGAGTGTTAGTTACAAATTGTTATGGTTGATAGTCAGGGGAAAAAAGCTAAAGAAAGGAGATTAGATTCATAGTTCTTGTTTTGAGAAGAAAAAAAGGGGAAGTGCTGTGGGATAATGCTCTTGTACCCTCTAAAGATTTGTCACTTGTATTGGTTTAATAAAATGCTGATTGGCCAGTAGCCAAGCAGTAAGTATAGGCAGGTAACCAGACTAGGAGAATTCTGGGAAGAGGAAAGGCTCAGTCTGCAGTCACCAGTCAGACACAGAGGAAGCAAGATGAGAATGCCTTACTGATAAAAGGTACCAAGTCACATGGCCAAACATAGACAAGAATTATGGGTTAGTTTAAATTGTAAGAGCTAGTTAATAATAAGCCTGAGCTAATAGGCTAACCAGTTTATCATTACTATAAGTCTCTGTGTGTTTTGTTGGAACTAAACTACTGTGGAACCTGTGTGGGATAGAGAAACTTCCATCTACATACAAATGGATATTTGTGTTTACAAGTCTAGTGTAGGTCATGGCAGTCCCTTTGCTAGGCCACTAGGGGAAGTGTATTCCCTCTGTCCTGGGTGGAGATGGTGGTGGGGATCATCTGAATTCATTTGGGCTTCAGATAGCAAAGAGTCTGCTACAAATTGAAACAGTCTTGCCTGATTTTGTACCTTCAGGAGCCAGAAAAACCAGGGCAATCTTTGTGCCCATCAAGTGCTCCAAGCAGCTGCAACTGGCCCAAGGGTAGTTCAGTTGGATATTTGACTGGCTGTCTTTTGCTCAAATTGAGACAGACAGAATCCAGTAGAGATAGAATCCAATAGCTGGTAATTAGGGAGCAAAATCTCCCCATTCCCCAATATCTTCACTCACTGACAAGAATACAAAGATCAGCAGTACATTCAATAAGAACTTAAAAACCTATCACTAATAACATTGTGTTTTTTCAAGACAGGTTTTCTATGTGTATCCCTTGCTGCCTTGGAATTTGCTTTGTAAACCAGGCTAGTCTTGAACTCAGACATCTGTTTGCATGTGCCTCCAGAGTGCTGGGACTAAAGGTATGTGCCACCATGCCCAGTTAGTAATAGCATTTGTTTTTTTCTCAAGACCGGGTTTCTCTGTAGCTTTTGGGCCTATCCTGGAACTCACTCTGTAGACCAGGCTGGCCTCAAACTCACAGAGATCTGCCTGCCTTTGCCTCCCATGTGCTGGTATTAAAGGCATGTGCCATCACTGCCTGGCTAGTAATAGCAATTTTTAAAGTTTTTAATAATTCTTAATACCTGTCCAATGCCCCAGGAATAGGGAGATCTTTCTTATCTGTCTCATTTGGAACATGTGTATCTTTAATAACTTTGGAGGGGAATTTACTGCATCCTTGGCACACACAGCTCTGGGCCTGTTCACTTTCTGGTAGTAAACAGGGCCCTGTAATTCTTCTTCTTCACTCTATCCATATGTCCAGGCATCACCTCAGTGACTGTCTTGGGATGACATATGAACCAGTCAGAGCCAACTATTTTTACTGAAAAAAAAAAAAAAAAGAGGATGTGTTCTTTGAGTTGCTGACAACCTGTTCTCTCTGTTCCTATCTCGGGTAGTGATAGGAAGATCAAGTCTGGATTTTTATTTATTTATTTGTTTGTTTGTTTGTTTATTTTGAGCCTCTGCATACCTGACTCTGTTACACCACTGGGCTTTTCTGCTACACAAGAAACTAAACCCCCTGTTTATTTGCCCAAAAGCCATTTAAGTAGTTTCCTACCTAAGGAGACCAGATTAATAGTTTTATTTAATACAGCTCTTTGGAGCAAGCACTATTTATTACGTCCATTTTATAGTTGAGGGAACTGAAACAAGACACTAAGTCACTTGCCTAAGACCAAGTAGTTACACAGAGGCAGAATTCACCCAAGGGCTTGAGCCCTTAAAGTCATCCTTAATTGGTCCGCTCTTTGGTGGAGGGGGAGGAGTCACAGAGGAGAGTAGGAACTCTGAGCTCCACCCCAGGAGGACCCGGTGTTTAAAAGAGTTGGAAAGAGGGACTTCAAGCTTGGTCAGTGACAAGGTCTTCTTGACTGAGATGAAACTCCATGTGAAATCGACTTGCCCCGGATTGAGGCTGATTCCTAGGTGGTTCCCTCTGGCAGGGACCAGCAGAGCCCATTTCTGCGGGGCCACGTCTGCTCTCTGGGTCTCTTGGGCCACGTCTGCTCTCTGGGTCTCTTTTGAAAATCCAGTCCTGGGGATTGGACCCAGAGTCTTGGATATGTTAAAAAGTGCTATTCTGATGAGCTACACCCCTACTCCTTGTTCTTTCAGGCAGGCTTTCATTGTGTAGCTTAGCCTGGCCTTGAAGTTGGTAAGCGGCCAAGGCTAGCCTTGAACTCTGTAACCCTTCTGACTTGGCCTCCTGAGGCTGGGATCACAAGTGTCTGTCATCACATCCAGTTTCTCTCCTGACTGAACCTATAGTGACCTGTGCTCAGCATTGGCCTGCTCCAGGCTGAAATCAGGGGAGGGTACCTGCCCAGACACAGCCCAAAGTAGGGGCTTTGATGCCACCAAAGGCTTGTGTTCCCTTGGATCCAGTGCTGACCGGGTGTGTTACCAATAAAACATGGAAAACTGAATACGGATGCAGAGATGGATAAACAAATAATTTTCTTTCTTGGGGCGGGGGAGGGAGGGTTGCTTCAAGACAGGGTTTCTCTGTGTAGTCCTGACTATCCTGGAACTCACTCTGTAGTCCTGGCTGGCCTTGAATTTAAAGATTGGCCTGCTTCTACTTTCTGGGTACAGGGATTAAAGTAGTGCTTCTCAACCTGTGAGTTGTGACCCCAAAGGGTTCACATATCTGATATCCTGCATATCTGATATTTACATTATGATTCATAATAGTAGCAAAATCACAGTTTATTAAGTAAGTAGCAACGAAATAATCTTATGATGGGGGGGGTCACCACAACATGAGGAAATGCATTAAAGGGTCATAACATTAGGAAGTCTTGAGAACTGGATTAAAGGCATATGCCACCACTGCTCCGCTAACAAATAATTTCTAAGCAATTATTTTTTTAAAGAAAAAAGTGTCATTTAATATTAACTTCAGCTTTTATTAAAAGTTTGGGGGTTTTATAGGGAAAGACACTTTTTAAAGAAGAGCCACTTCAGACCATGGGCCTGGCAGTGAGGGGACGGGTTGGTATGCAGGTGCTCTTTCCCTTTCACCTTAGGTTCCGGGTTGACGTGGGCACCCAACCTAGACCTGGGTGAGGAGAGGCAGCCCAGGAGGAGAGGGGGCTCTCTTTCCTTTCGAAAGGGTGGCTCCTGAGTCTGGGTAAACTGAGGCGGGCGCGCTCTGACTGTGCCGGAAGACCTCGTTGGCTTTGCAGGGCGGGGCAGCGCAGAGCTGGCTCCGTTCCTAGGCAGATGGGTGGGTGATAGGGGAGCGCAGGTGGCGGTGCCGCCGGCGGCTCCAGGCCGGGTGGCCTCGAGCTCCCCGCCCCCGGTGGGCGGGCCCGGGGCGGAGCGCACAGGCGGGGTGGGCCGGGGACGCGAGGCGGAGCGGGGCCCCCGCACAGGCCGCGGCGGCTGGCTCGGCCCTACGGTCCCGGCGGCGGCTGCAGGAGGAAGCCCGGCGGCTGCGGAGGAGGGGAGGCGGAGAGGCCGAGGCCGCTCGCGAAGACGCTCCCCGGCTCCGCAGGGAAAGGTACGGCGCGGCCTCCCCGGCCCGGGCGCAGGCAGCCACGGCGCCGCGCTGGCGAGGGGCTCCCCACGGAGGCCGGCGGTGGGCGGTGGGCAGAGGCGGCTGTCCCGGGCGGTCGCGACCCCGGGGGCCGGGCCGTATCCCCGGGGCGCCCCGCACGGCGGCGCAGACAAAGCCGGCTGGACACTCGAGCGGCCCGGAGGGTGCGCGCTGGGGAGCGGAGGGAGCGCAGCTCGCACCGGCGTCCGGGGCGCGGCGTCCGCGGGTCTTTTTGGGACAGCAAGAGGAATGGGGAGCAGCTCTCCCGAGGGCCTCCCGGGGACTCGCAGTCTGCCCCAGGCTTGGCGGGAGCCAGGCTCACGAAGGGTAGGGCGAGTTGGAGCAGTCGCTTCGCTGGGAAGGGGTGCGGAGGCCGGCTGTCGGCCTCGGGGTGGCGCGGCTGGGGAGCAGGTGAGCGGTCCACGGACCTCTCGGATCTTGCACCAGGAGCAAGCACCGCACAGTGCCTGGCCCTTCTTCCAGCCGTGCCCACAGGTTGTTGGAGGAACCTACTGGTAGTGGCACAGCATGGCCCCGCCTCTGGTCCACTTGGTGGAGCTTAGGGGACCAAACAGCGGGTGCTGAGTGGAGGTCCGCGGGGCTGTGGGTAAATGGAGGGTCATGAAGGTGTGTAAATGGCCCTCGTATTGTGTTCTGTTACCTCTTACAGAGGAAGGACTATTACAGGGCCTGAAGGGTCATGCTTCCTCATAGGCTCCTGGGCCCTGTGACCATCCCCTTGTGTGTCCCCAGGGTTTCCCACCCAGCAGGTTGCGAGAACAGGCTTAAGTCCTCCCTCTCATTCCACAGTCTCCCCTTTGGGCCTTGAACTTCACCCCCTTGAAATCCAGGACCCAATTCCAATGCATATTCCTCCAAAGTTCTGCCCTTAGCAGCGTCCCTAAGAGGCGCCCAGGGTCTCCAGTGACTTGTCACTCTGGCAGGCATTGCCCATCTTGCAGGTCTCCTAAAAGCTCGGTCCCAGAGTTATGTTCTTCCCTGGCTCTCTGGTTCCTCCCTCCTGCCTTTCTGTCTTAGCCTCCTTTCCTGCAACCTCTTCACTTAGCCCTGAGTGTTGGAGGGCTCCAGCGTCCTGTTCTCAGCATCCCCTGTTCACTTTCTACCCCAGTTTTCATTCTTTCTTAGGATTTAAAAAAAAAAAACTTTATCAATTTATGAACACAATAATCTCTTTTTTATATCTATTCGTATTTTGTCTGCATCTATGTCTGTGTGAGGGTGTCTGATCCCCTTGAACTGGAGTGACAGACAGTTGTGAGCTGCCATGTGGGTTCTGGGAACTGAACCCCAGGTCCTCTGGAAGAACAGCCAGTGCTCTTAACCGCTGAGCTGTCTCTCCAGTCCCGAACACAAAGATCTTAAGTGTTTCATGCTCATGACTTTGAATAGCAGATTTTGTCTCTGACTCCAGCTGGGTCCCACCACTCTTTCTGATTGTTTATCGTGTCCTGGTTGACAGAAAACTAATGTGGGTACAGCAGGCTCCTGACAACACTGGGGACCGGAGCCTCTCAGGACCTGCCATCTGAAAATGGCTGGTAATGTACCCATCTTTTAGGACAGGAAGCTTGGACTCCTTTCTGCCTTCACAGCCAGTCCCAGATCAAGGCCTTTTGACTCTTTCCGTAGGGTCTATCTAGGACCCATTCTCCCTGCTCTGATTCTGTTACTATCACCTCAGGCCACTGCCCGTTGCCAAGCCACTGTTTAACTCTTCCTCTCCCAGTCCCGTACTTATCTCCTTTGCATCTGTTTTTAGCAGAGCAGCAAGAATAACATAGAACATTTTGATCAGATCATTTGATTCCTTGATGGCTTGTTACACTTGAGTAAAGTCACAAAGCCTTCCCATGGTTTCTATCTGACCCTCTGTCACGTGACCACTGATGACCTCCCAGCCTGACTTGACTCTTGTCATCTTTACAGTCTCTCTGGCAGACAAACTGAGTCACTTCTGTCTCTTCAACACCCTTAAGCTTTTCCCTGACCCAGAGACTTTGCTGGGGATGTCTCCCCTGACTGGAAGGTTATTTCCCAGTGCTTTTTATTGGACATGCCTTGCTTATAGTTTTTAGCTCTAAATTTAAGTATCCCTTCCCCAGATACCAGCCTAGGCAGAAGACCCTCCTCTACACATGATTCATATTAGAACTTGCTTTACTTTCTTCCTTTTCTATTTAAGGGTTGATAATCCCTTGTTACAGTTGTCTTGACCTTGGGCTTCTTAAGGGCTAGCACCTTGACTGGTTGGCTCACTGCGGTCTCCTAAAAGCTCTGCCTGTTGATAAATCGTCCTGTTGCTGTATCTGAAGCATCTTGCTTGGTGTCTTGTAGGTACCCCTCAGGAAATCTTGACCCATAAAGGTGAGGTTGGGCTAGGCAGAAAGACATGGGCATTGCAGTTAGCACAGGAAATTCCTATAGTCTTAAGTGATCTGAAGAGTTTTGCTTTGTTTCCACAAAAGCAGTTGTGCAAATGGCTGCAAGAATGTGAGCCAGCCAGTAGGATGTGAAAAAGGGAAGCTGGGAAGATATGGGTACCTTGAGGTCATTCCGGTCTGTCATGGGGAGACCAGGCATGGGGGGCGGGATCACTGTCGTTTGCAGCCAAATGATTTCCTTTGCTTTCTTGGCTGGAAATCAAGGTGTACGTGTGTTTGAGAGAGTGGATATGCGGAATGTAGGAAGCAGGGTCTCTAATTCAGGACGTGGGGACAGCCTGGGATTTAGTTCAGCCTACTCCCTTGGGCGGTTTCTGCATGCTCAAACCTAGGGGGCCAGGGAGTTGAGAGGAATAAGAAGCTGGGATTGGGAGTGTGTCTTTTCATGAACCCTCATCTTGCTCTCTACTACTTTCCAGTTTGTAGAGAACAGTCAATTGAGTGTTGCATCGTGGAGTCAGTACTTCAGAGTAGAGGGGGAGAGCCAGGGGACCCCTGATATGGAAGGAAGGGGAGCTGAGATCTTGACAGGGAACCCGGGATAGGCCTAAAAGTCACCCTGTGAATCAAGTGCTGGGGTTAGGAGCTAACAGTTTATATTTGGGGTGAGACGGGCATATCCAGGAAACACCGGGAACTGGCATCGGTGGGGGCAAAGAGAGCATCCTGAGTAGAGGAAATCTGGCCAAGGGCAAGTGGGGAGGGCAAGGTCCTAGTGTGCTCAGTGGGTGCTAGGTATTGTTTAAGAACTCTTCAGATCGACACTGATGCTCTTAGTGATTTTTCTTCCATTTTGTTGAAGGCAGACTGGAGGTACAGTACCACAGCTAATAGTAGCAGAGTGAAGTCTGGCTCTGGAATCCTCTTAGATTTGGGCCATTGGAGGTCTTCTTAACAAGCAAGGGCATTTCCTGCCTTGCAGAGGGGCCTGATCCCCTTTAAAGCTGGAGCCCTTACTTGGGGTGGGCTGCCAAGATTTTCTTCTGGGATGAAATCTGACCCAGGTCAGGTAATTGGGGTTCATGCACACTGATCTCAGGGTTCTGGGGGTGAGGGTGACTTGTGCTTCTAGTCTAAACACTAGTTAGAATGTCACCTCTTGCTTCATGTCCCTGTCACTGCTTCTTTGAATCCCCCTCCCTGGAGAGGCCAAAGCTCAGTGGGGTCCACAGACAAGCTCGCCTCTTCATGATCCTGCCAAGCTCTTGGGAGCCCAGCTGGTGTCTGAGGTGGGCCAGGATAGGGTGTGAGGACAGAGCCGAGGGACTGAAAGTGGCTTGGCCTCTCTCTGCCTTTCTGTAAAATGGGATGAGACAGACTTTTTTCTTGGCCCCTGGAGGTGGTAGAGGTTGGCAGTTCTGTGGGGACTATGTTCTTATGAGGGGCTTTCTAAGCGGTGCCAGTTCTGGGACCCAGGCCTGGGCAGCTGTGCTGGTGAGCCTTTTCCAGGGACACCTCCATGACCACCTTTAAGCCCCTGACTGGCTGAGGAGGGGCTGCTGCCACACGGGTGACGTTTATTACAAATTGTGAGTCCCAGAGTTTAGGGGATCTGTTCTTCCACTTGGGCAGACCCTCCATCTCCTCCCAAGAAGAGAAAGTAGAATCACTGGACCGTCTCTTCTGCATTTGGGGGAAACTGAGGCACACACCAAGCACATTGCTGTAGTTGTCAGGAGGTTCATGGAGGAGGCCTGTCTCTGCCTGCTTCCTAGTTTGCTGAGTTGACTCGGAGGCTCGTGCAGAGCCTGAGCTGGACACTGGGTCTCCTTAGATGTCATTGGCCCCTGGCATCTCTTGTGCCTAGCCTGGTGTCCCAAGAAAACAGGGACAAAGGGCATGGTTCTCACTGTTCAGGAAATGAAAGGGAGCCAAACATGCCAGGTGCGCTTGGGAGAAGCTTCCTGGAAGACGTGGTGCTTCGGTGTCCCGGAGCCTGTCAGAGGACTGGTGGCATTTCCCGGGGTGGCGAAGGAGGTCAAGCTTGGGGAAGTGGGTGGAAGCCAGGCTGTGAAAAGCTTGATTACCCAGCTGCAGAATCTGGACTTTTACCAGGCCCGGGGAACCACTGGAGGTTAAGGGCATGGCTGTCACAGTATGGTTAGAGCTGTGGTTTTAAAGCTCACTCCTCAGGCTTGAGCACAGATATGCACCTGTTCAGCGTACCGAAATGCAGGCCAGCCCTGTCCAATTGCGTGGGTCCAGAGTGAGGCCTGGGGATCTGCATTTCCCCCCTTTCCTTTCTATCTAGCCTTTCTTTCTTCCTTTCCTCCCTCCCTCTCTTTTCTTTTCCTTCTTCCTCCCTCCCTCCTTCCCACTCTCCTTCCGCTCCTCCCTCCCTCTCTCTCTTCTCTTTCTCTCCCTCCCTCCTTCCTTTTTTTTTTCTTCTTTTTTTGAGGCTATATCTCACTCTGTAGCTGTGCTGGAACTCGTATGTTGGCCAAACTGGCCTCCACCTCACAGAGACCCTCCTGCCTCTGTCTCCAGAGTGCACCATGCCTAGTTGAGACTCTGCATTTTTAAGAGCATATAGGCTGTGCAGAATTGCTAACCCATTGGCTCCTGTCTGTGCAGTGAATTTAGACCTATGTCCTGTGTGACAGGCTCAGTTTATGGGACCTATAGGAGGTTCCCTCAGGCCCTTGTGGACTGTTTTGGCAGAGTTCAGGGAGCAGCCTCTGTGAGAACAGGAGCGAGGGAGTGGGGAGTGCAGAAGGGGGGTGTAGAGATGCTTGTGGGTGGCCTGCTTGGAAGTAGCGCTAGATGAGGGACCTGTGGGTGCTTGGGTCTCAGATGCTGGCAGCACAGGCCTGATTTCTTGGAGTTCCAAGACCACAGTGGGGTGTCTGGGGTGACTGGGTCTTAACACAGGGTGACTGTAGATGGCAGGCAGGGCACCTTATCTTTGCCTGCAGCCTGCTCTAGTGGAGGAGCCAATCTGGGGTGCGCACCCTTCCTCTAGCCAGGGCGGAACGAGAGATTGGGGCTGCAGCTGGCTTCAGCTCCAGCACAGCTGTGGCACTCCTGACAAGCTGTCTGTCTCCTTCCCCTCGGCCCTGTGGGAGTCCCTGTCGCTGCTGCTGCTGCTGCTGCTGGTCACTTGAGCTGCGGCTGTGGTCTTACTCTGCCCTGGTCACCTCCCCAGTGTATTTGGGAGTCAGGACTGGGCCGAACGACTACAGGCAAGTGTCTGCTCCCTTTTGCCACCTCAGTTTCCTTGTCTGTAAACAGAGAGGTCCTGTTCCCCCATGGAGTGATGTCACAGCGTTTGTTGGGTGGGGCTCTGTGTATTTCCAGAGCAGGAGTTCAATACACCTAAGTTCTAGTTTACCATTAAAAGCTGTGTGCCAGTGCTGCAGTAGAGCGAGTAATTTGTCTGGAAAACTGGCTGGCTTGTCTTGGGTTCTCCCAAGGCTCCTTGCTCTCCTGGCTCAGCACAGCTTAGAGTCAGTTGAGGTCCCAGTGGATGCTGGCACCAAAGATGGTGACTGAAGGTGAATGCCACCCCGTGCCCAGAGGGGCTGGAAGGGCTGGGGTTGGCCTGCTTTTAGGCTGATCTCTACCAGCTCTTAGAGGAGGGCACAGTCAAGCCTGTCTTGCCCCCTTTTCAGGCCTCCCTGAGGAGTGAGGGGTACCATTTCTGAAGGACTGCTGTAAGCCTCCTTAGGGATTAGGAGACAAAGAAGAGAAGAAATTGGCAGGTCTACTCCGCCGTCCTGCTGGGGAGGGTCATGCTGTGTTTATGAAAATCGGAGGTCCAGACAAGTTATATAGGAAAGAAAGACGATCTCATGTTTCTAAAGCTGACTTGACTAAGGAAATATGTGTTTTTAAAGATTTCCTAAAACCTTCCTGAGCATGGAAATACCGTTTGAGAATGGCTGATGTGGAAGGTGCTGCTTCCTGGAAACCACAAACATGGATGGTGGGTGGGCTCAGAAGTGGTTGGGAGGCAAGGAGGGGCTGAAGACTAGCTTCTTGAGAGAGTTAGGCTTGGTGGGACAGCCACACTTAGACAGTCGGTGGACACCGAGGGCATTGCAGAGGGAGGGATAGGCTAGATGGATCCCAGGCCCAGAGTTGGTTTTGGGCTCTTGTGGTCACTGCCGTCTTCATTGGGTGAATGATTAAGGGACCCGGAAGGAATAATCGATGCCCAGCACCTGACGGCAGCAGGCGCGGACCTCCTGACTCTGGGAAGGTCTTCTGCCGGTGTCACACTGGCCTGCCACTTCCTTCATGCACCCCTCTTCCACCCCCCTTCACAGGTTACCTGAGCAGGGTTATGATCTCTGGGCAAGAGGCTGAACCTTCTGTGATTCAGTTTCTTACTTATGTCATGGGGACGGTATTGCCTTCTTTGAAGGGCTGTGTGACATGGAGCACCAGCTTGAAGTTTTCACTAGTGTGATTGACAAATGGATGGAAGCCATGTCTCCAGGAAGTACCCAGGGAAGGGCCTGGGTAAGGGAGGCCGGGGTGGAGACCTGCTGGACCAGTGCAGTGCTTAGGAAAAGGAAGAGTGGGGGCTAGGGCAGCAGGGACTAGTGGCTTCAGGAATAGTGGCCAGTGGGGGAGGGGTAAGACAGCACAGGGTTGATCCTGGGGATCAGAGGGTTCCTGTGAGAGAACAGTGGCCAAGCAGGACATGGTGTTAGCTGCAGTGGTCAAGGGTTTCAGGTTGGATTATACAGTGAGACCCTATCTCAACACTTAAACCAAAACAAACAAACAAAAAAAATATCAAGAACAATAGAAAATGAAAAGCAAGAGACCAGTAGGAGCCTGACTTAATTACTTAGGGTCTGGGGGGCCAGGTGATCAATTGGGACAGTGGTTTAGTGAGAAACATGGTAGTGTATGCAGTGAGGTACAGGAACCCCCCAATATCTGTGCCTCTTCCTGACTCAGAGTGAGGGAAGTAGTTGGGTTGCTAATGTGACCCCCTCAGAGTGGGTGTAGTCAGCACAGGACAGGGAGGAGGTAGTGTTCTGGGGTGGGTGCCTGCCCTATACTTCCCTGTGACTGGGGGGACAGTCTGGGCTCCCCCCTTCCTCTGCATATCTGCAGTGTGAAGACTCTTTGTTCAGCACTCAGGTGGGGAGACAGGGTGTGGCATCCCAGCAGTCCCAGAGGAGGGGCCAGACTTTGCAGTCGCAGGTGATGACAAGCTGGCGCTGCAGCCTTGGGCCCACTGTGGAATCTGGGAAGAGGATGCTTCGTGGGGCTCAGCCCAGTCCTGTGGTGCGGTGTGTCACTGTGTCCTGTGCCCCTGCTCTTAGACAGGCTGGAACCCTGGGCTCTCTGTAAGTCCAGGGTTCGAGGACCAAGGTTGGAGATTGAAGAAAAGCGTTTGCATTTGTGTGTAGCTGTGGCCTGATGTGGGGTTTAATACCCTGCCATTCGGTCATCTGCCTGCTTAGGGAACGTTGTTAAGGCCAGTATGATTTAAGATCAGGAGAAGCCGTTCTTGGAAGTGAGTTGGGATTTATTAGAAAACAAATCAAAGAATCTAGCCACCCTGCCAGCTATGAGCTAGTTCCTGCCCTACCCCCATCTCCATGGGCTACTGTCTTGTTTCACAGAAAGGAGACACTGGTCAAACCCAGGTCAAACTCCATCTGACTTGATGCTCTCTCCACATCCAATAGCCCTCCTCAGAACCCTCACCCAAACCTTCAACTGTGCCCCATCCCTACTCTGCCTGTCTGCTTCTCGTCTTGATCCTGGGGCTAAGGGTATTGTCCCTGGAAGGCTACTGAAACCCTAGACTCCAGGTCAAACAGACTTTAGGATAATGCTGGCCGGAGACACCTAGGGTGGCCAGGAGGGAAACACTCTGAAGAAAGTGTAAAAAGAGTTTCCGTTATTCAGTGCACAAGACTCTCATTCTCCTTAACTTTGGCAAATTAACATAAAACCATACATAATGCAAAACTTTGTGAGTTAGACCGGAAGGGTTTGGTGTTTGGAGAGTAACTTTGGGAAGGACCTCGAACGTGACCCTGACCGAAAGGGAAGAGTGAGCACCAGGTGTTGTGCCTCACAGAGTGACTTTACAACATCCCTGGACCTTGGCTCCCACCTCTGTAATAGGGAAGCACTGCAGTGAGAACTGGACCTTCCGCAGGAAGGTGTCTAGCGCTACACTCTGTGCCTTCAGCTTGCTCCATAAAAAGTAGCGACAACAATGGCAGAATGCTTTGAGGGCCCTTCGACTTCAAAAGCAGGGAGTTCCTGAGTCTCTTTGAACTTAACAAAAAGACTTGAAGGGTGTCTGTTGCATAAGCTCGGTGTCTTAGCTCCCCAGGTGTTTTATGGGATAAGTCACAGGCCCTGGACCCAGCTGTGGCTTTTGCTGGGAACACTGTTGGCTTTGCAGACTGCTGGCTTGTGTGTGGGTTGTGCTTCCTGCACAGATGGTATGAAGAGCCCTTCAGTGGCTGATCTCCTGCACTGGTTAGCACCCTAAAGTCACCAGGAGGGGGAAGTCTTGGGCTAGTGACGGACTAGTGGGGATCATGGATTGCCACTGTTGGAGTTCCCATTTGACCTGGCAAAGCAGCACTGTCATATCCCGGGCCCTATTTATGCAGAGGAACCAAGGAGAAGGGTTGAGTCTGACAGCGTTTGCCTGGCCAGCCTAAGCTAGCCCTGGGGCAGGGAGACCAGAGTGCTCTATAGCCTACTCTGCCAAGTACCCAGGCCAAGAGCAGGTAGCCTCCTAGTGATAGTCCAGGTTTTGGCTATGTGACTGAGGTGAACTGCCAGGCTTTGAAGTGACTCTTCCTGGCCCCAAGTGCCTGGCATAATGTGTACAGTGTCAGTATATGGAGAGGGTAGGACAGGAGAAGTGCCAAGCCCGGGGCAACCCTTGGGATTGCTGCCCTGAGTAAAGATGGAGCACCCTGCTGTGGCCTCCACTGCTCTCTTCAGTCCTCGTAGCCTGTGTCTTCATCTGTACAATGGGTGGCAGGATGCTTGTGAGCATGAAGGACGTAGGGCATGGAAGCTTGGTATAGAATATGAAAATCAAATACAGTCTGCCTGCCTGCTCAGGTATTCATCTTCTGTTGGATTGGGGGTTTCTTTTGTTAGTGTGAATCTTTTCGTGGTCATGTACCTCAGCTTTGTAATTTGTGCTGTAAAGGTGGGTACCTTGGAGTGGTAGTTTTGCTAGAAAGGGGTTTATTGAAGACAAGGGCTCCCTCATCGCAACTGCTCCCCAGATCCAGCAGCCCTCAGACAGCTCTGCCGTTGTGAGGCTGAAGGGTTTCTTTGCATGCAAGGAACCGAAGTCTTAAGCTGGGTGAAGTGGAGGCTCTGTGAGTCAGGAGAAAAGATAGGCTTGCTGGAGAACCCCCCCCCCCCAGTCTACTGTCAGGCACAGTTGGGCTTTGTGCAGAGTCACGAGGGCCCCTGACGGATGAGGGGGAGCTGAGTGGCTGAGCTGTGTTCACAGCCTCAGTTCTTGCAAGTGGTTTTGAAAGAGTCAGCAGAAGCTGCTGACTGTGCTATTCTCTTTTACCCCAGTGCTGTGGCCAGTGTGTGGGAAGGGAGAGAAAAGACGCCCATGAGAAAGCCACCCCTTCCTTCATCTGCCAGCTTACACCTCCCAGGTGCCCATCTTTCAGTATCTACCAATGTAGATCTCTGTTGCATCTGACTCTGAGCATGATGACTCACATCCGGGGTGGGTTGACCTGTGTCTGCAGGTGATGCTGGGTGCATTTGCCTCTGCCGTAGGTGGTGCCTAGTCAGTGCAGGTGATGCCCAGTGCAGTTCTTCTGTGTTTGCGGGTGTGTGTGCTAGGGGCTGTGAACTGCAGAAGCTTGGTCATCTCTGGTGATGACCCTGGCAGGAGAACAGAGCCCAGGCTTCACCGCTCAACCTTTTTGATCTGCATCATGATATTTGGTCTTGGGTAGGTTTTGATCTTTCCCACACCCTAGACCTAACTACGAGGGGTAAAAGGGTCAGCTGGATGAGAAATAGCTTGTTGGGGTTTATCCTCGCAGCATCATGACTAGTCACTGAAGTCACGCTGGCCTGCCTTGCCTTGGCTCCACATCCTGCCTCTTTGTAAGTTCCGGGAGGTCCACACAGCATTCTCACTTCCTCTGAGCCAGTGCCTTCCCTGTCCCCTACCCCAACTTCTTTCTTTGTGGCTCTCGTAAGCTCTGACCTGTCAGGTTCTTAAGGGGCCAGTTTTAGCTTTTCTGTATTCCCACACAGTAGCACTCCTTAAAACCTGCTCAATGAATAAAAGATTTGTCCCTACCACCTGGCTCCGGTTCAACACGGGTTTCTCCCCCACTTTGTGTGTGCTGCCTGGTCTCTTCAGATCTGCCCAGCCCAGAGTGTCCCTGTGATTTAATAAGAAACTCACCACACCACACCCACATGACGTGTGCTCACCCGGATTCCACAGCCGCTGGGACATGGCATGTAGAGACTGTGTGCCTGTATGCTGTTGGTACGACTCTTTCCCTGTGGAGGGTAGGGATGGAGAATGCTGTTCATGGGCATTCTGTCATCCAGTGGGTGGGCCTGGTCTCTCCCTAGGAATAGCACAGGGCTTGTCTGTGTGGCTGTCTCTGTGAGGCTTGTGGGTGTGGCTGAAGACCCTGAGGAGAAGGTGGGATGCATCCTCCCCACTCCTGCTTGTAAGTTTGCTTCCCGGCCACCCAGACTCAAATAACCACACAGAAACTGTAATAATTACAATACTGTTTGACCAGTGATTTAGGCGTATTCCTAGCTAGCTCTTATATCTTAAATTAGCCCATTTCTATTAATCAGTATCACCACGAGGCTGTGGCTTATGGGTAAAGTTCCAGAGGCGACTTTCTCCTTTGGCAGCTATATGATGTCTCCTGACTCCTTCTATGCTCTCCATATATCTCTTCCAGCCTGGCTATATTCTGTCCTGCCATAGGCCAAAGCAGCTTCTTTATTAACCAGTGATATTCACAGCATACAGAGGGGAATCCCATATCACCTGCTGAGATGTTCTCTTCCCAACTCTTCAGGCATGGAAGGAAGGTCAGGTGGATGCATCTGGGACCTGGGGCTTCAGGGCTCAACAGGAGACCCTTGGTAGGGTGGACAGGGGCACCTTGATCTCACATGGAGAGTTATTCTCATCAGCAGCACCTCTAAGCATCCCAATCCAGGACTGGAGCTGACTCTTTCCCAGACTGTATTAGGTTCTCCAGTCTGGATCTCAGCTGCCTCTCGTACCTTTGAGTTAACCAGCTGTGAGCCCTGTCTCTATGATTTGATGTTCTGTCCTCCACAGGGGGCAAATACAGTATAAGGCAAGACTGAATCTTGTAGGAGACAAACTGTAAATATGGATTTTGTTGAGTATTTCTGACATAGGACCCAGACTAGGGCAAATATGATGACTGTTGCCACTTCAGAGACGAGAAGAGGCTTTTCAAGCTTGTCCAGTTAGACCCTAGCCCTGTGCCCTGGGGCCTCTCCTGTAGGGAAGAGCATCTCCAGAGGCTGCAGAGAAAGGGGAAGATGTGGATGAGTGTGATGGCAAGGACACTCACAGCTTGAGTGTGTCCAGGCATGGGCTGCAGCAGACTTTGAAATCCAGGCAGTGACAACATAAAGGGGTACCTTGGCCATGATCTGGCCTCAGCTTTTTCAGCTCCCTTCTCTGATACAGCACCAGTTCCTGGAGTCTCTGCATTTGGATCCTTGGTATGAAATAGTTGACTTTACAGATGACCCTAAGATGATACCCTTGCTTGGGCTCTGACTTAAATGGGGTAGTGTGAGTGTAGGTGTTTGTAGACATCTCCCGGGGAATTGTAATGTTCCTGTCAGTGGGCCTGGTTTCTAGGTCTGCTTTTCAGAATAGAGGGGATGGAGTTCCTGTGTGACAGAGGTGTTCCCTGGGGATCCCCTCCTCCTCAAGGCTTTCTGGATAGGAAACTAAAGATTATTCATGATCTATTTCTGGGCAATAAGTCACCTCCACACTAGTAGGTTCTAAAGCAGTGGAATCATCACCTGTAGCTCATCTGTGAGTCAGGGCTGGGGATGCGGTTGAGCTGGGTGGCCCTGCTTCAGGTTCTCCCAGGAGGCTGCAGCCAACTGAAGGCTGGGGGACTGGAGAATGTTTCCATGGTGGACCATGCCGGTGTGGCCACTGCGTCTTTTATAACCCAGCTTTAGATGCCACATTCTATCATTTCTGCAATATCCTCTTAGCTATAAAGGTCGGCTGAAGAGGAGAGGGCATGAATACTGGACGGGGGCTCTTGGAAGCCGGCACGCATGCACTCTGGTCTGGATGGTCCAAGCACCAGCAGCAGGTGGGGTATGGGTGGACCCTTCTAACGTGTTCTCTCCCTTACCATACACAACGGGAATGTCTCTATGGAGTGGGTAGCTTCCTCCAGGCTCCACACACATCTTCTCACCTGGTTCTGCCTTCTCTCCGGTGAGTCCCACTGTGTGCAGGTGGGGGACTGCGGAAGACTAAGGAAACATTGCCGCCATGTCTCGGCTCTAGGCCTCTGCACACATTCCCACACAACCTGTTTTACTGACAAGGTCACCTGCCTTAGGTTTCTATTGCTGCGATAAAAGCTGACCAGAAATTAGTTTGAAGCAGAGAGGGTTGATCTGGCTCACATGTCCTGGTCACAGTCCATGGAAGAAAGCCAGGGCAGGAACTCAGCAAGAACTCAAGCAGAGGCCATTGATGAACGCTGCTTTCTGGCTTGAACCTCATGCTTGCTCAGCCTACTTTCTTATAGAACCCAGGACCAATGGTCCAGGGATAGGACCACCCACAATGGCCTTGGCCCTCCTCCCCCACATCATTAATTAAGAAAACGCCTTACAGACTTGCCTATAGGCAATCTGGTGGAGGCATTTTCTCAGGTGAGGTTCCTCTTCACAGATAACTCTAGCTTGAAACCAAAAGCCAATTAACCTGTCACCCACCTAATACATGGTGGAAATTCAGATTACTAACATTGGAAAGTTGGTGATCACATTTCAGAACATACATGAAAATGTGGTGCTAAAGTTATTCTGTAGGGAGGGGACTATTTGTGATCTTAAGTGTGTGTGTGTGTGTGTGTGTGAGAGAGAGGGGGGGGGGAAGGAAGGAGGGAGCGGGAGAGCGAGCAAGCGCTTGAACACTCTTGGTGATCCCCCACCTAGGCATTTACTGGGGCTGCCCATTCAGGGAGCTAAAAGTGTCTAATGCTTTGCAGTCTGGCAGGAAATTGAGTCTGTACCCCTCCCAGCGTACCTCCTACTTCTGCCCACTCCTTCCATGAGGGAGGTGTGTTCTTTCTGTATGTGTGTGTATCCTGCCAGTCAGTGGCTGCCAAAGAGTGCCTGACTCCCCTCTTCTCTTTTGAAAGAGGGTTTCAAGAAGCTTTTTGAAGTTGTTCTTTTTAGAACTACATTTTGAGGGAAGAGAGGTGCGTAACAAAGGCACAGTGCTGGGAGAGAAGCCAGGCACCAGGAGGAAGCTGGGGCCTTGGTTCTCATCAGCGTTGCTGCTGGCCTGTGAAATAAGGTCCCTCTGCTGTTTCCCTGTTGTGAACTTGGAGTTGCCTAATGAATATTGAATCTGGGGAGGATGGTTAGGGTTGGGGGGCTCAGACCCAGTTGGGCTTGAACTGGGAGTCAAGTTGTGGGTATTTGATTGACACCGAGGTCAAGGTCCTGTTGGGTTGTGGCCAAGGCTGATGCTGCGCTCTGAGCTAAGACAAAACTTTGGGTTCCTTTACATGCAGTGGAGCTTTGGGATCTTGGAGGGGTGACTCCAATCTCTTATAACAGTCCTTTGGGGACCTTCCTTGACCTTTCTTTGTGAGGTAGCACTTATAGGTGACCACACTTCTCTCCAGTGCCTGTTTCTTTCCCCCAGCAGTCCACAAACAGGCAGGACTCCCTCACTTAACAGATAGAGAAACTTGAAGCCTATAGGTGTCCGACGGGGCTGAGACACGTGACTCCAGGAGGTGGGAGCATATGTGATATTCTTGGGGCGAGTTCAGGAGTGCTGGTCAAATGGGGCCTAGAGAAAGCCAGGCCCTAGCAGGAAAGTAGGATACGAGTGCACTGCCGTTCTGCCCACTGTGCTCACCTCTGCTCCTGCTATTCCTTTCCACTGGCCTGGCCCTTCTGGTTTTGTGGTGCTGCGCAGTATACTCATTGTGGCTTGGGCAGGAAGGCTGGGAAGGGTCTGGCTGGGAGGCTGGGGCAGTCTGCCCCAGACTGGAGGGTGGGAGGAGGCTTGTCCAGACACAGAGCCCCTTTGTTTGCCAGCCCAGCAAGGCAGCTGGTGTGGGATTTCTGGGAGGGTTTTTTTCCCCCTTTTCTTTTTTTTACCTTAGAAGAATAATTGCATTGTCTAGGGGGTCTCAAGACTCCAAATCCCTCTGCAGACCTGCCGGGCAGCCCAGAGATGTTCCCCTGGAGCAGCCCCAGCTTCCTTCTCCCTTTCCTCCTGCTAGAAGCTTGGAATAGGGAAGGGGAAGCTGGCTACTGCTCCAGACCTCTAGTCCTACTTGTTGGGAGAGAGTCAGGAAGTCCCCAGGGTTGGTTGAGGAGGGTGCAGGCATTCTGTCTCCTGCAACTGAGTACAGGCCCCCTGAGTCCTGGGGAGTCCTGGGAAGATCTCTTATGAGCAAACATCAGGCTTGAGGGAGGGGAAGGATGCTGGTTAAAGCATGACCTAATTTGGAGGGTTTCAGCTGGTGTGGTCCTAGACTCTAAAGGAGATGAAGTGAGGAGGGGGCTGGCCGTCTTGGGGCCTTACTCTTCTGCAGGCAGCAGATGCAGAAATCCAGGCTGAGGTGACTTGAGGAAAGAACAGCAGCTCAGGCACCCTGGGGAGTAATTTGTGTTCAGGGGTCCAGGATGGGTGAAATCTTTTGTGTCTTTGAAAGGTGTGGGAGGTGATCGCCATGGCTTCGTATTTTCGGCAGTCACCACGGCGAGGGAGCAGTGGCTTGTGAGTGAGTGGGAGAGACAGAGGTGGCCCCAGTGTCGAGGAACACAAAAGGTGTCTACACTGGCTGGGCTGCTGACCTGCAGAGTAGTGCTTCTCAGCCTGTGGCCATGCTCACTTGCTGGAGGAGTCTGGCCTTGCTCAGCAACAGGGAGGCTGCAGGCGCAGTCCTGAGACACTAGGTGGTAAGAGGTCCCTAGAGAGACACTTGTGTTCTGGGGGCAGTTTGGAGCTATTGTACTTAAGAGCCAGTATGTGGAGCCTACACTCCACAGTCACCCTGGGGAATGATGGCACAGCTCCTAAGTCCTAGTGAGGACTGTGCGGGTTAGAACCAGAGGCAGCTTCTTTGATGTTGGCAAGGAAAATGTTTCCCTCGAGGCTTTGATGGGCTGGGGAAGCCCAAGGCTTTGTAGTTAGGGATTCTGTTGTATGTGGAGGGGAATATCTTGGAGAACTGAGGCTAGCATGGCGAGAGGATGAAGGACCTTCCCGTGTTTGGTGTGGAGTAGACACTCGGTGAACTGCTGGATTGTATCCTCTGGTCATCTCACTGAGGCCTAGCCAGTTAGCCTTTAAATCAGTGGTTCTCAACCTGTGGGTTGTGATCCCCACGGTTGTTGAATGACCTTTTCACAGGGGTCTCCTAAGACTATCAGAAAATACAGATATTTACATTACAATTCATAACAGTAGCAAAATTACAGTTGTGAATTAGCAACAAAAATAGTTTTATGGTTGGGGTCACCACGACATGAAGAACTGTATTAAAGGGTCACAGCGTTAGGAAGGTTGAGAGCCACTGCTTTAGAGGGTAAAGACTGGGACTGGGTGCAGGTGAGGTTCAAGAGAGGGAGGAAGCTGAAGGGTCCCTGAGAACACTGAGGTAGAGGCCATAATGTTTGGACTGTGGCTTGACCCCGTAGAGAAAGGGGATCTTCTTCCAAGGACGCCTACAGTTTTGACCCTGGGCTGTTGATGGGATGAGTACAGGAGTTCTGGGCATTTCTGGGAGGGGCTCAGCAGGACCCTGTGGAGGTGGTGCTGGCCCTGGGCAGCAGTGGGCAGCTGTGGCCTGTGGCCAGGGAAGTGGTGTCAGGAGGCAGTGGGGGATTTTCAAATAGAGCACTTATGCTCTGGCTGACCTGGTTTCTTGAAGCTTTGGGACTTGGTCTGCTTGGGGACATGGATATTGGCAGGAAGCCCTAGACCCCCACCCCAATTTACCATGGAAGCCAGAGCAAGAAGGCAAGTGTCTATTGTTCTGTGCCTCCCTCAGTGCCCCTCCTCCCTCCTCACCACTTGGCTGAGCCAGCACTTTTTCTTCATTCCTTTATCTGTGGGCAAGTACAGGGCGTTCTGTTTCTCCTGCATACAGATCAAGGCAAGAAAGGGACAGGCATGCACCACGGACCATTTAAACGATTCTTTTTCCTCAATAAGAAGTCTCTCTCTCTCTCTTTCTCTCTCCCTCCTCTCCCTCCCCTCTCTCCCTCCCTTTCTCCCCCTCCCTCTCTTCCAACAAAAACAAAACAACCCCCACCCCCCAAAAAATAATCCCGGAGGGGAAAGTGATAAAAACTGACAGGAAAAACCTCGTGGATGGATGCAGGGTGATAAGGGGCCATGGTGCACGGTCCTCTGTCTTCAGTGGCTGTGTGTGTGGTGCCTCTGATTTCTTATGGGTAACAAGGGTGGATGAAGCTGGTTTGGGGGTTAGCTGTGAAGGTCAGTGGTGCAGGGGACCCACATGGGCCCTGGTTTCCTGTGCGACTTCCATCTGATACCCATGTTCAAGGTCTCTTGAGATCTGGTGTTGGGGGGCTGAGGGTTATTTCTGTAGTCATCTTTAAGATGGCCTGTGGTCCATTCCAGAATCTTTTCATTAGGTACCTACAGCACCTGGTCCTTAATGTGTGAGGTCCTTAGATGCTGACAGTCTGTGATAGCCTTATTTGACAGTCACGGCAAAGTAGTGAGGACCAGCCAGCCAAGCCTAGGGCAAGAAAGGTCAGCTAGACCTTTCTGGCTTTTAGAGAGGTGTCTTGGGATCCTGTGATAAGCTGGACACACCCTGTGGTTTTTTTGTTTGTTTGTTTTTGTTTTTAGATAATGTCTTACCACGTTACTCAGGCTAGCTTGAACCTCATGATCTTCCTGCCTTAGCCTTCACAGTACTGGAATTACAGGTGTGTGTGGCCCCAGTCAGAGTGGGAACTCCACTTTAATCCCTGTTACACCTGCTCAACCCAGTAGCATTTCAAAATGTGGCTCCACCAGTAAGCTTTACAAACACTGCTGCCATCCCACCCTTTATTGCAAAAATGAGTCTGCTGGGGTGTCCCTGGGGCAGGGGTGCTGGAAAGGGGAATCCCCACTCTTGTTCCAGAGACTGGGTTGGGGCATGCAGCCCTGTCACGTCTCACCCGATGCCTGAGCACCCTGGCGTCATTACAGCTGACGCAGGCCCTCCGTGGCGCTCGTGTATTTACTAGCTTGTCACGGCGTCGGCGGTGGCTGGCAGACTTCCGGTGGCATCGTTGCTGACCCTGCCAGCGCGTGCAGTCTGCCACATCCTCACCTCTATATTTAGTGCGCAGGAACCTGGGCGAGAGCAGAGGGGAAGGGAGGGAGAGAGTCGCTGGACTGCGTGGCGTGGTCCTTGGAGGGTGGGGGACCGAGGAGTAGGGGAAGAGGGCAGGGGAGGAGGAGGCAGGAAAGGCTTGTGCCCACCTCCTGGTGGCCTCCTCCTCTAGCAAAGCTAGGCTTGCCTCGGAGGGAGTCTGGGCCTCGAGCGCCACCTGCCTGCAGTCTAGGAAACCTGTTCTACACTGCCTTGGCCACTTTGAGTCTGGGAGTGGGGTAGGAGGTGCAGCAAGGGAGGTAGTTTCTTTCTAGGCCCAGGCATCTTATGAATGAGTTGGGGAGAAACAACTTCTTAGCCTGAGTATATTTAGGAAAAACGGAGCAAAAGAACAACAGAAAAAAAAAAAACCCCAAAACCACACTTACTTCGCTAAACCTCCAAGTGTTAGAGAACACTGTCCCAAGGAAAATGGAAAGCTCAGAGGGAAGTCAGCATGTCTCGACATGCTGTGGACCCCCATTCCTCCCGTTCCTTCTGTTCCACTGCAGGAAACTCACTTCTGCCCTTCTCACTCCCCTCCCCTCCCTTAATCCCTATGTTTGCCTCTCCCTGAACTCTGTATAGTTGGGGCTGTACAGTAGGTGCTGCTGAGTGTCTGACCTCTGGCTCAGTCTCATTTCCTTCGAGGGCACCGCAACTTGATTCTGAAGTTGCTAAGTATTGCGTGGGATAACACACTGCATAGCTCACGCCTTTGGGCTGTTTCTGGATTTGGTCAGCAGGATAACGCTATAAATTTCTTTGACGTTGTCTGTGTGGTGGGATGTGCCCTGCGTCTCTGGTGGGATCTTAGAGGTGGATTGCTGTGTCTGGGGAAGGTCATGCTTGCTTTATGGATGTGCGTGACAGGTTTTTATTGCTACTTGGTCTTAGCTTTCATCCACCTGTATTCATTTCTTTGCTGGGTCTTGGTACTATTAAATTCTGATGCAAACCTTAGCCAAGACAGCTGGACTCTTTAAGTTGCTTGAGTCAGGGAATGCAAGGTGTAGGGATATGAGCCGAGTGTCTCCTACATGGTGGTCCTCAGATACCTCCAAACCATCCTGCTCATTCTGGGACTAGAGGAACAGTGTATTCCAGCTTGGGCCATCTCCTTTCCCTGCAGTACCAGCTGCTCAAAGGCTGGCATCTTTAAGCTGGCAGAGTATAACTGTCAATTTGATGTCTGGTCTCTGGTGCCGTGGGTCATCACAATTCACTGTTTCCTGGGTTCATTGCTGTTTTGTGGTGACTGTGGGGCCCGGTGGATGGGGAAAAGGACCCAGAATAGCAAGGCTTGCTGGGACACCAGCACTTTCTGGAGGAGTGGGGCGGTGAAGCCTTTGTCTTTCCCACCACAATGCCACCTCACCAAGACTCAGAAAGCCAGCAGAAAGACCAGGAGGAGAAAGGCATAAGGGGGTAGAGAATACTAGGGAAAAGCCAGGTGAGAAGGGGACAGAGCCCAGTGCCATGTGTACAAGTGTCCTGGGCTGGTGTGAGCATTAGGGGACTGTGCAAGTATCCTTCATATGTGTGAGTATCCTGATATCTGTGTGAGGAGCCTGGGGTTGGCGCAACAGCAGCCATGCTGAGTCGAACAGAACTAACATCAGGGTCAAACAGAACTAACTAACAAAGGCTGACTTTGGCCTTTTTCAGCTTCTGTTCTCAGTCTCTACTCTAGGACATGTGGATAGGGATAGGCAGAGCTCAAGAGATTTGAGGGTGGGGCTGATGGGGTCTACCTTTTGCCTGTTGGTAGGGCCTAACCCATGTCTCCCTGCCTGGCTCTCCTCTTTTTGCATTTTTGGGAGGTGTCTCTTCCCGATCAGGTCTTGGAGGGGGGGCAGCTGTGCTGTGACTGTTCCTTGGGTCGGGTAAGCTGACCTCCACCCGCTCCCTGTCGTCACAGGCTCCTAGAAGGTGAGCACGGACGGTATGCAAAGTTGTGAACCCAGTGGTGACAGCGCGGATGACCCTCTCAGTCGCGGCCTGCGCAGAAGGGGACAGCCTCGTGTGGTGGTGATCGGAGCTGGCCTGGCTGGCTTGGCCGCAGCTAGAGCACTTCTCGAGCAGGGCTTCACGGATGTCACTGTGCTTGAGGCTTCCAGACACATTGGGGGCCGCGTTCAGAGCGTGAGACTTGGTAAGCGTCACTCGGGCTTAGCTACCTCTGTGGCCATCTTTTGTCCCCCAATACCCTGGTCCTGCCTGAAATCTTACTAATTTGGTCTTGGGATAAATGTTTGATCATGCAACCTATGTGGGTATTTTCCAGAAGCTTCTTTTGCCTCTTGCACCAGCATTCCATTTTTAGAGGATGCTGGCTTGGTGCAAGACTTGGGGTGGACGGTGTTTGCTGGAGAGGGCATACTCAGAGTCAAACTATCTGAGGACTGTGGGGACTCATTTCTAATGTCACAGGAGGGGAGGCTGTATAACTTCTGATTAGTCATTAGTTTTTAGTATGAATTAGTGTATCATGACTGAATTCCAGGCAACAGGAACTAAGGTTGGTGGAGTGGAAGAGGTATTTAGGCTTCCTTGTGAGTGATACGTGGTTTTGGGATTGTCTCAATTCAGGTTGTAAATAGTGAGGACCCTGGAGAAAGCAGCCAGATGAGAGACGTGCCCCTGGGGTAGGGAGACTTTGCCAGGGTTCTAGAGAGCAGGGATAGTTCCTGAAATGGAGCTGGTGATTAGGGCTTCCACAGCCATAGCCTGTGTGGGGTGTTGTGGCCGGTGGTGGGTCAAGTGTGTTGGGATTGTGATGATGACCCAGTGAGACCTCATGCTGTGACCTGGAGTATATGAGTGACGTGGATACTCTTAGATTAGTGTGTGTGTGTTTAGAGGCTAGAGGATGATATTGGGTGTCTCCCTCAATGGCTTTCTATCTTTTTTTTTTTTTTTTTTTTTTGAGCTAGGGTCTCTGGGTGACTGACCAGCAAGCCCTAAGGGTCCTCCCGCTTTGGCCAGTTATGGGTGTGCACTACCTTGCCTGGGTTTTTTTGACATGGATTTTGGGGGATCTAACTGAGGTCATCATGTTTTTATGGCAAGCACCTAGCTTTGCCTTCTGTTTTGAGACAGGGTTTCATTCTCCAGTTCTCTGACTCCCGAGTACTGAAGTAGCAGGCGTGAACCACCGCAGTTGTGCCTCTAGAGGATTCTGTATTTGCCGCACAGAGCCTATGTGCTTGCTTGCTTGGATAGGTGGTCAGGCTGAGAATCCACGAATATCAAGGACACCCTCGGGCCTTTTCCCTTCCTGTAGAGCTAGTGAGGATGTAAGTATCTTCCTCTAGAGCCATTCCTGGAAGGCACATAGGAGGTTTTGTTTCCCCTTTTCATGCACAAACTAGGTTGTCTCTTGGCACTAAGAACGAAAGTGCCATCCAAGTGCTCATAAAGCTGGGGCAGCCAGCGAGCCCCAGTGCCTTACTCTCTGTTGATGGGCTGGCTGGCAGCCTCAGGAGAGAGCAGTCCCACTTACGATTCTTGGGGCGTATTCAGAGTCTGATATCCAAACAGAAGATGGGGAGATAGATGGTCCAGTCCCTGGGGGAACTGACAACCGAGTCTGTGCAGGGAAGGCGTGGGGTGGCAGAATACTTGATGGGAAAGCAGAGAAGAAGGAGGGCACAGGTGGTGTGGAATGAGGAATGTGAAGGAGATAGGGGAGAGCTTGCTGCATGGGGTGTCTGTGTTGTATGCAGATAGGCAGGCCCCAGGGCCCAGTGTGTAGACTGACATGCTTCAGCATGGCATAGTGGCCATGTCCCTGTCAGCAGTGAGAACAGGGATCCAGAGACTCTGAGGACACCACATGCTGTGAGGAGAGTGGGCATGGGCGGGCACCTGATGCCCTTTGGAAGTAGAGATGCCATAGAGATGGAGTGGCAGAGACATCCTCAGCGGAGCCCTTATTCTGGTCCTCCCAGCTGCTGTCAAACCTTGGCCTGAATTCTCTCCCCACCTCTTCTCACATTTGAGGACCACCTAGAGAAGACAGGAAAGGTGTCTCCTTGCTTCTGACCTGCCCAGTCTCTGTGTGGCTTGGAACTTCCTACTGTGCCGGGGGAGGGGTCAGTGTTTCCCCGTTATCTCTGAACTGCTGACTGTTAATTCTCTGGGAAAGGGAGCCCACTGTGTTGAGTCATTTCCACTACGACCCCACCAGGCTCCAACAGTAGCTCTGAAACCACGGTCACACAAGAGAGTCTTGGTTAGTCTGGGTGGGTCACAGAACAAAATGAATAGTCATGAATGTTAGAGAGGAGTTTGTCAGGGAGGGGAGAGTGGTTGGTACTGCATTGTGTACGTGTGCAGAATGGTCTAAAAACAAACTTCACTATTAATAATAGCGATAACAATAACACCCCTCTTCTTCCTCTGCTCCCTTTGGGAGCTCAAACTAGAACAAACACTTCTGTTGCAAGGTCCTAGACTTTCAGCTTTTGGTGGCCTTCAGTCTGCCTGCTTACCCTACACCCAGGGGCCTGTGCATGCCTGCTCCTTTCAGAGATACAGACTGTCCTTATCTTGTGAGCTGGAGCGTGAGGTTGTGCTTTTTCTAGTTTTAGGCACATTCATGTTACAGGGCTATTTTTAGTAACTGATAGTTTAATTAGAAACATCCCAAGAAAGGGAAGGCATGCAAATAAGGAGCGCATGCCCAGTTCTTGGGGTGAGGGGCAGTGCTGCCATCTTTAGACTGTATCAGAATGAGCCACCTCAGATGAAACAGCTTAAAACGTCTTTTTATTTACTCACAATCTGTGGGATAGAAGCGGGGGCAGGACTCAGGTAGGTGGGTCTTTTTCAGGCTTTGCCTGATTCCTGCATGTCCAGGGTCAGTTAGTTAGGATCTCTAAGATGTCCTCGTCCTCATGTGTGGTAGGGGGTATAGGCTTTGGTCTAGGCTTATGTTCCTAGCAAGGTGAGCCTGTGGTTTTTTCCATAGTTATCATTTTAGAAGTTGATGGTAGAAGCCACGAGGCCCCTGTGCTGACTACTTTTGTGTCAACTTGACACAAGCTGGAGTCATTTTGGAACTAACCCCTTCCCCACACATCAAATTGGCCTGTGATGCATCTTCTTGGTTGATGATTGATTGATGTGGAAGGGCCCAGTTCACTGTAGGCGATGCCACTGTAAGCCAGTGGTCCTGGGTTCTCTAAGAAAGCAGGCTGAGCAAGCATGAGGAACAAACCAGGAAGCAGTATCTTCCATGGCCTCTGGATCAACTCCTGCCTCCAGGTTCCTGCCCAGTTTGAGTGTCTATCCTGGCTTCCCTCAGTGATGGACTGTGAGGTGGAGCTGTAGGCTAAAACAAATCCTTTCCTCCCCCAGTTACTCTTAGTCATGGTGTTGTATGACAGCAATAGAAAGGCTAACCTTCTTGAGCCCCTGAAACTGCAGGGTTTTTTACAGGCACATTCTGCTAATCAGAGCATGTCGCAGTCTAACCCAAATTCAAGCTGCAGACCCTGCCTCGGGGGGGGGGGATGGATTGGGGGCGTGCACAGTCATTTTGTCAGGGGTGTGCACACAAGGGTGGGAGAACTTACCGTGAAGTTGACAGGAAATGGACCATATGGATTTTGAGCCTGGCCTGCATAAGCATACACCACCAGTTGTTTCTCTGTGCTCTTAGGACCATGTTAACCTCTCTGGAAGCTAGGCAGGGAAAGTGGCCTCAGAACTTTGTAACATCTGAAGAAGAAACTGAGGCTCAGGACTGAGGCAGCTACCTCAGACCTGCTGGTTTGACTGGGGGTGAGGAGGGAGAATGGATTCCTAGGGCTCTTACATCTTGGATCCAGGTTGCTCCTCAACCCTCCTCAACAGAATCTCAGGGCCTGCCTTCCCCACTTCTTTGCCATGTGAAAGGATTTCAGGGCTTAACGTTTTCTGGAGATCTGGTTTGTATTCCTCACCCCTGGGGAAAATGCTCTGAACTGGAGTTGTCCTCTCTTTTCTGTCCTAGAAGTTTTAGAAGGGGGGGGGGGGATCTTCTGTCTGAGAGAAGGGGTCGGGCTTCAGAGCCACGGGGTACTAAGGAGCTAGACTAATACTGGCGATACCCACAGTAGTGTCAGGGATCTGGGGTGTAGTATTGTTTTGGGAGGTGACTAGAAGGAGAAATGTCTGACTGATGGCATAAGGTGACAGTGGACACATCCAAGGGTCACTGTGGGCAGGGCTGCTCCCTGCTGGTCACCTCATCTGATGGTCCTCTGTATGTAGGCTTTATCTGTTTGTCAGAGCAAGCTCCCAAGTCCTTTCCTGGCCTGTATTTGTGGGTGGGGGGCCTCTTAGGGGAGGAAGGGAAGCAGTTCTGTCCTTCTCTGGAGAAACCTGTGCCCCTCTAAGGGTCTGTTATTGTCACCCAGGACACGCCACCTTTGAACTGGGAGCCACCTGGATCCATGGGTCCCATGGGAATCCTATCTATCATCTAGCAGAAGCTAATGGCCTTTTGGAAGAGACAACAGATGGGGAGCGCAGCGTGGGCCGCATCAGCCTCTACTCCAAGAATGGCGTGGCCTGCTACCTTACCAACCGTGGCCGCCGGATCCCCAAGGACGTGGTTGAGGAATTCAGCGATTTATACAACGAGGTAAAGGGAACGCCAGGACAGTTTGGGGATATGACGCAAAAGTGCTGGGGTAGGCCGGGCGGTGGTGGCGCACACCTTTAATCCCAGCACTCGGGAGGCAGAGGCAGGTGGATCTCTGGGAATTCGAGGCCAGCCTGGTCTACAAGAGCTAGTTCCAGGACAGGCTCCAAGCTACAGAGAAACCCTGTCTCAAAAAACCAAAAAAAAAACCAAAAAAAAAAAAAAAATAACTGCTGTAGGCAAGATACTGATAGATTGTCTCAAAAAGGCCTTAAATGTCATCTGCTAGACTTCGCTAGGTGTTTGGTTGTGACAATTGACACTATGGTTTTTTATGGACACTCACCATTTTTTAAAAGCGTATCTTGGTTGTTCCTCGTATATAGCAATAGAACTAATTTTTGTGCATTGATCTCAATTCCCTGATGGTTATTATTTTAATTCAAATAACATATCTGTTAGTATATCAATTAGTATCCTAATAATATTTTTGAAATTATGTGTAGCCAGCATTGTTCAGGAGAACTCTTTGCACTGATGGAAATGTGTGGACCTGCACTTTCCAGTGTGCTAGTTTCTATACTTGTGGCTCTCGAGTAGTTGAAATGTAGCTAGTTAGACTATGCAGGAACTGGTAGATTAAATTCCCATTGCTACAGTATCTAGTGGTCGCTATATTGAGAATCCATCCTCGGAGTATTTCTTATTCTTATTACTTGGTTAGTATCACAATCCATTATTAGAGGTAGCGGCACTGCACACCTTTGAAGCATCCATGTCTTAGAAAAGTGGCAGTATTCTTAGTGTCTCTCAGTAGTACTGTAAGTTGCACTGAACAGATGAGGTAAAGTACAGGTCTGACTTTCTTATTGTCATGTCATGGCCCAGTTCAGGTCAGCACATGGCTGCTGAGCACTTATTGTGGAGGCCCCTGGCCCCTGGAGGATGTGCACGCTCTGTTTGTGTGTGTGTGCACCAACAAGCGTAGAGGCCCCTGGCCCCTGGAGGATGTGTACACTCTGTTTGTGTGTGTGTGTGCACCAACAAGTGTAGAAGCCCCTGGCCCCTGGAGTATGTGCACGCTCTGTTTGTGTGTGTGTGCACCAACAGTGACATGTGTGCAGCTCCATGGTTCCTTTTCACACACAAAAGTGTAGACTACCAGTGATCAGATAGTAACCTGGATGCTTCGAAGTGGTCTTCGCTGGCCTACACACTGGTTCTTGGCTATTGTAAGTGCTTTAAGCATGAATACTTATGTTTTTTTATTTTTTTATTTTTTAAAAATAGATCCCGTACAACTCAGCCTGGCCTTAAACTTGCTATGTAGCCAAGGCTGGCCTTATAGTCCTGATTCTTTTTTTCCCCACCTTTCGGGTACTGGGGTTACAGATGTGTGCCACCATGCCTGGCTATGTGGATACCAAGTACTGGAGTTACAGATGTGTGCCACCATGCCTGGCTATGTGGACTAAGTGCTGGGGTTACAGATGTGTGCCACCATGCCTGGCTATGTGGATACCTTCTGACAATGACTCTCAGTGGTCCTGACTTGTTCTGCTTCCTGTTGGTCAGTTTCACTTCTGAACAACAAGAATGGTGGCTGTGGAAAATAAAATGGATACGGTGGTTGTCAAACTGCCGTGCTGCTTAGGGACTGAAGGAAGAGGAATAGGTCAGGATTTCCTTGTGTAGCTTTTAGTTAGTGGTGGTGACCTTTCTGAACAAAGCCTGTGAAACTGTGCCTGAGGGTGGCTTTACTAGCAACAATGACTCTGAAGGGCCATTCATGTGTGTACATTTAGGTGTATGTGTGTGTGTACGTGTGTACATGTGTGTGTGCGTGTGTAGGTCAGAGTCAGCATTATTGGGTGTCTTCCTCTATTGCTCTCTACCTTACATTTTGAGACAGAGTCTCTCAGTGAATGTGAAACTCACGGTTTTAGCTGGAACAGCTGGCAGGTGAACTCCCAGGATCTGCCTGGCTCTGACCTCTCAGGGATTGACACATGCTGGGGATTCAAACTCGGCTCCTCATGCTTAAGCTCTTTACTCACTGAGCCATCTCTGTCTTTGTTTTTTCTTTTCTTGGTGCTGGGGATTGAGCCCAGGGTCTTGCCTGTGATAGGCAAGTGCTTTCCCACTAAGCTATATCTCCAGCCTTAGATGTAGACTATTGAGCCCTTAAGGTATAGGGCCTCTCAGACCCCCAGTTTTCTCATCTGTAAAATGTACATGGCTGTACCTACTACCCAGTATTACAGGGATTGGAATCCCAATGAAAAGCACCTAAGTATTGGTGTAGTGGTCCAAGGCCTGCCCCGCCCTTTTCCGTACCCTCCTTTTACGTGTGGGAGGATACTGTACCCACATGGTAGACCTATACCTAGTTAGTGATGGTGATATTTGCTACTTCTGAGCTGGACTTTGTGGTCTCCGGTGACCATGAGCTGAATATTAGTTACCATGTTGCTTATCTGTTAGGGGAAAACCGAGGGAGGAGAAGGAGAGTCCCCAGCTCAAGTTCTTGGTAGTAATCGTGCAGGAGGGGTTTGCTGAGACCCCGCCTACTGCTGGCCATCTAGCGTCTTGTGATTGTAGGCAGGACAAGTTGCACAGTTTCACCCATATTCTTCCCTATAATTTGTGCTGCAGAGGCCTTTACACGCCTGTCTCATGTGGAGGCTTTCTCCCGTGAACAGTGCTGGTTGGAGGAACCCTGCTGTGGCCCCACAGCTTGTGTTGGGGCTGCAGTGCAGAGCAGACCTTTCTCCCATGAATGCATTCTGGCCAAATCCAGATGCTCTTTAAGGAGGGAGCTAACCACTAGTCAGCCTGGCCACGAGGGGTCACAGCTGAGAAGCTCGCATTTGCTATAGAAATGACAGCAGAGGGTGGGGATCCTGCTGCCCTCCTCCTTGGCGCCTGCCTCCCTTTCTAAGGCCATTTATGTCTTACACTCTTCTCCTTGTTGCCTCTTCACCCCACAGTCCCTTTTCAGGTTTCTTGACGGCCTCACCCCCATCTTTGAGTGCGCAGATCCCTCTGCCTGTAGCGCTCTCATCTCTCATGGCCAGTGCTGTGTCTCCTAATGAGTCAGGGTTGCCTGGGTTGACCTTAGCACTCCTGGGTTCCTTGTTATCAGTGCCATGTAGAAATCCCCTTAGAGTGTCTCATCAGCTGGAGTATGGGCAGGGCTGAGGACTTCCTTTTCCTTAATACATCTGGGGTGTGGAGCCCACACATGCATGCTGAGTGAATGCTGGGGTCTGTCTAGGAGTAGACTTGTTCAGTGTTTGTGGGAGATGGGGGGATTATGGGACAGGCTTTAAGGGGAGGCAGAAGGACCCTGCTTCAAGGGACTGATGGTCACTGTGGATAAGGAGTGGGTTGGTGTTTTGCCTGAGAAATGGCTGCCAGGTGGTTTCTGTCTCTTGGATTGCTGGAGCCTCCAGAGATGCTCCCTTCTGTGCTGCTCTCTTCCCTCTAACTCCGTGTACATCAGATGAAATGAAGGGATTCTTACAGATCTGAGCCGGGGGTATCTGCAGGGGGTGAGTTTCCCACACATGGTTCTTGGAGAAGGTAACGTGTGCAGACCAAATTCTCCAGGGGAATGTGGGGCCCTTGCAGACATGCACACAGCCCATGAAGAGGCAGCTCCTTCTTCCAGGTTCTACAGGTCCCAGATGTTTGCAGTTTGTTCTAGTAAGGGTCCCAAGAAAGCTATGGGTCCATTGCACTTCTCTTACAGGCCTGGAGGTGAGGAGCTGGGTGACTGGGGCAGGTACCCTGCTCAGTTTCATGCTGAAGCCACAGTTGCAGCAGGGATACCTGGGAGCAGGTGGCTTTCTAGTTGGGCCCTGTTTGCTGTGGAGGTTGGTCAGAGTGCTCAGTCTCCGGGGCTCTCTCTGGCAGGTCTATAACTTGACCCAGGAGTTCTTCCGGCATGGTAAACCAGTCAATGCTGAGAGTCAGAACAGCGTCGGGGTGTTCACCCGGGAGAAGGTGCGCAATCGCATCAGGGATGACCCTGACGACACAGAGGCCACCAAGCGCCTGAAGCTCGCCATGATCCAGCAGTACCTGAAGGTATCTTTGCTGTGGAGTTTAGATGCCAGAGTGATAAAGACCAGTTCTGGGGGAGCCTGGGTCCAGAGGGCCGTGCTGCTCAGAGCTCTCGTTCTCTGGCCCAGCCCTGCCATCACCTGGCTTCTCTCTGGGTCTTTCCACAGGTGGAAAGCTGTGAGAGCAGTTCCCACAGCATAGATGAGGTGTCCCTGAGCGCCTTCGGAGAATGGACGGAGATCCCTGGCGCCCATCACATCATCCCCTCGGGCTTCATGCGAGTTGTGGAGCTGCTGGCTGAGGGAATCCCCCCACATGTCATTCAGCTGGGGAAACCTGTCCGCTGCATCCACTGGGACCAGGCTTCAGCTCGCCCCCGGGGTCCTGAGATCCAGCCCTGTGGTGAGGGTGACCACAACCACGACACTGGGGAGGGTGGCCAGAGTGGAGAGAGTCCCCAGCAGGGGAGGTGGGACGAGGATGAGCAGTGGCCAGTAGTCGTGGAGTGCGAGGATTGTGAGGTGATCCCAGCGGACCACGTGATTGTGACGGTTTCACTGGGCGTGCTCAAGCGGCAGTACACCAGTTTCTTTAGGCCGTGTCTGCCCACGGAGAAGGTGGCTGCCATCCACCGCCTGGGCATCGGTACCACCGACAAGATCTTCCTTGAATTCGAGGAGCCCTTCTGGGGCCCTGAGTGCAACAGCCTGCAGTTTGTGTGGGAGGATGAGGCAGAGAGTTGTACCCTCACCTACCCACCTGAGCTGTGGTACCGCAAGATCTGTGGCTTCGATGTCCTGTACCCACCAGAGCGCTATGGCCACGTGCTGAGCGGCTGGATCTGTGGGGAGGAGGCTCTCGTCATGGAGAAGTGTGATGATGAGGCCGTGGCTGAGATCTGCACAGAGATGTTGCGACAGTTCACAGGTGGGTCCTGTGTCCATGCTGCTCCCCTGGGGCCTGGCTGCTTTCTCAACCCCTAGGTCTGTAGCAGGTCTACCCTTTCTAGATTGTGGTACTGAAGGGGCTGTCCTATTGGGATCCATGTTTAGCCTGTCACCTCAGTTGCTGTCACTCCCAGTTTGGAGTTTGAATGACTCAGAGTGATGACTAAGGACTTCATGGTGAAAAGGACATGTGTCGTCATCACCAAGAGATGGCTATTTCCTCTTGCATAACATCTTGTGCAGAGGTAGATTTGTTTTTCTCTCATAGAGTGATTTTTTTTTTTTTTGGAGACAGGGTTTTTCTTTTTCTTTTTTTCTTTTTGTAATGCCCAGCCTGGCTATTGTATAGCCCAGGCTAGCCTAGAACTCATTGGGCTGTAGCTGACTGGGCTTTGAATTCAAGATCGTCTTGTCTTGGCCTCCTGAGTGCTGGAACCAGTCATATGCTGTCATACCCTGTGTCTTTGGTTGTTTTAGTTGGTTATTTCCTGCCCGCTGTTGCAGGAGAACTTCCCAGGAGCCCGTGATATTACAAAGAAAGGAAAATATGAGTATCTGAAATTGATCTAAATGCTGCTGGGAATCGATCCTAGGGCCTCATGAGTGCTAACCATGAGATATACCACTGAGGCACCTCCCCATCCCTCAAATACTTTGAAGTAGGAAAACCAAGGCCTTGAGATAAGCAGTGTTTGTTTTCTGGGGGTCACCAGGAAGTAATGAGTTGGGAGTACAGTTTGAGCCTGGTCCCCCTCATTTTTCACAATCTTTTATGCCTACCTCTTAGCTCCCTGAACCTTCTGGAGCCCAGGAGGGAGGGAGATTGTTGTCTTGGAGTACCTTCCTTATGTAGTCATTTCTTATGCTCCCTTGTCTTGGCTCTTCTGACTTCCCAATAGGGAACCCCAATATACCAAAACCTCGACGAATCCTGCGCTCATCCTGGGGCAGCAACCCATACTTCCGAGGTTCCTATTCATACACACAGGTGGGCTCCAGTGGGGCAGATGTGGAGAAGTTGGCCAAGCCCCTACCCTACACAGAGAGCTCCAAGACAGCGGTGAGTGGGCTGTGAATGGTGAGGACAGGCCTTGTAAGGGGTATTTTGCATGTGTCTAGTCCCGGGGTTGTGTAAGGGTGCCACGGTGAAGAGTGGTGGGGGTGACTCCCATAGTGAAAGAGAAAATGAATTATCAGACACTTAATATCTGGAATAAAAAAGTAGAATCACATAGAAAATTAATATTTTTTGAGCATAAATCGTTGCTTGCTGTGCTAGACAATAAGCTTTCAGCCACAGTTAGATTGAATTAATTAAGTAGAATTTAAATTAATAAATTAAAGTTTTAGTTCCTTGGTTGTAATACTTACATTTCAAGTTCAACAGCCTCATGTGCCTAATGGTTCCCACATTGGGTTATGTAGCACAAATGGTCTGTTGACGGCAGTGCAATATTTCCTTACTATGTTTTAGAGGACAAAATTGGGGCTGTAGCTTAGCTGGTAGAATACTTGCCTGGCGTGTCTGAAGCCCTAGGCACCTCCGAAACCTGCGTAGTGGTGCATACCCAAAATTCTATAGCACTGGAGAAGTAGAGAGGGAGGATCAGAGATTTGAAGTTATCCTTGGCTACATAGCTTGAGGCAAGTCTGAGAGAACATAGAGCAAAGTAAAACTTAAGAATACTGCCCTCCCCCAGATTAGGCCAACTCTACGCCAAGACGATCATAAATCTGAGGCCAGAAAGATGGCTTGGTGGGCAAGGGAGCCCACTGCCAAGCCTAGTGACTGACTTGAGTTCAGTCCCAGGACTCATGGAAAAGATGGAGGAGAGAATTGTTTCTTGCAGGTTGTTCTGACTTCCATTCTAACTGATGGTGTGTGTGTGTGCATACGCATGCACGCATACATGCACCGTTAAACACTGGGAGAGATACGCTCCCAATAGTAAATTCTGTCCACTAAGCGTGCACATACATTAAATGTTAAAATGCAGCAATTATATTTAAAGCAATTCTTTGAAATCACCTATGGCGATTTCTGTCAGCTAAGGTGTGTCTGTCTAGCTGTTCTCAGAGAGGGCATTGTCCTACAAAGGAGACCTCTGGTTGTGACAGAAACAAAGCAAAGCAGAAATATGAACAACAATCTGCAGGCTAGAGGGAGGACCAAACATCATGAACACCTGGCTGCCATGGTCAGTCACCTTGGTCTAAGAGGGCTGCAAGAACAATGGCTCTTATGTCTTCGACTGATAGCAGGAAGAAAAGTCCATGGACCAGAAAGGGGACTTCTTGGAGCTGAGACAGCGTACATCTGAAGCTTATTGACTAGAATTTAGTTACATGATTACACATTGCTGACAGAGAGGCTGAGCCATGTCATTTTTGTTTTGAATGACTTTGGAACCAGTTAAGAACTAGGACTTGAGCTGGGAGTGGTGGTGCACACCTTTAATCCCAGCACCCAGGAGGTAGAGGCAGGTAGGAGTTCAGGCCAACCAGGCTATATGTTTTGAGACCATGTCTCAAAACAAACAAACAAGTAAGCAAAGAAACATTAACCAGAAGAACCAGGGCTTAACTAAGGAGAGAAGAGAAAGTGGGTGAGCGTGGGAGTGGGCAGCTTGTGCTTGGTCACAGCCCATCCGTCTTTCCATTTAACAACCTCCCTGAGCTCTTTATTGGTGGGAACAGCTCACCTGGGACTCGTTAGGGGCGCATGCTCTTGGTCTAGACTTGGAGGATTCAACACTACATTCTTAGAAAAGTTCACATTCGAGTTTGGTGTGCAAGAAGCTGAACCGTTCTTGGACTCACTGAGATACCTGCTTTCTTGAGATTGAGCCTGGGCTAATCCAGAGAACTCACTGTCTTCGGTGTGGTGACTTTTCCCTCTGGCTGACTTCCCTTTGCCTGTTAACTCACCCAGCATCCTTTGAGAAGCAGTGCCAAGGTCCAGTCCTCCAGGAGGCTTTGTGGGGGTCTCCCAGACATTGAACCTCTTTTCTGGGCTTTTAGCACCTCACCAAACACCTATTATCACATACGACACTGTTTAGTAACTGGGTTTCGTGTCTGGCTTCCCCACCAGCATGGAAGCTCCACAAAGCAGCAGCCTGGTCACCTTTTCTCATCCAAGTGCCCAGAACAGTCCCTGGACCCTAGTAGGGGCTCCATGAAGGTTTGTTAAATCACCACCTGACTTTGCTGTTTACACTCTTCCAGATTCTAAGTGCTTACACTCATAGTTTAATCTTTACAGCCGGCCTCAGAAGTAGGTGGTATAAATCTGTTTGACCGATAAGAAAATAAAGGCTTAGGAGGGCTATTCTTAAGAGGTAAATGGAGCCTTTGGGACTGTGCAGCCAGGACTTCTCACAGCCTTAGGACAGAAGGAACTGAGGCATGGGTGTATGGGGAAGGATTGGGAAGGTGGCGAGGTGGGTGGGTGAGTCTTCATCCTGTGGAGGACACCTGCATCCTGCTTACTCGTGTCTGCCTTGTAAGAATAGGGGTTCCAGGGCAGCCAGGGAGCCCACTGTCTCTGCTGCTTCTCCACCCTCACTTCCACTTCCTCCCACTTAGCCCATGCAGGTGCTGTTCTCCGGTGAGGCCACGCACCGCAAGTACTACTCCACCACCCATGGTGCTCTGCTCTCTGGCCAGCGCGAGGCCGCTCGTCTCATCGAGATGTACCGAGACCTCTTCCAGCAGGGGCCCTGAGGGTGTCCTCACTGCCAAATGTGTTCCTTAAAGAACCACTAACTCGTGACCGCTAGTCCTTTCCCTTGCTCGTGTCCTCGTAATTGCCTAATTGTCTCTAGAATGAAATTTTATCTTTTGTAGTGGACAGTGGGCTGGCTTCAGACCTGGCCCTGTAGCTTTTCTTTTTCTCCAGGCTGGGTAATGATCAGGTGGATTTGGCTTCCTGCTCCTCCCTTTCCCCGCCCCCTCCATGTTATTGCAAGTGCCTTCAATACTTTGCATTTTGGGATAATAAAAGAAGTGACCCTTCCCATGTTCCCAGCCTCTCTCCTCGGTTCAGAGCCTCTGTGTACACATTCATTTAATCTCGTGCCTGCTCACTGTTGGGGCAAGGGACGGTGTTCAGGTTTGTTGACAAGATGCCCCTTTACACCTTCTGTTCCTGCCTGTTTCTTGAGTTCCCCATGAATACGCACTTCTCCCTGCCCAGTGCCCACTTCCTTAGGATGGGCCTGGTTCTGACCCCTTGCCCTTCTGGAAGCTTGGTTGGACGACAGGCCATATTCAATGAAGGTGAATTTTACAGAGGGATACCCTGCTTGTGGCTCCATGCCGGGGTCTGATGAGTTCACTGCTGGCCACAGGGCAGTGAGTCTAAGTCAGACTTTAAACTAACAATATGTGTTGGGTGTCTTTCATAACAGGACTCAAACAATGTAACGTGGGGCCTCCTTTGGTCACTGCCGGCTGCCTTCTCCGTAGCCCAGGTTCCTTTGTCGGAGCCACCTTTACGTTCTATGAACTTGTGTTGGGAAATTCTGGCGAACTTCCACGGTCCCTGGATTTCTCTACCGGCTGCAGTGGCACACACAAAAGCAGCCGTGACATAAAGCAGGGGGGTAATTAATTACCGGGTGTCAGAGTTGTGTGAGAGAGACAGAGACACAGAGACACAGAGAACATTCAGCATTAACACCAATCACGTGCTGGCAGGGTAGCAATCATAAATGCTAGGCACACCCACCGTTTTTGTTTTTTAAACTTTTATGTGTGTGTATATGCTGCCTACATGAGTGTATGTGCCCACCTGGTGCCCACAGTCCGGAAGAGGATGCCAGGTCTCCTACCATATGGGTGCTGGGAATTGAACCTGAGCCCTCTGGAGGAGAGCAGTGGTGCTTTTAACCTTTAAACCATCTGTCCAGCCCAGCACACGTCTTCTTGGTACAGTGGATGCCAGGCCTGGTTGGAAAGGATGGTTTATTTCTGCAAGTAAGCAGAGCTTTAAAGTTAGTGTGCTTGTCTCAGGTGTAGGAAGTCTGCCTACACCATAGCCCAGACCACCTTTCAGGCTGGACTTGAGAAAATGAGGCTGCCACACCAAAATAATCTGAAGCCATACCTGAAGTCTGTATGGCAGATCCTGCTACGACTGGCCACATGCCTGCCAGCCTTTCACTCCTGGTTTCTACCCAAGAGAAATAAAGGTACGGATGCCCACTGAAGCGATGAATTCATAATTGCTGGAGACCGGAAATGGCCAGCGCGTACCCCGGCAGGAGAGTGAACTAGTGCATGCTATGTGAATACACCAGATTATTACACAGTGGAAGAATAAAACAAAGGGCTGCTTGCCACACCGTGGATTAATCTCAACAACACTGAATGCAAGGATGTAGGCACAAGGCTCTGCAGTAGGTACTTTGTTTTTATTACAAATTCAAGAACTTGCAAGATGAATCTACAGTATCAGCAGTGAGAGATGGGGATGGTTGCCTGGAGCTGATAACATTTATACGTGGGTTAAATGCATTACGCTGTGCACTGAAGATTTCTGTACTTTATGTGTACCTCAGTTTAAAACAAGCTGTATTCGAAGGAGTCTTTCTTGTCCTCCTAACCCCAAACATGGGCGTGTTGGCTCCGCTTCTTTCTTTCATGCAGGAGAGAGGACTGACAACATCTTGAGGGCAGATAAAGGGAGGACTCACACCCCGAATTCACCACTGCTAAAACACCATGATCAAAGCAGATTATAGAAGGAAGGGTTTAATGGGCTTAGAGTTCTGGAGGAAAAAGAGTGGTTGGTGGTGGATGTCTGCAGGAGGCAGCAGACATGGCAGCTGGAGCAGACGCCGAGGGCTCACATCTTAAACTGCAAGCCAGAAGCAAAGCGAGTGAACGGAGAATGGTAAATAGCTGTGAAACTTGGAAGCCCAGGTTGGGGTGGCTGGAGAGATGGTCAGCGGTTAAGAGCACTGGCTGCTCTTTCAGAGGACTCCAGTTCAATCTCTAGTGCCTACATGGTGACTCAACCATCTGTAACAACTGCAGTTGTGGGGGATCCAGCACCCTCTTCTGGCTTCTGCAAGCACTGCATGCACATGGTATATAGACATACATGCAGGCAAAACACCCATAAACAAAATAAGAAACCTCAAAGCTGGATCCCAGTGACAGGCTTCCCCAGCAAGGCCATACCTCCCAAGCATCCCCAAATAGCCCACCAACTGGGAACCAAATGCTTGAGGGGACATTTCTCATTCAATCTGTCACAGCCCACGGGTGGCTTGGTAAAAAGGACTGACCCTGAGCTCATAAAATAGGTTATTGTTGTATTCGGTGGGTTGCTTGTCACCTCCTCAGCCTCTGTATCTGCAGCTGTGTGAGGGAAGCGAGGGTTCATAGCAGAGGAAACCAAAGTTCTCAGAAAGGTAGCCCCACAGAAGCCCTTCTGAGAACCTGGGTTTTCTCCACTGTGGACAAGGAACAGAAAAACCCTTCAGGAGACAGCTACCTCTAACAGGAATGTGGGGAACTTCCCACATGCTGACCAAGTTTCTGAAAGCGGAAGTGGCATCCTGGCTCTGTCTAGTGTGTGACACTTCGGTCAACACTCACACCGTTGCTGCCAAGTGATTTCCATTGCCTGTAAGTTCACTCGCAGAGAATTCTTTCCTGCCATCTGTGTCCGTATCCTGGAGTCTGTGCCCTTAGTAGCATTGGTGTCTTGTGTCATAGGCACTGGGAACCCCAGAGTTAAGGTTTTCAGCTGCCACTTTGTGGGAGTCTCAGACTCATTCCACAGGGGCCTGGGGTACTCTGCAGTCATTGTCTCTGTCATTGCTGCTATGTCATCTGAATGACGTTTACTTTTGATGGCAGCACCTAGAGCCTCGGGGAGGAGTGAAGTATCTTGGATTGAAGTCTCTAGGTTAGCTTTTGTTCTTGAGACAAACTGCTTGAGATAATTTACTTACATCAAGGGACCATTTGTCTTGGCCCAAGGTTTTGACCTCTGTTGCGTCCAGCTAGTAGGTCATGGTAAAAGCATGTGGTGGAAGATTGTCTATCTCATGGTGGCTGGGAAACAAAGGAAGGGGCCAGGGTCCCGATACGCCCTTCCAGAGCCAGGGTCCTGATACGCCCTTCCAGAGCCAGGGTCCTGATACGCCCTTCCAGAGCACGCCCACAATGATCTGGATCCCTCCCATAAGACCCTGTCTCTTAAAGGTCTCAGTAGTGCCACAGACCAAGTCTTATCCCATTGGCCTTTGGAGGATGGTCTAAATCCAAACTGTAGTAGTAACTGCATTTTGCTTGGGTTTCTTGGGATGGGAAAAAGGGACTCTCCTAGGTGTAGTGTAAGGCAGCCTGCTGGCTAGTTCGCCTGGCTGGTTCCCCTGTCTAGTTAACATTTTTTCCCCAACTTAATGTCAGAGTGGCAGGAGGCTGGGTTTTCTCTGGGTCCACCTGTTTATTGAGCCCCTTTCCCAGGTGTATAGGGGAACAGGCAGGAAGTGTCCTGCTAAGGTGACCATGACATTTAACCTCATGCTGTGTATTTAATACTAGACAAAGTGGTTGGTCACTGCCCTGTCCCATACAACTGAGCGGAGGTAGGTGGATAAAGCCATATCACGTCCCTTTATTCTAGTGCTTGTTGTTGTTGATGATAAACAACACTCATACCTGCTCTCAAGGAAAGCAAAGTGTTGGACACTTTATTTTACAGGTTCGGTGTATGTGTGATTTGGTCCTGTTGGATTTGAGGTTCTCTCTTCATCTCACCCCTACTTTTTGTCTTGTATCTACTGCTACCTCTGTCCCAGGGTGTGGTGCCACATGGGATCACACAGCCGTCTCTACACCCAGGTCAAGGCCACATCTCCACATTGTCTTCTTGCTTGTGACTGGCTTCAGTGCCCTGTCTAGCTGCATGGACAGGTAGCTGTCCTTTGCTTACGAGTTTGGATTGGATTTTTCATGTGTGTGTCCTGACCAGTTGTAAATGGCTCTGGGGTTGGGATTTTTCCTCTGCCTATTGCTTCCCTTGGTCTCTTCTCCTAAAACCAGTCAGCATAATTCAGTCCTGGACCACACCATACAGCAGGAGGAGAAGGCCTGTGCCCACTCACCAGAATAAAGCCGAGGAAGCAAACTCCACAGACATGCGGTGCTGTCTATACCCTCTCTCCACGGACGTAGCTGGACCCAAGCAGAACTCCCCCGCCATGCCTTCACATGTGATACAGCGACATGCTTCTCTGTTTGAGTGAGTGGTACTGCCGTCCTTTGACTTCAGGAGAACACCCACGTCACTGTCCACTCCCCAGCCTCTGAATCGCCACAGGCCAGTCTCATCAACCCTCCTCACACATTTCCCACTTTCCTGTATTTCTGTCTTGAATGGCGGCAGCAGTCTGCTAAGTGGTATTCCTCTGTAAGCTCCTCTTTTAGCCCATTGGCCATGCAGCCAGGGTGGCCAGTCCAGCCTCCCTGGTTTCCGGTGGTAGTCCTCACATTGGAGAGCCAGGGTGCTGCTTGCAGGCACCAGTGAGATGTCTGAAGATCTACCTGCTGTGTCCTTCCTCAGTCTTGGCTGCTCTCTGTCTGGAATTCCATACCCCGCCTTGCTTCTTGTAGATTTTTACTCAGACACTTTTGGGGGACACTACCCTGAGCATCCCTTTTCCTGGTTACCCACTCTTTCTCCTTCCTTGGTTTTTTTCTTCACAGCTTTTCTTTCCCCCTTTTGGTTTTTGGTGTTAGTTTATCTGTGTAGTTGCCTGTCCAGCCTCTCCCCTCTGCGGTGTAAGGTCCACGTTCACCACTGCGTATCCAGTGCATCTGAAACAGTGCAGGGTAACGAAGTTTGCAGGATTGGTAAGGGACACCATGCAAAAATGACATCAACCTGGAGACCTCACCCCCAGTGCTGGTGACAGCCCTCTTGGGCCTCCCGTGTCAGGTTTTCCTCCTTAGATTCCTGAGACCCCTCTCTTTCCCACACCTCTGTTCTCTTGGCTGTCTCAGGCAGTGGACTAGTAAAAGCTGACAAGAGGTCACTTCCTCACCCAAACTGCAAGTTCTCCAGTCTCCAGGGGAATTCCCTCATGACCAAACGAGAGGGGTGGTGGCCCTGCCTCTGCTATGGTGCCCCACGCTCTGACGCAGGCCCCTTTATCCTGACATCCCAATCTCCTGATGTCCTCCGGCTGTCATTGCCCTCTCCTCTCCACAGGCAAGCGTCACATTCTGATTTCTCCCCTGGCGCATCCTCCATCCCCCTGTGCCCACACCAGCAGTTGGGCTCTCCTGCTCACAGGCAGGCCTGCAGGGGCAGACGTTAATAGGTCTGGTCTCTGGAAGAAAGGACAAGCCTTGGACCAAGTCCTGACCTCTGGTGCCACCCTCTGGCCATATGGGAACACAGTGCTTGCTGCATTGAGAGAATTTGTATTTGGATTCTCTGAGCCTTTCTGAATTCAAAAGAATGACCCAAACAAGTCATCGCGGGACACCCCTCCCCTTTATTAATACCGAACAAATACATTTTATTGTAGTTGTAGCTCTTCCTACATTGCCATGGACTTTCCACTGACAATAAGAAGAGGCACCGTTGGTCCCTAAGGAGGGATTTTCTTTTGTTCATTTGTTCAACCATTTTTTTGGTTCATTGAGCAGGTATTTAGTTGTTTAATTTATTATGCCAGACTCTGAGCTGAGAAATTCTAATTATGCTTCAAGAAATGCATTTGTGACTGGGCGGTGGTGGCACATGTCTTTAATCCCAGGACTTGGGAGGCAGAGACAGGTGATGGTGTTCCCGGTTACTTAGCCCCGAAATAATCACACCGAAACTATATTATTTAAATCACTGCTTGGCCCATTAGCTCTAGCTTCTTACTGACTAGTTCTTACATATTAATTTAACCAATTTCTATTAATCAGTGTATCGCCACAAGGCAGTAGCTTACTGGCAAAGTTCTGAGGTCTGTCTCTGGCAGGGCTATATGGCTTCTCCTCTCACTCTGCCTCCTTTCTCCCAGCATTCAGTTTAGTTTTCCCCCTGCCTACCTAAGTTCTGCCCTATCAACAGGCCAAGGCAGTTTCTTTATTCACCAATGGAATTCACAGCATATAGAGGGGAATCCACATCAACTCCCCTCTTCTGTTTAAATAAAAAAGGCTTTATCTTTTACATAGTAAAATTAAATATAAAAAGACAGGTATCAAGCAATAATTGTTATAATATTTATATCTACTTTATCTTTTATCATAACTAAGGAAAACTATATTATTTCTATCTGTTTTTCAACTCTATCAAAGACTCCAGAAAGATATAATTCACCTAAGTAAACAGGAAATACATTGTAAACAACTACCAAAACTCTAGAATTGACAGAGACATCTCGCTGCCTGGTCAGTCACCACAAATTCTTTGTATCATTGGGGTATCCATCTTCAGCCTATAGGCCCATAGTATTCAGCAGACTTTTCCATGAAGCAGGAAATTTCAAAGACAGTTCTGCCTATATTGGCAGTTTGTCAGTCACTTTCTTCTGTGCCCTGCAGAATGTCGTGCAGACTTTCATGAAGCAGGAACTCCAAAGGATTGTCTCACCTTCACGCAAGTTCAGCAGTTATTTCTCTGTGGGTCCTGCATGTCCAGTTCATCAAGCAGTCCAGGCAAGAGCAGTTTCTTGCCCAAATGGCTAGCCAACTCCATAAGGAGCCTCTTTGATGCCCATCATCCTCTTGAAGTAGATTGGTGCTGCCAGGAGCATATGTGTCTCATTGTCATGAAAAGCCTTAAGTTCTTAAAACATTTAAGATTAAAACAATTAAAATAATTAATTAAAACAATGAACATTTAGACCATATTCTGAAGGTCTCTGAAAGATTTGAAGAATACCTATCTAACTGAAATATATCTCTGTATACCTAGAAAATCTAACATGACTACAAGCTTGACTGTTATAGATGACTATTAACCTATATTTCTTAATTGTACATTACATTTTAAAATGAACTACACAATCACAAAACTTTAATCAAGAGCAGAAATATACATATAATAAGATTGACTTTAAATTTGCATCAATAGACCAAGATTCATACCACAGCAAATCTCTATAGCATATCCCCCTTTATATGCAAACAAACATTTATAAACAACATTTGGGAATATGGGTGTAGTTTTCTCCAAACTGCTTCCTGCTGTTTATTGGGCGAAGATCCACTCAAGGTGGATTTCCCCGAGTTTGAGGTCAGCTTCGGCTAGAGAGTGAGTTCCAGGACAGCCAGGCCTACACAGAGAAACCCCATCTGGGGAAAAAAAATATGCATTTACTAAATCAATAGGAAGTGTGACTTTAGTTAACTGCTCTAGTGAAGCTAGCTGTCAGAGTTGTGCTCACAATACTGATAGGTGTTAGTGCAAATGACACAAGTGTGAGGAATAAGTATTAGGTATATATTTATGTGTCCCATTAAATCTGGCTACACCATGGGGACAAAATAAGGTTTCACTAAAAAGTAAACTTATTTACTGAAATGTAGTTGTGATTAGTTCTCTTTCTGTGACTGTAGGAATACACTGGGCCAAAGGCAGCTTCTAGAAGGCAGGGTTCACCTTGACTTACTGTTCCAAAGGGATGAGTCCATCATCATCTTGGTGGGGAGGGACGGTGGCAGGCAGGCATGGTGCTGGGGCAGGAAGCTGAAGGCTCACATCCTTAACCACAGCAAAAAGTGGAGAGGGCATTGGAGTATCTCTAAGCTGCCTCCAGTGACATTTCCTCCAACGAGGCCCAACATCTGAAATCTCCCCAAACAGCGCCACCAAGTGGGGACTGAGTGTTCACACATCTGAGCCTCTAGGGGGCGTTCTCATTCGAACCGTTTCAGGAGTCTTTCTGGAATAAGCACAATGACAGCAGTGGGAGTTTGTAGTCTCATTTTATACTCTAAAACCACAAGGTGGCGCTGGCAAGCAAGCAAGATTTTATAGACATATGAGAAGGCGGTGGGCAGCTTGTTAAGGGCAAGGAGCCATTGTTTCAGCTATTCCTCCAGGTCATTCTGTTCTAGGTAGCAAGTGAAGTCATGCTTGGCTTAGGCAATACAAACAGTGCTTTAAGTAAATGACCAGATAAGCCAATCTAATCACTGGTCTTTTCTATCTTACCTTATTCTACCTCTACAGATTGCACTACAATGTACAGATCATGAGTGCTATGCTTTAAAAATTTGAACCTCATTGTGTAACATCAAAAAACAAAAGTGTTTTTTGTGTCTCTTCCAGTCATTAACCCTCCCAAGGATGTGTTAGTCAACTCTCCACAACTGTGACAGAATATCTCGTCAGCTCATAAACAGGAAAGGTTTATCTTGGGTCCCAGTCTAGAATGCTTCCATTCAGGGCCCCGTGGACACATTGTTTGGGGCCTGTGGTGAAGCATTATGGCAGGAAGTATCTGAAAAAGAAAGGGAGGGAGAAAGGAGAAAGAGAGAGAGAGAGAGAGAGAGAGAGAGAGAGAGAGAGAGAGAGAGACAGAGACAGAGACAGAGACAGACAGAACAGAGAGATCTTACACCTTTGGGGACCATTTTATATCCTAATCAGACCAAAGGGCTGCCATTCTCAAGACACATGGCATCTTAGTTTTAATTTTGCTCATTTCTTTAAAAAAGTCCATTTAAAAAGATCTTTAGTTTTATTTGTCCCTTGGTGCCTGTCTGTAAGTGGGAGACCCACTTTGTGTAGGGTGTTCTACACCACTGGACTCGTTAGGAACCAGCCCAAAGTATACATGTTTTATAGAAATCACTCAGAATACAAATGTGATGAACAGACTATGGGGTGCACAGTGTTGCACGTCATTCAGGTAACCAGCTCAAACCGGCCCAGCATGGCTCTAGTTGCATTCTGTGGCTCCAGCACAGCAGCTTTGCGTGGCGGGGCTGGCGGAGGTTCGTTTGACACACACTCTCAGATCCCAGTTCCTCATAAAAGGAAGTCGGGGCAGAACCCAAAGCAGAAAGAATGGAGGAAAACTGCTTTCTGGCTCTCCTGCTGGCCCCCTCACAGGCTTATGTGGATCTGCTTATATAGCCAAGGACCACCTGCCTAGGGATGGTGCTGCCCACAGTGCATCAATTATATCAATTAATTAATTAAAGTCTATCAAGACAGTCCTCTACAGACATCCCCATTATCAATCTGTTAGACAATTCAATGAGACTCCCCCTGTCCCACCCCAGGGGATGTGTCCAGTTGACAGTTAATTTTACCTAGACAACTGCCAAAGCCTATTTCATGAACTTCCATAACAGAGTCCCATATACTGGGTTGTTTATAAGGATAGGAGTGTATTTTGGTGCCCAGTTCTCAAGGCTGAGAAGACAGACCAGGTGCCAGGATCTGTTCAGGCTCTGGTGCCACCTCATGTCACTCCAGACTCTGATGCCACCTCGTGCCACTTCAGCTCATGGTAGAACTTTGAAGGAGAGGCAGGCATGTGAGAGAAGAAGCTCATGAGAGGTGGCCTTGCTTTATAACAACCACTTATCATGAGAGCTGGACTCACATAAGAAATGGTCCATCCCCTGGCCCACTAGGTTCTGCTTCTGATATACAGGACTCTCTGTTGAGCTAAACTGCCCACCCAAAGCATCCTGCTGCTCCTCCCAACCAATGGTAGGAAATTCTGTCCTAATCACGCACAGCCTTGTGGCTGGGGTCGGGGGGGAGCTCTCAGGAAGTAAATGGAAATAGATGGAGAAAGAGGGAACTTGGTCTGTGCAGTCATGAGGAAGTCATCATCCACTCAAGATGCAGCTCTCCAGGGTGACAGTTTTCAGGTCCCCCCCACACTAGACCATTACCATTGCTCTGTAAACCTAATGAACACAGTGATTCCCCAGAGTAGAACTGGTTTGTCTTGGGGACCTTAGATGGAGAACGCTATTTACATCTTCCCAGGGAAAGGGTTTTAACAACAACATCCCAGTACCTCAGTTTTGAGGACATGAGCTCCAGCTTGCGAGTGTTGTAAACACTCACTTGATTTCTTAAACACAAGTGTCTCTCTCTTCCCCAAAGTACCAGACTATGGTTTTTATTTTTTGCTGGTCTTGAAATTTCCATATTTGGAACAACAGTATGTTTTAAAATTCCTTTTCACAAGTTGGAAACTTAGCTGGGTGGGATCTTGCCCTGAAGTCACCACTCCCTTTATTACATTTCTTAATCTGTTTGTCTCCTTAACACAGGACTTAGCTCCATTCCATTTTCTGGTGCCCCTTTTTCTCCTCAATTGTACATTTTGTATTTTTCATTGCTCAGCTTGCTCCTTTTCATTATAAATCTTTGTAAGAGTGGCCACTAATAACCACAGGACAGAGTCTATACTAGGCTGTTTTGCGATTTCCTCTGCCAATGGAATTAATCTAAAACTCTTCACTTTAAGCTCAGATAGACTCTTCAGAAAAGAGCAAAAACAGGCACATTCTTCACCAAAAACTCACGAGAATGACCTCTAGACAATACTAACATTTTTCTCCTCTGAAACTTACTGAACTAGGCCCCACAGTTCATCAAATCACACTCAGCACCACTGTCTTCCATGCTCCTATTAGTATGCCCATTAAGCAGTGCTTAAAGCATCCACTGCTTTCCTAACCCAAAGTACCAAAGTCCAAATTCCTCCAAAAAAAAAAAATAGTCCATTCTATCATAGCAATACCCAATCCCTGGCAATGATTTCTGTCTTAGTTCGAGTTTCTATTGCTGTGAAGAGACACCATGACCACAACAACTCTTATAAAGGAAGACATTATTTAATTGGGGTGACTCACCTCCAGTTCAGTGGTTCAGCCCAGGTCAGAGGGGTCTTAGAAAGCACTTCACAGGATGCTACTTTAAGTTGTCTTTGATGTAAACTAAATCAAACAAAAAACTTCCCCAAGGGATAATGGGCTTCCGACAGGGCTGGGGAGCTGGCTGGGGAGGGACCTGTGGGCATGTGTGGCCCCTGGAAAGTGGGCCTCATCTCTGGAACACACCTCAGAGCCACCCCTTCATGCCTTGTGTCTGAACTGCCATGCAGAGCCATCCTCATTTCTTGACATGGCATCCTTGGTGATCTCTGGACATGCCAGGCATCCTAGCAAGTCATGACTTTTGCCACCATCTGTCTCCTCTGCCTGCTAGTGCCTCTTTTCAGTGACTCCCTTGGTTCACTTCCTGAATGTCTCTAGGCCTTTTCCTGCACATTGCCATCTGCTGAGAACTTCCCCATGTTCTAGGATGTAAGTCCCCATCCCTACCGCTTCCTGTTACGTTCTCTTTGCTTATTTCTATGCAACCTACCATAAGTTTGGTTTAATTTATTACATATCCCCTATATGTTGTAGAACAAGAATTCCATGGAGGCTGAAGTTTTTGCTTTTATTTTCTTCTTGTAAATTGCTTTAAAAATTTTTTTTGATTTATTTTATGGATGAGTGCTGTATCTGCTGGTCAGAAGAGGGCAGCAGATCCCATTGTAGATGGTTATGAGCCACCATGTGGTGGCTGGGAATTGAACTTAAGACCTCTGGAAGAGCAGCCAGTGTTCTTAACTGCTGAGCTGAGTCACTCTCCAGCCATTTGTAAACTGTTTTATTCTCACCTACGTGGTAGGCGCTCAGTAAATATCAAATGCGTGAATTATTCGCTGACCTTACCTAGGTGTTTGCTGCTGGTTAGAAAATGCTGGCCAGTTAGGGTGTCAGGGGGCACCTAGATCCCCCCTGTGTGGGTGAAATTCACAAAAAACAGAATCTTGTCCACCATGAGATGTTCCCTGAGATTTTAGAAATAAAATGTCTTGTCTTTGGGGCATTCCACTCTGAAATGGACATCAACACATTGAGCTTAAAGACACAGAACAAGAGGAAAGAGTTGGGAAGAAAATACAAATCAGTCTTAGAAAGGACTTATCTTCAGACTGGAGAGGGATGGAGAAGGATGCATTATGGAAGAGAGATAGGGATGCATCAAGGAAGATGGAGAGGAATGTAGCATGGAAGCAGGCAGGATATACTAAGAGGTAGCTCACTGGTCCAGGTCCAGAACCTTCGCCTCTGCCTTCAGGTTTACTAAATTGCTTTCAGGCAACGTTTAGGCTTCCTATCAAGTTCATTGACAGTCGTTAGGACACTGGGCTGTGAGATAGTTTCCAAAGATTGGAGCTTACAGATGTCACTTCCCAGTGAGTGTAGTGAACTGTGACAGCCCAGGTTACCAGACCTGCTTGCCAGACCCTGTTCTGGTCCAGGTCGTTCTGCCAGGAAGCAATCAATGATTCCCTTATGCTCTCCTCAGGCTAAATCAGTAGGCTTTTCCTGTAAAGGTCAAGGGAATAAATTTAAGTTTTGTGAATCAAGAGGCAAAATTGAAGATATTAGATGCTAATGTTCACACATTTCCATAAAAAAATATTTTGACTTCCCTCCTTTTTTAGTTTGTGGGTGTGTGGTGGAAAGTGACCTCCATAGGTTCATAGGGAGTAGCATTATTAGGAGGTGTGGCCTGGCTGGAGTGTGGCCTTTTTGGAGGAAGTGTGTCACTAGGAATGGGCCTTGAGGTTTTAGAAGCTCTAGCCAGATGTAGGACTCTCAGCTACCTCTCCAGCACCATGTCTGCCTGCATGCCACCATGGTTCTCGCCGTGATGATAACGGACTAAACCTCTGAATTATAAACCAGCCCCAGTTAAATGTTTTCCTTTCTAAGAGTTGCTGTGATCATGATTTCTTGGCAATAGAAACTCTGACTAAGATAGCAGTACTAAATAAGGTGGAAGGCTGAATTTGGCTGGCAGAATTTTGGGGCTCCCTTCCTAAACTCATCCCACCTACTTTTGCAGTCTTTCATGCAAGAGTCTGGTCACTAAGGGCATGTGTGAGATCACAGGGGTGGTGTGGTTCTGGGCCAGTTAATGCTAGAAGCCTGGAAGCAGGAGCTCGCTGCAGCTGCGGTTCAGACCCTCTTGTTCCCAACCTTGAACAAGATGCCGCCAGTCACAGGGCAGCAAAGAGGACAAGCCCTCAGCGAAGACTGTGAAGTCAACAGTACAAGCTTGGGGGTTCTAGCAACCCATTTACCCTCTATCTGCTGTACACTGTAAAGATTTGTCACTCAAATTGGTTTACTGAAACACTGATTGGCTAGTAGCCAGGCAGAAATTTTAAGAGGGACAACCAAATTGGAATGATGGGAAGAAGGGCAGAGTCAGAGGAGGCGCCAGCCAGCCACGGAGCAAGCAAGATGTGTAAGAAATGAGGTAGCAAGCCGTGAGCCACATGGCAAAGCATAAATAGAAATATGGGCTAGGTGTAAGTGTAAGAGTTAGCTAGTAACAAGCCTGAGCCATCGGCTAAGCATTTACAATTCATATTCACTCTCTGGGACTGGGCGATCAGGTCAGGAAACATTCATCTACACTTGTCAGGTGAGAAAAATAATGCCTTGTATTACTCAGGTAAAGACCAGGTCTTAAATGCTTACCATCTCCTTAGGTGATCCAGTGTGCTAAGAGATGTCAATATTATCAATATTATCCACCCTCTCCTCCTATTTTCTGAGCACCGCCCTTCTCTCACGCTGGGGCACAGATGGTATTTGTTCTCTGTGACCATTCTTCTCCCATCTGCCTCACCTGCTGTTAGATTTGACCCCCAAATTAGCCAATCTGTGAGCTGGCCAGTGACCCATGATCTCTTTGGCTCATTCGCAGGAACTAATGGATATCACAATGGTTCCATGGGAAAATGTGCTGCATGAGCCTTGGGACCTGAGTTTGATTCCTGAAGCCCATTTGAGAGATGGAAGGAGAGAACTAACTCCGTAAAGTTATCCTTTAAACACACACACACACACACACACACACACACACATCACACAACACATTCTACACATACCACACACAGCACACACACACCACACATATACACACCACACACATATATACACACCACACACACATCTCACACATATACACCACACACATATATACACACCACACACACATCTCACACATGACACACCACACACATATATACACACCACACACACACATCTCACACATACACACCACACACACATCACACACACACATACACCACACACAGCATACACACACACACTCTACACGTACCACACACACATCACACATATACATACCACACACAGCACACACACACCACACACATATATACACAGCACACACACACCACACACATATATACACACCACACACACATCATACATATACACACCACACACACATCACACACATATACACACACATACTCTACACATACCACACATACACCACACACACTCTACACACACCACACACATATAAACACCACACCACATGCACACATACACACTACACATACCACACACATATACACACCACACACACTACACATACCACACAGACATACACTCCATACATACCACACACACACCATACACATATACACAGCACACATCACACACATATACATACCACACACACATCACACACATACACACCACACACACACACTCTACACGTACCACACACACATCATACATATACATACCACACACAGCACACACACCACACATATATATACACACCACACACATATATACACACCACACACACATCACACACACCACACACATATACACACATACATACTCTACACATACCACACACACCACACACACCATACACATATAAACACCACACCACATGCACACATACACATACTACACATACCACACACACACCATACACATATACATAGCACACACACATCACACACATATACACACCACACACACCACACACACACTCTACACATACCACACACACATACCACACACATATATACACACCACACACACTACACATACCACACACATACACACCACACACATATACCCCCCCCCCCAAATTCACTTGGTAGAGGTATGCTATGAAAAGAACAGAAAAGGAACTAGGACTCTTTCTCTGGATCCTGGCAGGGTAGAAAGGAGTGAATATAAACACCCTGGTGGGGCATTTCATGGCGAAAGAAAGCAGTGCAAAGGGCAGCCCAAGTGCTGGCGATGCTTCCAGTGTGTTTACTTCCTGCCCCTTTCTTTGAAAGGCCAGTTTGCCTGGTTCCGCTTCCTGGACTCCCTATTGATACATGCTACCCCAATATCGGGGATTGGAGCTAGGGCCTTGTGCAGGAGAGGCAGGCATTCTGCCACTGCAGCCATTTCACTGTGTGATTTCACATGCACCCTGCAGTTTTCCTCTGGGTCCTGCACGTCAGAGTCATTTTAGAATGGAGGTCTCTGCTCTGGTCAGCATTCTCTTAGTTTCTTTGTTCTTGGGGTGCAGGTCTGGATGGGGAAGGGAAGACAGGAAGCCCAGACTACTGGAGAACAGCACCCAGTGCCTCCTACCCCCTCCCAGTGCCACCTGCGCCCCTGTGGCTCTCTGTGAGCTATTCCAAGCAGCGAGGCCGAGAACTGATTTAGCCTTTTTGAGCATCTGGATTTGTGCTTCTCTGGAGCCACAAGAAGCGAGGCGGGGGGGGGGAGGCACAAAAATTCCTTCCTAGTGGACAGCCGGTGGCCATGTAGTCAGCCCCCTGGGGATATAACAGGATGGGAATAGAATCAAGGTCAGGAGGGCTTTGAGGAGTTGAAACTGTGGTACAAGGAAGGCTGATGAAGGTCTCAGACACTTCCCCATGACCTGTCAGCAACTGGACAGGAGGAACCCAGGGACCCGGTTGATGATAGGGTCCTGAAGGGGAAGGGGTTAGTCAGCTGGACAGCAGATGGAACATGTATCACCATAGAAGTGCAGGGCAATCTGCTCTTGGGGACATAAGGACTCTCAGTGCACTGAACAGGGGCTGGGTGTGAGTGACCTGGGAGGCTGTAGGAGGCTTGGGGTTTGCTCAGAGCTGGGAATCCGTGAAGGATATCTTGGAAAGATGCAAAGCCGAGAAGTTGGAGAGTGAATGCGGCGTGGTATGCTCAGGGGATCTGCAGGAAGCAAATGGCCTTGTGGGGTGCTTGGGAGGTTGACCACACATCTGGAGCTCAAGACAGTCCCTGGGGGCCATTTCTATGTAAGTGGTCATTGAGAAGTGGAGTGGATGGATTATGTGGAGATCTGAGAAGAGGAATACAACCCTGGGGGATGTTTAAGGACGGAGGGGGAGTCTCTGGAGGAAGGAGGAAAGGAGACGGGAAGCAGGAATGAACAGGAGTTAGTTCCATCAGACTGCACATCAGGGAAGCAGGGCTCCAGAGCAGATGCCTTTAACATGGGGCTGAGCATGGGTGTAGGAAGTAAGGAGAGGTGAGTGGTTAGATGGCAGCTAGGGCCCCTGGGTAGGAAGCAGGAAGGAGGCTAAGGATGGGCATGAGGACCTAGACAAACAGCTGTGTTTTTTAAAGTCTTTGTCACCTCTCAGGATCATCCCTTCCCCACCTTAGATGCCTTCAGGCCTTATCCTCTAAGGTCACGGGAGGACAAGGGCCTCATGTCTTGCACGCATTTCATTTATAGTCAGATGTGTAGGATGGGCTGAAGGACTGAAGCACCCAAGGACCCAAGGAACTGTGCATTCTCTCAGGTTTTCCTGACATCACTTCTATCTGCCCCCATCCCTTCCCCAGCCCATCACTATTCCATCCATCTCTCTCGGCCGTGATCCTGTCTTGTCCCAGGAGTGAGGTCAGCGGCCATGCTGTACTGGCTGTGAGAACAAGATCCCTGGAGGCCTCTGATGAAGAGATGTCTCTGGGCTCTGCAACCTTCCACAGCCATTCACACTCGGTTCCTGCTGTAGGGAGCAGCAGTGTGCCCAGGGGTCTGGTCATAAGCTGGTTATCACGCTTGGTGCAAACACTGAGTGGGTTTTCAGTCCTATCACCCCCACTCCCATCAATTGGGTCCCCCAAAAGCTAAGCTAGTTTTTGAAGCAAACCTGGCTCACCCCTACGCAAGAGGTCGATGCTCAAGTACTTGAGACTGGGGACTGCTTACTCACTCTTTCTGACTTGACCCATGGATCCCACCTCTGTGAGAAGATAGCGAAACCTGTCCCCTAGCCTCAAGGAGGTCAGTAGGTACAATGGGAGCATTTTATTTTGAGTACGTAGCGTATTCCCAGTACCTCTATAACTGCTCCTGTATATCTGGATGCTTAGGGGAGGCAGGTTCTCAAAACCCAGACCCCAGCTCACTTTGTAAACCACTTCCTTCTAAGCCCTTCTAACCTTGTCAGAGTATCGCGGAAGGCTTAGCGCTGTGGTGATGCTTCAGGCAGACTGCCCCCCTTAGCGAGGACAGCCATCTTCCTGTACATGTTGGAGCCAGTAACCGGCTCTTCCAGTTTGAGGCTTTGTTTAGATAGCTGTCCTCTATGGGCCCATTGGTCACAGTTATCACACCCACGCAGGCTGGATAAATGTGGTTGGTATTTTCTTTTGAGGGAATGAACTGCTTACGATCGTGGGGTGTATGCCTTATTCAGAGCTGAGGAATATGACTCCTAGGTGTGGGCTTTCTCCACATCCACAGACCTGTCTTCTTGGGTGTACATCCTTTTATGCATTGTCTTACCAGTTGCACTGGTAGTCAGTATATTTCCCGAGGCCCTTGGAGCATCACAGTTATATTTAGGGAGGCTAACAAGAAGAAAGTTTGTGCTTATGTGACTTTTAAAAGCCAACAAAGCTCAAAAGTCCTTTAGCCTTGCTAAACGATCCGAAGGACAACGACCAAAGGATAGTGACCCCCGAGGATGAAGGAGAGAACCAACTCCTAAAATATGTTTCTGACCTCTACCCTCCCCCAATCCCCAAAGGGCAGCAACTATCCGAGAGGCAGTTGAGCATAGACTATCCTGCGGGGGTCTAGGGTTTCAGAAGAGGGAGGCTCTATAGGAATCACAGGCCAAAGATGGACAGTTTGCACAGTCTGAACAAAATATAGGTACTCTTACCAATAAATAGGTTTCAAAATGATAAATAAGGCTGGCTCTCCCCTGTCGGCAGCCTGGAATCCCAGTGAGAAGTGATCGGCACAGACAGGCACAATAAATTATGTACAGAGTGTAAACAGTAAGGCCCCTGGGGGGAAATAGTGAGGGCTCAGCCAGGTGAAGGGTGCATACAGGTTAGGAACGTGGGGAGGAGGCCCTGGGCCTACAGCGACAAACAACAGATTTGTACGGCGGGCAACCAATATGCCACCAAAGCTCGCAGTATGGCAGGTCCTTCGGTAGGTCCACTGACTTCCTCCGGGTGGCAGATCGGTGTCCACTGATGATCTTCCTGGGAGCAGCAGAGTACGAATCTGTACCTCTTCCTCCCCAAGGCGAGTGGCCACACCTAAAGTCTTCTGCCTAGACTTCAGGAGCAGCTGACTAAGCAGTTTCTGAATCTGGATGAGAAGAGTGAATCCCGCAGTCTCATTTCCAGAAGAGCTCTGGGCACCTAAGTCCAGCAGGGGGCGCCATAACCCACCACCTACGAAGTGATCCGGTCCCAGATCCTGGATCCAAAGGCAGCATCCCTCAACGCACCTCACTCCTGGCTCCAGCACATCTCCCAGGCTGGGTCTCGGTCCTTAAATGTCAGTTTCTCGGAGATTGCTGTAGTCGACTGGTTCATAGGCAGGGCAGATGACAGCCTCTGCCCCATCTTGGGGAACGCTTAGAGACACTGCTTCCACCTCCGAGCGCAGGGCGCACGGAACCTCCGCGCGACGTGTGCCTCCAGAGCGGATCTTGTGGGACAGGCTGGACACCTTCGCGCGCAGCTGGGTCGTGGGTCTCTGCAGCGGCCCGAGCAGCTTCCACTCCCGGAGGGCGGAGGTTGGCTTTCGACGCCCGGAGACCGGAGCCTGCGCCTCGGACGTGTCTGCGGAGCCAAGGCCTGGGTGTGCAGTGAGGGCCAGGGGAGCTCCCGGGGGCGCGACTCGCGGACTGGGGACATAGTCGGGACGCTGTTCGCCTGTCGAGGCTCGCCAGTGGTGGCCATAGACGCGCCAGAGGCGGCGGCGGCGGCGGCGACACTGGCAGCGCAAGAGGCGGAGGAAGGCGCGCTTGAACTCGCGACTGGAGCAGGGGTAGATAAGCGGGTTCACACAGCTGTTGAAGTAGCCCAGCCAGAAGATGACCTTGAAGACGCCCTCTGATGGTTTCAGCTGCGGGAACAGAGAACCTGCAGGGACAGAGACCCGGGTAGTTAAGGGATGTCGGTAGCTGGGAGGTTGACAGCTGCCTACCACTGAAGCTGAGTCACTGGTAGGAGCTCTCAAGGGGGTCTTTCTCTGTGAACATAGATGGCGAAAAAAGAATCATCTTCCTGTCTTCTGAGTCCGACCTGATAGCTGTTTGAGCACAGGCAACAAATCCTGACCAGAGTGAGACCAAACCACGCGCGGCTGCAATTTCTCAATCAGCAGTCTTCCCTATGGAGCCCAGTTACTGGGATCTATGTGGAGATCTCCTTGTGCACCCCTCCCCCGGTCTCTGTAAAGGGCACTCTCTAGAAGACCCCAGCACTTCTTGTTCTTTTTTTTTTTTTTTTTTTTTTGGTTTTTTGGGACAGGGTTTCTTTGTAGCTTTGGTGCCGGTCCTAGAACTAGCTCTTGTAGACCAGGCTGGCCTCGAACTCCCAGAGATCCACCTGCCTCTGCCTCCCGAGTGCTGGGATTAAAGGCATGCGCCACCACCGCCCGGCTGCACTTCTTGTTCTTTAAGGTGTTGTTGTGGAAGCATAATTCGGCTACAAGTTTTATGTAAAAAAAATATATTTTTTTATTTTATGTACATTGGTGTGAAGGTGTCAGATCTTGTGGAACTGCATTTTCAGACAGTTGTGAGCTGCCATGTGGGTGCTGGGAATTAAACCCGGGTCCTCTGGAAGAACAATCAGTGCTCTTAACTGCTGAGCCATATCTCCAGCCCCTATGTAAAAATATTTTGACTTTTTTTATATATACAAAATGAGTTCATTTGCCATCTTTCGTATGGTGTTTTATGGCACTCTGTCTGTGTTCCCTACTGCCCAAGCACAAAGAGAAAGAAGCCCAGAATTAAGGGGCAAGCAAAGTTTGCCCAGTGTTGGATACTGTGGAGGAGTCACGCAACGAGGTAGACCGCCCAACCACTGCAGACTCAACCAAGACCGGACACGCATGGAGTCAGCGGCTGCAGAATGAACTCATGACACCTCACCGGGGCTCCATAATGGAGGGCCTTGGATGAGGCTCAGCTTTCACTCTATGGGTAGTCGGGAGCCATGGGTATTTTTGAGTCAGAGAGAGAGAGAGAGAGAGAGAGAGAGAGAGAGAGAGAGAGAGAGAGCTAGCTCAGAATTAAGCTTCAAGAGTGCATTCCCCACGGCTGTTAAATTGCGGGGTTGTGGGGCTGTTGCAGGGCAAGTGTTGAGGAAATGCTTCTCGCATGGTTTGGGATGAGGGAACAGAACACCAGGCAGGTAGGATGGGTGCTAAGACCCCGTGTCCCCTAGGATTCTAAGGAAGCCACTCTCAGGGAAAGGGGACTGAGTATAATTTGCAGTCCAGAAGCTACTGTCTCCCCAGCCTCTTCAGCAGCAGCTGGGGCCAGGTGCTTCATTCCAGACACAGAAGGTTAGGAGTGGCGTTCCTTGAAAAATTACGTTTTTTTCTCTGCCTTTGATTCCTCCAACTAAGGATAGCATGTCCCCTCCCCAGGGGTAGAGGCACTCTGTCCCCCTCGCTAACAGCCTTGCAGGTCATCTACTAACTACATGGGGAAACAGTTCCTGGTTCTGAGAGACGGTGGAAGGAGGGAGGGCAGCACCCATCACACAGCCCAGCCTCTTACATCTTGCTCCTGTGGTCCTCAGCAGCTTACTTGATCCACCACCGAAGGTCTCCCTTTCTTTTTCTGTGAACTGGAGACAGTAATGCTCCCCTGGATGGGATCTCATGCCGATTCATAGATTTCAGGGCTCAGTGCTTAGCAGAATTTTAACTTAAACATGTTGGGCTGGGAGTATAGGTAAGTGCTAGAGAACTCAGGCAACACTGGAGAGCACCTGAGTTTGATCCCTAGGTCTGCAAGCAAATCAACTGACCAGCCCTCCCACCCACCCACCCCTGGTATCTGCTCATTCCTCCAGTATTTTCCTCTGACTTTTCAGAGCGGGTCCCACAGCCTGGGGAGGGGAACCTACCAACTATATCTAGAGAACGGTCAGAAACAGTAACTGAATACTGTGGGTTTGTGGGTGCTGGGGTTTAGAAAGGTTGATTTCCCCTGGGAGAGGGTTCAGGCAGTCCCTAGAAAATGCCAGAAGGACCTTACCCTGCAGGAAGATGGCCCTCAAGAACAGGATCCCTCAAGGGCTGCAAAGTCAGGGCAAATACTGGCAATAACATTCTGACTCAGACTACAGTCTTCTCTATTTAGCCGTGGATGATACATCAGTGGGCTATCCTTTCCAGCGGTTGTTGCCAGCCTGGCTTTTATTCAGATGTGTGGACAACATGACATGTTTTAGTACGGCCCCAGTCTGTACTGCAAACATTGGGGCTTTAATTTATGCACAACCGACTTGTCCAGAGTCTTTCTGGCACGGGGAATTTCTCACACACAAAGGGGCTAGGATTCAAAGGCAGCCTTCCAGCCCTGGCAGTTGCCCTCTGCCTCCCTGGAGGTCTGACTTTGAGTTCCTCCAGAGGCAAGCTCTGGGACAGGGTTCAAGTGCAAGTCTTTAGCCTGGGAGCAAACACCTTGGGTAGGTGCTAACACAGGGGGAGGGGATGCCAGTAAGTCAGTTGCTAATGTGGGGAACGGAGGCTTAACTCCAAAGGGGATCTGGGGGGGGGGTTCCCCACTAATGGGGAAGGATGTGGGTACCTACCACTCATTCCCATCAGTCTCCAGCTGCTTTCTCCAGCTATCCATTTTCCCCACTTTCTGCCTACAATGATGGATGAGCTATGGAAGCCCCTGGGGAAGCGATGCAGGCAGGCGCTCAGGAGTGGGTAAACTGAAAGTCCGAGGGAGATGGGTGGTCTCTGAGCCTCCACCACAACCAATTCTTACTCTCTGACCAATGTGTGCTTAGAAAATTCAGTAACCTGTGCTGCAGGTTGAAGATTCCAGGGGCAGCAGGTCTTGGGAGATTTTTCCTATTATGGTCCTAGATGAGGACCACAGAGGCCAGCGAGGACCACGCCTCTCCCTACTGGAATGGTGCTCCAGCCGCCACCTCCACTTCTCCCTCTTGTTGTAATATCCCTCCTCTCCATATTTTCTCTGCAGCTCACACACCTTGCAACGATCTCTGGGGTCTGAAGGGGTGTAGGCACGCCCTTCCCTGTTGCACAATATGTGTGGGATGGAGAACTGTCTAAAGACCCCTGAAAATGGGCACTCGTCAGGGACGATGCTGCAGAGGCATCAGTGGACAAATCCTTCTTTGTCATTGCCACCCTCCTCTAGTCTGCCCAAGATAGCTGTTGGGCCCACCAACTGCTTTGTCTTCTTATCCCTCAGAGCATCAGCTCTGTCACAGGTGCCCTGGAAACTTGATCCTCAGTGCGTACTCAGGTGGGGCCTTGTGGGAGGCAGGTGGGTTGTGGTGGCTCCACTTTCACGGATGGATTAGTGCTGTCTTGTAGGAGTGGGCCAGGTCTTGTGAGCTTGGACTAGCTCTCACGACAGCGAGGTATAAGGCAAGGCCACCTCAGACACCTGTTCCTCTTGTACCTAGTCATTCCCCCTTCTTGCTTCTCTTCCATGTTGTGATGCTTCCATGTGATCTTCCCAGATACTGATGTTGATGTTGTTTGGGTTTCCCAGCTACCAGAACTGTGATGCAAATACGTTTCTTTTCTTTATAAGGTAATTAACCTCAGTTGTTTTGCTATAGTAACATAGTACACACTAAAACTATGAAAGACTCAAAGGTTATGTGGGAGTTTTGGCGCCAGGGCTACTCTCAGCACTAGGGCACCCTCCTCCTAGGCTCCAGTGGGCTTACTCTCCCATCCTGAACATTGTCCTCTGATTTCTTGTAGATACAAAGTCCAGCTGGGAAAACCTTAGGAGTTCTTTATTTTTCTTTCTCTTAACAAGGAGGCTACTGTGTGTTGCCCTCTACCTCCTTGTGTGCTGTAGTCTCCACCTTTCCATAGGTTCCCAGTGCCACAGCCCTGCTCTAACTTTCTCTGTCTAATGTATGTCCCTGTACGAGCTATGTGACCACTCTACCCTCTGGCTGTGCTCTGCTTGTGATGGGATCCCCACTCTTGCTTTTGGGCTGTTATGCATGGCTGTCCCGGATGCTTTTCCTACACACTGGGCAATGACAACGTCCTGTGTGATACCTTCCACCCGCTTCTGACCAGCAGAGTGACTTACAAAGCCCTCCCCTCACAATGTATATACTCACTTTGAAGAGCAGTGGGTACTGATGGCTGTAGACTCTTCTCTATTGCACCCTGCACTATACCCATCATCAACTGTCTGTCTCTGTTTCCTTGTGACTGCTGTAGCCCAGCCTACCACCCTTATCTAAGGGCAGGACCTGCCAAAGGGGTTTCTCCACACAGCAGCAGGGGCGGGGGGGGGTGTCCTTGGCAAGCACACTCTAGAGCTGTTCTATTCTTTACTTACAGGTGCTGCACACAGCCCAAGGCAGCCCCACACCCTCCCTCTCTTTTTCCTTAGCTATAGGGTGACCATTTGCCAGCGCCTTGGGTTGTTCCTGGCGTCGGCCTCCCCTGCTTAGTAGGCACTCGTGTTGCCAGCATCACAGCCATTTCCTTCACCACCATCCCGTGTCCACATTCCTCACCCAGCCAGAATCTGACCCAGGAGCCACAGAATCACATCCTGAATACTTGTAGGTCTCTGACCTTGGTTGTGTCCTAGGCTCCTGCTGTGGGAACTCCTTCCTCTTCTTCAGCCAATAGCCTTTAAGATACCAGCCCACTTGGGTCTGTAAGGCTATTGGCTGAAGGAGCAGAAGGAGTTCCCACAGCACCAGCTTTCTTTCCCCCAGCTCTATCCTAAGGTCCTCCTTCCCTCCCAGCTCTGGGAGGTCATGCTCACATCCCTGTGTGTCTAGCCCTTTACACAGGTGCTGGGGATCCAAATCGGCCCCTATGCTTGCATGCAAGTCCTTTACCTGCTGAGCAGTTTTGCCCTTCAAAATTTTTTTTTTTTTAAAAAAGTTAAACTGATCATGTTTGTTCTCTGCTCAAACCCCTCCAGCAGCTTCTGTTTCCTCAAGGTAACAGGGTGGGGGCAGGGATGTATTATGTGCACAATTCCACATACCGCCCCTGTCTCCTACCCTGCTGCAGCCACCGTCTTCCTTGCTGCTTCTCGCCTACCCTGGGCGGCAGCTTTCTCCCAGTGTTTTCTTCCATCTCCGCTATAGTAAGGCTGCCCAGACCCTCCACCTAACTGGATGCGTCCAGTCTGCTTACTTCTCACTTAGATCTACTGTGCTGACCACCTTCCAGTCCTGACCACCTTCTCCCTTCCTGCTGGAGTCACTATTCTTCTCTGTCCTCCATCCACCCTGGGCAGGCGACTCCAGGACAGGACTTCTGTCTACTTTGCTTGGCCCTACTGAAGGAGTCTGTCCCACCCCTCTGTCTATGCCTAGCTCCTCCTCCAGCAGGTGGGCCCTCCGTCTGGCTCCTCCTCCAGCAGGCGGGCCCTCCGTCTGGCTCCTCCTCCAGCAGGCGGGCCCTCCGCCTGGCTCCTCCTCCAGCAGGCGGGCCCTCCGCCTGGCTCCTCCTCCAGCAGGCGGGCCCTCCGCCTGGCTCCTCCTCCAGCAGGCGGGCCCTCCGCCTGGCTCCTCCTCCAGCAGGCGGGCCCTCCGCCTGGCTCCTCCTCCAGCAGGCGGGCCCTCCGCCTGGCTCCTCCTCCAGCAGGTACCTCTTTCGTCCGATTTTGCTGAGATGACTGCAGCATCCCTGACAGCCTCCACCTGTCCACCTGTTCCCTCTCCAGTCTGAACACAGCGGCAGGGATGCTTTTTCTTAAAAATGGTTTCTCTTTTTTCCTCTATCCCTTCCCAGTGGCATCTCACAGAATTAAGAATATGCTAAGACTCCTACATCACAGGGAGACATAGAACGACCTTTGCCTTCCTTTGATTTCACATTTAGCCCCAAGCAGGTCCTCCTGCCTCTCTCTAGCTTCTCATCTCTCACCCCTGCTCAGTTTCCATCCATCTGGCTTGGCTGTACCCACTTGCCTTCCTGAAGGGCTTACAGGAGGGTTGTTAGCTCCCCGGAAGGCCCGTGTGTTGAAGGTGTGATTCCCCAGTCCACGCAGCTACTGGGAGGTGGTGACGTATAAACAGGGACTGGCTAGAGGATTTCAGGTCACCGGGAGTGTGGCTCCTCTTCTGTTTTCCAGCCACTCACTGCTTCCATGACATGCTGCCTCACCACATGCCCCAAACAATGGGCCAACCAATCAGACTGCAGCCTTCCCAGCAGTGACCCAAAAGAAAGCTTTCTCCTTTTCACTTAGCTACCTCAGATCTGCCACAGAGACGGCAACACTGACTAACACCCATGTGGTACTAGAGGTCTAGCTTAGTGTCCTTCAGTGTAGGCACTGCTGATCAGAAAAGGGCCTGTCTGGTCAGCAGGTAAATGTTGTTGACTGCATCAGCTGGACACATACTGTGGCAAAGGAGGCAGGGGCTCTTTGCAGTCTGGTTTATACAGGGCAGTGCTATTTCCCAGGGAGCAGAAGGGTAAGCTGAGAAGGAGCTGCTGGGATTTGGGGGAAGTCAAGAGAGGGACACGAGCAAATAGGCCAAGCCTGAGAGGCCAGGCAGCTCCGAGGCCGAGAGGCAGGCTTTGTGATTAATAGCCTCTTCTGGCATCCCCAGAAAGGAGCGTGTCCTTGGCAGCTTGTCAGAATTCACAGCCTGCCCCGAGCATAAGTAAGTTGTAGCTGGCCATGAAGTATCAGACTGTGTCCCCCACTCCCTGCTTTTTGCCTTCCTCCACTAGTGACCTCTGTCAAGAGCATGCATGCTATTTCTCTGGCTGAGAGCTACTAGGAGTTAAAGATCTGCCATCTTCTGATGCTCATGCCTCCTCTCACCTCAGGGTCCGAACAGAAGGAATGCAAGTCCCAGATAACCCCTATCTCCCAGCTCTCCAGCTGGCCACTTAGAGGCTCTTACACCGGTGCTCACAGCGGCCCTCTCCCCGAGGGACTCTGGACCTCTGTCCCCTGCAGAGCCAGAAAACCTCTCTGATAAACAACTTGAACTGAGGACCTGTAAGAAGAACTCTGTGTGTGTGTGTGTGTGAGCTAGACGTTCATTTTGGGGAAGTAAATTCTGGGTAGAGGCAGGAGCATGAGCAAAGGTCCGGAAGCAGCAAGAAGCCCCCAGGGTTTGGAGAGAAATCCAGGAAGTTCAGATGGCTGCAGAGGAGGCTGAGTGAGGGGAGAATGAAACAAGGCGACTTTGAATTGGGAATAATCATGGCGGGCTGTGAGGAAGAGGTGACCTGGGTAAGATCTGGACCCCATATATATTAAAAGGACATGGAAGGGCATATTGAGGCACTGCCAGTTTCTTATGGTGAAGGGTCACTGGCAGAGTCTCCTTGCTTGAGATAGATCAGGAATGGGTCAGATGTTCTTCTGGGCCCCAGCATTGCCTGCCTCAGGACTGTTGGGCCCCCTGGAGCTGGCAGAGAACCTTGGCCTTCATTACAGGTTGAGGGACCTGGGATGGTAGGGCATCTCTCTGAGTTCACTATGGACATAAACTCCAGGCTCACATTCTCTGGCCTCCTCTAGGCCTGCAGTGGGTCCTTCCATCAACTACCAACCCTTTTCATCTGTTTTTCTAGTTCTTCACATTTCTAGTCTCTTCCCTTCCCCCTCCCCCCGTATCACTTCCTTCCTGATCTCCCCTGCTCTGATCTGTGGCCTCAGACAAGTTGGGTGACTGGGGTTTGCTCGTGTGTCCAGGGACTCCTGAGCTAGTCACGCTGGACTTACTCCAAGCAGGAGCCCCTGTGGACTACATTGACTGCGCTCCTGGGTATGTGCAGGGTAGAAGCTTCTGCCCAGAACAGAAGGTGCCCCTGGCAGTGGGCGCCATGGGAGGGAGTCCCAGCACTGAGCATCCTGTACATCATCCAATCACAGGGCCAACATCTGTTCTGCGTCATCACTGCAAAGTGAGGAAGGCCAATCTTCCACTTGCCCAGGGCTTAACTCAGGGACCATGGGCTTTTAGCTTTTGTCTCTCAGAGCCCAGGCCACTCAGGAAGAAGCCATGTTCTGTGACCATGCTGAGGTCTTCTTCATGGCAAGCAGTAAGCACAGAAGGACATCTGGCAGAGAGCCTGGGGGATTTGTGCAGGGGCCGAGGGTCTGGGTGATATTTAAGACTGAAAACGTGGCCAGAGATTGATATCTTACCCTGGCCCAGCCCAGTCTCTCGTCCAGGCAAGTGATAACAAGGATGCGGGGGCCGCGTGCCTGGGTTCCAATGTTAGTCCTTACACCAAGTGAGCAGGGAACTTTGACCACGTTACTCAGCCTCCCTGTGTCAATTTTCTCTCATGTACAACACAACAGCTGATAGCACTGATGTCATGGCCCTTGCTGGGAGAGGTCAGCTCCTGCCAGGAAGGTGAGGGCAGGGTAGAGGGAGCGGGAAAACGAGACCGGCTGAAGAGAGAGATGCTCAATGGGCAGAATGACTGGTTGGGGTGTGGAGGAGGTTGATGCTCTGGCTGTGGGCACCACAGAAAGTACGGAGATGCCACTCTCCATGTGGGAAAAGGGTAAGTAGCAGGCTCAGGGGAGAGGAAAGGCAAGCCCAAGAAGAGGAGCTGGTATGTCAGGGTGGGAGTTCAGTCGATGGGATGAGGTTGTCCAGACCTTCCACAGCGGATATGGTTAAGTCAGATTGGCACAAGGTAGCTTCACAAGGGTCCCAGCAGAGGGTATGAGTCAGATGGTGATGGGATGGTGGACACTTCTGCACAGAGGAGGGCCCAGGGCTGTCTCGGGGGCTGCAGAAGGTCAGGGAATGTCTTTCCCTTAGATCCTCTAGGGAGACAGCCTTGCTAGGACCTTGATTTGAGGACTTAGGACCTTCCTCCCCAGAAAATAATTCATTGTTTGAAGTCATTAAATCAATGGTCATTTGTTAAGCTAAGAAAGGAAATTAATACGGTCTGAGGGTCTGGAAGGTGGAGTTAAAATTAAATGGGGCTCAGAGGGGATGAACCCCTCCCCCCCCAAGGAGGCTGAGGGTACCACCAGAGAGGTGTGCAGGGTAAGACCTGAGGGATGGTGAGAGTCTAGGAGAGAAGCTGACAGGATAGGAGAGGCTTGAAAGCACCCTGGAGGGTGACTATTGGGTTGCTATTGGTGACAGTGCCAAGGGGAAGAGGGACTGGTATGGCAAGAGTGGGCGGAGGCATTGCTGGTTGGAAGAGGAGGACTGGTCTCAGAATAGTCTTTAAGAAGTGGCAAGGACGTATCACAAGTAGCTATAAGTGAGGAAAGACACCAGTGAGATGGTATGGGGGGAGGAGGGCAAAGGAGGCCATCATGCTAGCGGAGAGCATCTTAAGACAGCTGTAGACAGGGATATGTGCTGTGCATAGGAGGGCAGACGGATGATACAGAAAGCTGGAAGGAAGGAAGAAAGTGGTAGAAGCAGACCTCTTAGGAAGGAAAGAACTTAGGAGAAATAGAGCTAAAAGGAGCCTACAAGAGCTCCCAAGGACACCCCGAGGCTGTCCCTGGGCAGAGCACCGACTGTGTAGAGTTTGATACCTCTTTGACATGCTCAGCTAAATGATTTGTACTGGCTGTTGAGAGCTGTTCCATTCTCGGGAACTTTGCAAACTGAGTGGTTGTGTTTTTCATGACCTGACACTGACCACGATGATTCTGTTTACACCACAGGAATGGGCAGATGCTACAAACCAGTCCCATCCCAGAGCCAATGAGAATGTGTCTATCAGAGCACCATTGTACCACATGGGAGAATGGTGGGCCCAATTCTGGATTTGAGACGCACAGGAGTAAGAGATGGGAGGGAGTTAAGAGTGCTCGGAGCAAATGAAGTGCTTAGTCATGGGACTGGCTGCCTCTCAGGAATGGGAGGCAAAAGAAGAGACAGGGAGGTGAGAGCCATAATGAGGCTGAGCTCAACATAATGGGAGCCAAGGAGGACAGAGCGGATGGATTCAGACAGAGATCCACTGAGGATGAAGCGGGAGGATGCAGGTGGGCACAGGGCTCAACATGGCCCTAAAAGGACAGTCTAGTGTGGAGTGTGAGGTGACATCATAGACCAGGCTCGGGACAATGGTGCCACACCAGTGACTAGACCAGGGATGAAAATGGAGGAGACCTTGTGACCCTAACACTAAGGCATCATATATGTGTTTGTTTTGGGTTTTCTAAAAGTATTGTGTTTCTTAGCTCCATCCTGAACCAGAACCAGAACTGATGGCAGATAAGACAGCAGTGTCACTCAGCCGCTGAGAGCTCACATTGTGGTACCCTAATTGTCATTAGAGAAACAGCAAATGCCAGGCCTGGAGCCGGGGAGTACAAGCTGGACCTGAAATTCCCAGTAAGACTGCAGAGCAAGAACACACTCGGATCCTGAAGGCTTGTCAAAGGTTCCTGAAGGCAATCTGTGGCCAAGCACAAAACCTGTAAGATACCATACAAAAGCGCAGATGTCTAGAAACCATGCCAGAGAATGATGATCAAGTGAGAGGGACCAGCTGTGCAGCGTTTTCCCTATAAGTTAACACTACTGTGTGCACACTGAAGATTTTATTATAAAATGCTATAATACTCCGATAAAATAAAGCAAAGTGAAGTTAAACACAGGGCTGATCTGTGCCACTCAGACCCTGGCATGCAGAATAATGGGGAGGTACGGGTTTCTTCACTTTCCCAGCCTGCACAAGTTCCCTGAGCACCTGCTCTGCTTACAGACACGACCAGGTTTTTGGATTTGCACACACTAATGTAAGTGTGTATGCCTTAAGTATATAACACGGCGACAATACTCGCATCTGTTCCCAAGCAGGAGATGGAACATTTCCAGCGTCACAAAAGGTTCTAGCACTTGCTTCCAGTTGGTACTCGCTGTCCCCACTCTCTCTCACACAAAGGCAACCACTATTTTAATTTTTATCATCGGCTAGATTTTTTGCCTAGTTTTGAATGGTAAACACACTTTATGCTTCCAATCTGGCTTACTCCACCCAGTAGGAGGTCCATAAAATTCACTTGTTGTTTTTCCTTGCTGTATAGTCTATGAACAAAAGGTTTATTTCTTCATTTTTTTTGCATGGGCTTCATTCATTGGCCTGTTTACTCGCTAACTCCCCATTCCAGGTCTGCCAAGCCTGCATACCCCACCAACATGGCTACTCTACTGTGCCTATGTGGTAAGTTTCCTCTGTCCTCACCCTGTGATATGCACTGAATGTCGACATCATAGTGCATGGAACAAGGCAATGGACTAAGTCTGAGGGTCAGAGATGTTCTCTGTATCATAGAGACAGGCTAACACTATGAAAGAGAGGCCCAGTTATGGCTCCCAGATGGCTGGAATGGGGTCGTGGGGTTTGGATGGACTGTGTGGACTTCAGTCAGAGCCTCTGGAGTTGCCCAGGGTGGTGACATTCAGAGGCTAGTGATGGGGACTGGGGTGTAATTCATGGGTGGATTTTTATGGCTTGGGATCAGTCCTCATCACTGCAAAAAATAAAACAGCCGCAGAAGCCAGTGACATTTGGTGACCTGCTTAAACACACACACACACACACACACACACACACACACACACCCCAAAAATAAAAACAACACCCCCCCACAAAACCAGAGAGCTGGAAATGAACAGCTAGGGTCTGCCAGTGTCACCAGAGTGGCAAGGGGGTGAGGCTGGGTCCTGCAGGTGAGCTTTCAAGGGCAGCCCTACTCCTGTGCCTCACCAAGAGGCACCTGCCATGCACATCAATGCCAAATGCAAGATAATACAGCCTTGAAGACACTGAGGAGGGCCCGGGGCCCTGTCCACTGCCTCCCTTTGGCATGCACGTTATGCAGGAAAGGTTACCAAACACTCAGCCTAGATCTTGGGGTGAGCAGACCCATGCACCACGTATCCCGGGGCAGAAGCTCCAACACATGTACTTCTGGCAGTGTACCTATGCCGGCCCTCTTCCACCTTGAAGTTTCTCAGACAAGTCCTAGGCAGTGTGTTCATCTCTATAGCAGCTGCCCTTGCCCATACACACTGAAGTTTGGGCTGCTTGTGACTATATGAAACTGTATTTATATAATTTCTTATCACTTTTTTCATGGCATCTAGCCCTGTGCCAACTTGTTTAAGACCAGCGGAAATGTGTCTGTCCTGGGGAGGAATGTCAAGAGCTATTTTCTCCATAGGGTATGTATGTAGTCTTCCTAGTCTGACCTGGAATGTCTCCGAGACTGAACAGGAAGCACTGTTCTGTCCTGTCCTGGAAGTGTGCTGTCATGGAAGAAGGGACAGGCCTGTGACCATGCACCGGGGCAAGGGCTGCCAGTGTCCACAAACACCCTGGCTGATATCAGCAGCTCCCTGTGCTGCCTGGAGTTGTATGTAGTACCAGACAGGCAATGTCTGAGGTTTCCGTTAAGTAACCTTTGCCTACCTCTAGGAAATATATGCCCTGGGAAAGTGAGGCAGACATAAATGAGATGATCTGTAGTGTATCTTGGGCCTTTATGATTTTGTGTGCCTGGCACCTGTCCTCAGGGGGCCTCACAATTTAGTATACCTGTTGTCCTCCTTGGTGGTATATTTGGCTTGACCAATATATATTTACTCTTTTTAGGCTGAGGGGGGCGGGGTCTCACTAAACAGACTGCTTCAGCCTCCCCCGTGCTTGGGTTACATGTTGGGGCTGAAAGGTAGCAGTCTATAGCCCTCTGTGCCAGCATTCCTCTGGGATTCCAGACTGTTCCTTGCTACCCCATGACTGTTGTTTCTGCTCACCAGCTACCTCTCCATTGCAGCTGGGTCTCCTGAAGATGAGAGGTGTGGATGAGGGCACGGTGGACAGTTTAGCTCAGAGTATGGCCGGATGGTTGTTTTCATTTCTATAACCATGGACTTTGTGGACATGTGTCTCTCCTCCCCAGTACCTCCGTGTCTGCTGCTTGTGCTTGCCACACACAGCTGGCACACTCATGTGGACCTGAAGGTTTCTCACCTACGCAGCTGTACCTCGACTGTTCCTCGGCTGTTCCTCACGGCTGTCCCTTGCAGCTGTCCCTCCATTGTCCTCAGCTGTACCACACCTCTCCCAGCTGCCTTTCCTGAATTCTGTTTGGTTCTTCCTAAATAGGTAAATCCCTGGCTTCCACCCTTCTCCTGCTACTTCCTGGGAGGCTATACCCCCACACTCCCGCCAGCACCCTCATCTTCAACCTCTGTGCCAAATCTTCTATAGGCTTTATCCTAACACCTCCAGCTAAAACATGTTGGCCCCTTGAAGGCCACATTCCCCACAAAGTGTTGCAGCTCAGAATGTTCGCTCAAGGGCACCTCTTTCCTCACAAGCCCTCACAAGGGGAGTGTCAGGGCCTCCGGGCCCCTTTCCCTCCGCAACGACCTCCAGGCCACTCTCTTGCTTCTACAGTAGTTTCTGCCTTCTTCTTTGCCCTCCAGTCTATACAGGGCAGAGTGGAACAATCTGTTTCTTTGCTTGGCACCTGTCCTGTTTGTTCATTATTGCCAGCTCCTCAGGATTAGGCACTGCCAGGAGTTTGATCTGGCATGCATATCTGAAAATACACGACTTGATAGCTTTGCATATTCATACATCCATGCAATCCCTTCTTGGGGCCAGATATAGACATCTCAAGGGATCCTATACCATGTGGAAGGAACAGCAAAGATAAAGGGACAGAGAAAGAGCAGTGGATGCCAACAAGGGGAAGGGGTCATGGAGATCCGGAGATGATTTCCTGGAAGATGTGTGATCTGGACCTCAAAAAGAAGTTCTACTGTTCTGATGTGTTGATTTTAACTGTAAAAAAGAACGAGAAAAAAACTAATATTCAGCAGAAGAGTGGATCACACACCATGCAGCAGTCTCAAATGCACTAATAATGGCTCCACACTGCATGCATCTCAAGGACATAACAAGGGATGGAAAAAATGCAGACTGAAGAATGATACGCACAGTGCATGCCATTGATACAAAATCTGAAGACACACGAACAGTGCTGTGCTGTGAGATGAATGTGGATGTCTGTGGTAAGGGTATCAATAAATACATGGGAGTAATAGATGCCAGCATTACCTCTGGGGAGGTGAGGGAGGAAGCAGGGCACTGAAATCAACTGTGATCTATTCTGTGCATGCAGCAAGAGGAAGGATATAAGGTAGATATGGAAAACTCAGCATATGCTCAGTGTGGGTGATCAGAGGCCCATGAGTGTTTATTAGAGTATTAAATTATGTATAATATGCAACAGTATATTATTATATTTCTTTTCATTTGTGCATTATTCTGTAACAAAAAAGTTTAAAAGTAAAGGAAAATGTAGAAATAGAGGTGGCGTTTTCTACCCAGGCTGAGCATTCCCTGTGGAGACTGGTGTGAGCTAGACACACAGAGATATGAGAGTGAGGTGCCCTTGAACAGGTTCCATAAGGCGAAGCCAGAGCAGGGCCATGGGGCTGGTCCTTGGAGAGGGTGTGTGTGTCGGGGGGGGGGGCACTATCTTTATCCTGGCTCTCTGTCCCTGTCTTCAACTTTGTTGCTTTCACATCCCCAATCCAACCGCAAAGCAGACCTTGGCTGGATGATTCTTAAGTGGGGGTTTTATCTCTGATCTCTCTCTCTCTCTCTCTCTCTCTCTCTCTCTCTCTCTCTCTCTCTCTGTGTGTGTGTGTGTGTGTGTGTGTGTGCGTGTGTGTGTGTGTGAGAGAGATTCACATACACCTCAATCACATTCATATACAGCAATTCATTGGCTCTCACAAAATTTGTCAAGGTCAGCATTATCACCATCATCACCACTGTCATTTAAAGATGAAGAAATGGAGGCCTGAGGCCACATAGCTAGTAAGAGGCAGAGCTGGGATTTGAACTCAAGCTGCCTGACACCAGCGCCTGTGTCCTCAATGGAGAACAGTATCGCTCCTCATACGCCAGGCACCATTCTGGGTGCTATGGATTCAGTGATGATACAGTTGAAAGGAAAAGCTAGAGAGCCAGTGACGGAGGGAAACACCCAGCCAATGGGGCATTTAAGCAGAAACCCACAGGTTGGGAGTTAGCTAAGAGGTTTGGGGGCCATCCAGACAGAGGGAAGATCAAGTGAGAAGATCAGAAATTGGTACAGGCAAGGAACTAACTCATTGAGGGTCAGGGCCAGGGCAGAGGGAGGAAACCCTTCCCTGAAGAGCCCCTTTCAGATGGGAAGGGCATTTGATGGCATCCTGCAGTTCATACCTGGGGTCCTCCTGTAAATACTGACAGCGACCTGTTTTGGTTCAGACAATAATAAACCTGAAGGCTGCCCTCTGTAGGCTGTGGAAGGAAGGTTTATTTCCAAGTAGTGTGAAAACACCAGGGGACTTGTAGGAGAGCGACACACTCAACTATGATAAATAGAAGTCACCGTGGTAGCTGTAAAAATGTTGCCCCTTTCTCCTCCGTGCTGGTCCAGGCCCTGGGCAGGCTCCAGGGCTTTCAGGCTTAAGGGGTAGGAGGAATCCCCTGAGAACTGTTGTGCCTCCCTCAGGACGGCAGGACCCTTGTACGGGGAACTAGTTTACCCTGTAGATGATGATAAACAATAGTAACTGTCCTCTTAACAGTTTTCTCATCCTGTCCTTTCCACCTTCCCAGGTCCCCTCCTCCAACCCACTCACAAGAGGAGATTTCAGGAGGGAAAGTCCACAGGGTTCCCACAGTGGGGCCACTGGATGAATGCCTACTGGAGAAAGCAGGGTCTCTGGTGTCTGTTGAGATATACAAGGTGATCGGCTTGGGTCTGCTGCCGGTGAATGAGTGAGTGCATGGGGGCTCGCCCCCATGTCTGTTTCCAGAGATGGGTATCGCATACCCATCACATAAATTGGGGGTCGCATGAACTGCTGACCACATGTTACAGGGAGAGGTTTGCCCAGATTTCCAAGGAACTAAAGCAAGGCCAGCGTTTGTAATGGCTACAATGGGTAAGAATGAGCAACCTATAAAAGGAAACCCAGAAGAACCAAGAGCCCCTTGCTCTCCCTCTATAACAGTAAGAGACCGGAAGTTCATAAGCGTCCATTGTCAGGTTGTGGGTCATCTAAGCCTTCCAGGAAGGGACTTGCCAGAAGGGAAGAAAGGTCTAATGTGAGGGGATCACTCACCCAGTGGCAGGACGAAGAAGAAGGGGAACCAGCACAGGACGAAGACACCTACGACAATGGCCAGCGTCTTGGCAGCCTTCTTCTCGCGGGAAAACTTGAGCAACCTTACAGAGAGCGAGCTGCGCAAGGTGTGGCCCTTGCTACTCTGCGTCCCTTGGGCTCCTTTGGTGCTAGCAGTTGCACCGCGACAGTGGATCCTCAGTACCACCTCGGAGGCCTTGCCAGGCTCCCGCTTGATGCCTGCTTCGAGGCTGCGCGTGGTGCTGCGCGCGACCACGTACACGCGGCAGTACATGACCACGATCACCGCCATGGGCAGGTAGAAGGAGCACACGGATGAGAAGACAGCATAGCCCACTTCCTCGGTGATGCCGCAGAAACGCTCATCCGGGGGCACTGGCTCCTTCCAGCCCAGTAGTGGTCCCACAGACACCACCAGGGCCACCGCCCAGAGCAGAGCCAGGATGGCAGCGGCCTTGCGCTCTGTCATAATGGCTGGGTACTTGAGCGAGTGGCGTACGCCCACGTACCGGTCCACAGAGATGGTGCAGAGGCTAAGGATGGAGGCGGTGCAGCACAGCACGTCCACCGCCGCCCAAACGTCGCAGAAGGTCCGGCCGAAGGCCCAGAAGCCGAGAACCTCCATAGTGGCGGAGAAGGGCAGCACAGCTGCACTCAACAGTAGGTCAGCCACCGCTAGGTTCACGATGAAATAATTGGTGACCGTCTGCAGGTGGCGGTTGCAGGCCACCGAGAGGATGACGAGCAGGTTGCCCGCCACAGCGGTGAGGATGAAGGCTGCTAGGAAGACTCCCACTCCCACGCCCTGTGCACTCACCACCAGTCCTCCGACGGCCGCTGAGCCATTCACCTCACCGCTGGCCGCAGCCCCCGGTTCTCCCGTGGAGCTTTGGTTGTCCTCGCCGCTGCCGGTTCCCACCACAGCGCCGCCGCCAGTGGTCCCTGGCACGCCGCCCACCGCCGGGCCCTCGGGTCCAGCCGTGCCAGCTCCACCGCCCGCGCCGGAGCCACCAGTGCTACTATTCGAGCGGGGTCCTTCGAAAGTGACGCTCAGGAGGTCTCGGAAAGTCATCTCACGGCGCAGCCGTCGGGGCCCGAGCCCCGGCACTGGGCGAGCAAGTGGCGGGGAGAGGGCCCGCGGGCATCGCCGCAGCGCCAGAGCCAGCCCGCGCGCGGGTCCCGTCGGTCCTGCCAAGTTTCCGCAGCGGAGGGGACCTCAGGGGAGCGGTGGTTCAGGGGAGCGGAGGGGAGGTCACGGGGCCGTGAAGGTCCCAGCGGGATCGGTGGAGCGAGTGAACCGGTCTAGCGGTGGCTGCGGAGTCACAGGGAGGGAAGGGCTGGGGCGGTCGACCTGAGTCCTTCTTCAAGCGTGTCCAGACGAGCAGCAGCTACGGGAGCGGCAGTGCTGGCGGCGGCCTCTGCAGCGCTTGGGACTCTGCGCGGGGGCGGGACGGAGGAGGGGCGGTGGAGAGGGAGGAGGGGGCGGCCCGTGCGCGCGAAGGTTGCAGGCTGGAGAAGGGGCTCTGCGCGTCCAGTGGCTCCTGGGGTCCCCGCCGGTGCCCACTACCGCCCTCTGCCCTAACTGTCCCCTTGTCCTCCTTTCCTCGGCTCTCCCAGACCTCAGTCCTCTTTGCTCCAGCTGCGTCTTGCTGTTTCCCTTCCTCTCTCTAGACTTGCGGCCACTCTCTGCTTGCCCTTGCCCTAGCGCAGCAAGCAAGGTGCGATTCCCCGGGTCTCTGTTCCCGGTTCCTGCCGCCAGAGAGCAGCAAGAGCCTGGGATCTGTGAGTTCAGGGCTGGATGGTTAAACGCTGCCACATTGCCTGGATGTGTTTGATGCCCCTCCTCTTTTCTCTGGGGTGGCAGGCAAGCCCAGGGTCTCAACACCCGCTGTGGTGCGATGGTTGCGTTGAGACACCCGTAGAAAGCTTGCGCTTGGGCTGAAGTTGGGTGTGACTGGCGTGGGACCTGATGGTGGGGCTATAGCTCCAGGACCTTGCCCACACTCTGAATAATACCAACTTTGACCCTGTTATTTTACTCTGCAACAGAGGTAGGAGCAAATCTCCCTGTAGCTACTCAAAGAACTCAGACGTCCCTGCGGGCAGAGAAGGGCAAGTGCTGGAGGGTGGGAAAGGTTGCCTAGGGTGGATAAGGGGAGGGAGCAGAGTAGTCTGCCTCCACTCTCCAGGCTCCGCCCTTGTTGGCCATTGGACCTCCTTGAGCAGCTTTTCCTCACGCGTGAAATGAGAGTAAAAAATCTCTTAACGGGAACCTGTGTTAGGGTTGCTTAAACGGTGCTTGCACTTCTCAGATGAGTGGAGGATAGCAGAGCAAGATCGGAACGTGCAGAACAGAGGGCAGAGGGGATGTGGCGCTGTTAGGAATCAGGGACACAGGGGAAGGAGAGGGGAGGGGACGAGGAGACTCCCATTGACTAACAGGGCCAGGAGGGAGAGACACGAACATTTTGTGGGAATGTGGGGACGGGTGGCTGTGCACGCGCGCACGTGCACTCATGCGTGTTTTTGGAGGACTGAAGACCTTGCACATGCTAGGCAAGCACGTTAGCATCGAGTTACATCCTCCGCCAAGCATTTTTTTTTTTAAAGATTTATTATGTCTACAACATTCTGCCTCCATATATGCCCGCACGCCAGAAGAGGGCGCCAAATCTCATTACAGATGGCTGTGAGCCACCATATGGTTGCTGGGAATTGAACTCCGGACCTTTGGAAGAGCAGCCAGTGCTCTTAACTGCTGAGCCATCTCTCCAGCCCCTCCGCCAAGCACGTTAATGCTCCCTGCTGTAAGCCTCTAAAGATGATTAGATTGGGACAATCAGAAATCTATGTGGGATGTATCTCAAGTCTGATTTCCTCAACCAGGGGGCTTGGGGAAGGAATGCCGTTTTGGGAGAGCAAGTTCCTCTGGAGAGTGTCTACTCATGTGCAAGACAAACACAAATTTTATGTGACAGTCATTTTAGGTACAAAACCCTTTGCCATTTGCTTGTAACCCAGGTAAACCTCAGCGCCCATGTCGCCCAATCTCAGGGAAGCATCCCCTTTTAAAAAACACTGGCTGCTCTTCCAGAGGTCTTGAGTTCAATTCCCAGCAACCACGTGGTGGCTCAGAACCATCTACAATGGGCTCTGATGCCCTCTTCTGTTGTGCAGGCATACATGAAGGCAGAACACTACATAATCTTTAAAAAACCCCAAACAACAACAAACCAAAACAAGCCTCTCATCATGCTCCCAAACCACCTACTTGGAGTCCCATTATCATCACCACTGCAAAAAGAAGGAATAAGAGCCCAGTGTCACAGGACCAAGTGTACTGGGGATTTAGCCCAAAGTAGAAAGATCATACATATTTAGAGCGGCTAACACTTTAGACCTGCAGGAGGCATTAGTATGGTGGAAACTGGAGAGAGAAATGATCAGGGCCTGATCTCAGGTAAAAGTTACGTAGAGGAGGGGTATATCGACAAACTCAAGTAAACAAAAACCATCTGTAGAGCCGGCTGGATTTGTAGTAGGGAGTAAAGTAGGGGAGGAATTTGTGTTTCTAGTTATAGGAGCTGCATGGATGATATTTCTGTATCCATAAGGAACCCAGCAAGCTGAGGATTTTAGGGTTGGCAATGGTGAGTTTAGTTTGGAACTCTTAATTTGAAATGTCCATGAGTAATCCAAGCAGAGATGTGGATGTGAGTGGCATAGCCCCTTCACTGCTGTGACCTCCTTCCTGCCCTAGAACCTCTGGAGTTCTTTCTGCAGACTTTTTGCAGACCAAGAGTGAAGCTCTTCACTGCTTATCAGACAAAGGCCAGCGGCTCTTAGGGTTTCTATTGCTGCGAGGAGACCATGACCATGGCAACTCTTGTAAGAGAAAACATTTAATTGGGGCTGGCTTACAGTTCCAGAGGGTTAGTCTTCTATGACAGCATGCAGGCAGACAAGGTGCTGGAGACGGAGCTGAGAGTTCTGCATCTTGACCTGCAAGCAGCAGGAGTAACTGTGGGCAACACTGGGAGTAGCTTGAGGGTAAGACACTTCCAAACCACCCCTACAGTGGCACAATGCTCCAACAAGGCCACGCCTACTCCAACAAAGCTACACCTCCTAATAGTGCCATTCCTTGTGGGGCCATTTTCTTTCAAACCACCGTAGGCGCTCTTACCCCCCCCCCCCCCCCGCAATGACTCAGGCCATCCTTATCCTCCACCCAAGAGTGGCTTCTGTCTCACTTTCCTGTCACCCCTAGTGCTCTGATTCCTGCTCTTCCAGAGAACCCAGGTTCAGTTCCCAGCACCCATGCTGAGTGCACCTGATCACCTATAACGCCACTTCCAGGGAATCTGATGTCTTCTCTGGACTCCTCAGGCAACTGTACACACACAGTACACATAAACTTTTGCAGGCATCTACCTGGTGGGTATACACTAATGCAGGCACAAATCTTAAAAAAAATTCATTCATTTCTTCCTTACTTTGACTTGGCCTGTGGAAGTGAAGCCATGGAAATGCTGGAAGATTTTCTGAAAGTTCCATGTGTGTGACCTTAGCACCTAGTTTATTCCTTATTTCAGGTGGTGGAATGAGAGTGGGCGGGAGCAATGATAGCCTCAATTGTGGTGTGATGTGAACTTTTCTCCCATCCTGTCAACCATTCATTAAACTCTACCTGTAAGAGTTGAGCCCACTTCCCCCCACTGGTCCTCAAAGCACCTTCATGATCTCCAGGAGCCCTGTGGGCAAAATGCTGGTTCTGTGATCCCTGGAGAACCTACAGGTTTCTTAATTTTGTATTAAGTGAAATGTTGCCTACTTTTGAGATGGAAGACTAAGTGCACGTAATGCCAGAGACACAAACAGACATGTTTATGTCTTTCTATATGTCAGGACTTGAATAATAAAATCACAAGATATGTTAGCTTGATTGTGATTTGCCAAGTAGCCATTGCCAGTCAATGGTTCTCTCTCTCTGTCTCTCTGTCTCTGTCTCTGTCTCTCTGTCTCTCTGTCTCCATCTCTCTCTCTCTTGTACATGTGTGTGTGCACATATGGGTATATGCATAAGGAAGTCAGAGGTTAGCGCTGGGGTGTCTTTATTAATAGAATCTCAATTTTATTTACTTTTATAAATTTGTTTTGTTGATTTTATTTTTACATATATAGATATTTTGCTATGTCTTCAGTACCCATAGAGGCCAGAAGAGGGCACTGGATACCCCAGAACTGGAGTTAATGATTATGGGCCACCATGTGGGTGCTGGAAATCGAACCAGGTCCTCTGAAGAGCAGAGCAGCTCTTAACTGCTGTTTGTTTCTCCAGCCTCCACTTCTGAGACAGTTTCTCACTGACCCTGGAGCCTGCTGATTATCTAGACTAGCTGGCAAGCTCCAAAATTCACCTGTTTCTGCTGTTCCCTGTCTCGGTTTCACTGCACCTGATTTTATGGACGTACTAGAGTCCCAACTCAGATTACCCACTGAACTATTTCGCCAGCTCCCAGTCACTGGTTCTTTTAGTCCAGTCTTAATTACTAATATTAATTCTCAGATCACATTTTAGATAATCATGCCACAGAACATCTATGAAAGGGTTAAAGAGATCTCCGAGTTCAGAGAAATTGTTCTGAAGTTGGAGGCAGTGAGCCAATATAGTTGTAAGGAAAAGTCTGCAGGGACTAAGAAAAGAAGCATTACAAGTGCAGACCCAGAGGTAGGATTCAGGTCCAGTGCAGGCCATTTGAATGTCACTGGCAGGAGAAATTTCCCTGGAGCTGAAGCCGAAGGCAAGAGTCCTGCACTGTATAGTTTTCTTCATGAGGCTTGTGCTGAGTGACAGGGTGACCAGTCAGTGCTCTTACCTCATTTGTCTTAGGGTGTGACTTCTCTCATAGCCCCAGGGAGGGAGTGTCTTAGGGTGTGACTTCTCTCATAGCCCCAGGGGAGGAGTGTCTTAGAGTGTGACTTCTCTCATAGCCCCAGGGAGGGAGTGTCTTAGGGTGTGACTTCTCTCATAGCCCCAGGGGAGGAGTGTCTTAGGGTGTGACTTCTCTCATAGCCCCAGGGGAGGAGTGTCTTAGAGTGTGACTTCTCTCATAGCCCCAGGGAGGGAGTGTCTTAGGGTGTGACTTCTCTCATAGCCCCAGGGAAGGGAGTTACATCTGGTATGATCAATAAACTTGTGTGTCTGGGGCTTCTGATATGAGTTGATATTTTCAGCTATCAGTTTTTATTAGCTTCAATACTTTGCCAGCTTGTGCCTCCCAGTATGTTGGCAGGTGGCTTTTGCTTCCTTGTGTAAACAAGACCTAGAGTCACTTCCAGTCGTGTACACTCAAAATGGGGTAACTCAGGTCAAGGCTGTTGCCCTATTTGTTCAACACTTGGCAGAACTGGAATCTGTTACTCCATGCAGCATACCATAGCCCAGCGTAGGTTCAGCCTGCTTGTCTGAATCCATATTCATCCTTTCCTCCATGGCTAGATACCTTTAGAATGAGAGAAAACAGAAGGGGAACGGCTTGATTCACGGAGGCATTACAGTCTAGAGTGACAAGCTCTGGACTCCAGTTGCAGTGAGAAGACTTGAAGGAATTCTATAAGAGGTCATGTGGAGGATGAGGTGTTATGGACCAGTGCTTCTCCTGTAGTTAGGATGACAAGCCCCCAGTGAGCAGACATGAAGGAGTGCTATAGGAAGTTACATGGAGAATGAGGGTTTATGGTCCCGTACCTCTACTGTGGTGATGGTTGGTTCTGTGCCAGAGTAGTGATGCCAGATGGCAAGGGTACATAGAGAAGGCATTGAGGCAGATATAACTCATTTTTTTGGCACCATCTGGTCAACCCTCACTGAAATGTTACCAGCTCTGAGCACTGTTAATTCACTCATTTATTCATTCAAGACAAATTGACTAAGCAGCAGTAACGTGCTAAGATCTGTTCTGGAGACAGGGGATACATATTGGTCATGGCTCATCTTGGTTGTTGACTGTGTCTGGAATCAACTAAAACATAAGCCCCTGTACGCTCACCCCTGTGAGGGATTTTTCTTGTTAGATTATTTGAATTGGAAAGACTTATGTGGGATGTGAGTGGTACCTTCTTGGTGGCAGCCCAGATAAAAGCACATGGAAAACGGAAACTCTGCTTCTTGCCTGCTTTCTCTCCCCTTCACCAGCAAATTCATCTACCATGTTGCTGTGATGTTGCTTCCTTTGGTCTTTCCACAAAGACAGAATTCTAGCTCTAGACTCCTCTAGGCCTTGAGCACCAGATTGGGACTGTCCAGCCCTGTGGAGAGAGTAATTGCTGGATTTTTGCTTCTCTAGACAACCATTGTTGGACTAGCTGGACCACATCCTGTAAGTCAATCTAATAAGCATCACACACACACACACACACACACACACACACACACACACACACACTCACTCACTCAGTCCTGTTTCTTTAGAGAACCCGTGACAAGAGTCAAATCCCTGCTGTCCTGGAGCTTGCACGCTAATAATGGAAAGTGCTCCCGGGAGATTTAGGAGGAGTTTTGCCTTTATCATGAACAAAAGTTTTCTCTGGGTTTGATAGCTGAGTCTTGAAGATTTTCAGTGCAATCTTGAGATGGTTCAGTTCCAGTGGACTTTTTCCCACCACCTCTCCACCCTGGGATAGCCGTGGGGAGTTGAGCATGGATTTGGAAAGGATGCAACTGTATGCATGTCACTAGGGTACTTGCTAAAGCTGCCGCTTATGGAGACTGGGCTCCTATGAAGAATATGGATCTCCATTCTATTTTTCAGCTGCAAATTGATCTCCATCCCTGGTTCTACCATGACCTAATTCTAACCTGACCTGACCCATAACCTTGACTGATACACCCTGTATGATCCTCTTAATTGCTCCATATTTCCCATGATGTGTACTTTGGATAGTAGGGGTCCTAGATGAAGAGGTAAAGGTTTAATGCCACCTTCTCCCCACTTGAGGATAGCAGTCTGTAGTGCTTTGGGCTGGCTGCCCCTCAGATGGTGGGTTGGAAGAAAACTATTGTTTCTGTAGGAAAGAAGATACTGAGTTGGTTCTTCTTTTTCAGTTACATCAACAGGAGCTGGAGGACACTCGACTCCAGTTGTAATTTGGTTGTTTATGATAACATTGGACTAAATTCAATGGAATTGGAAATAAGTGGCTACATTTCCATTACAGTAGAAACGGTAGAGGAGGTAGTAGATTGATGCTCAAAGCCTGGCAGGTAGTCCACTCTTCTGGGGACCCTTGGGGGTCTGCTTTGCAGTTGTGTGTGTTTTTTCCTCTGCTCTTAAGAGACATTCTTTTTTTTTCTTTTACTTTCTTGAGGAGAGCAAGCTGAAAGATTTAGTAGAGTCTGAAAGGACAGGGGAAACAATCTGGAATAGGTAACCGCTCAATTTCAGGGCCTTCGTGCAACAGGTCTCTCATGTAGTCAAAGTCTGGCGGGACTAAGCCCAGCTGAGCGGTGCTTGGCCAATCTCTTACCTGCTTGAGACCTTAGGATCCACTGCTTCTGTTATTTGCTCTATATGTGACTCTATTATTTGCTAGAGACACAGAATTCTCTGGAACCCTGGAGGTCTCTTATAGATTGTCTGCACTGATGTCCAAAGACAGAGTATGGAAAATGATATGAATGTCTTTGGAGTCGAGCACATTGGTTTAAGCCCTTCAGTTCCACGTACCCACATACACACGAGGAAGAAAAGTGGTTTAGCTTAGTGCTCAGGAATAGAAAATGAATTTGGTAACAATCTAGCCTGTCCATGATGCAGGAGCTGCAGGCAGAGTAGATTTGGGCAGTAGCTGTGCAATGCCAGAGGGTCACATTGTGGAAAAGAAGTAGTGATATTGACGGCTTTGATCACCAGTGTACGTTCTGCCTAGGCTAAGGGATGCTTTTGTGACATGACAAGAGGTCAATCTTTCTGGAATAGGCTCCATGCACATATAGCCAGCATGGCTTGCTAAAAAAATAAAAAAAAGATTTGGAATTGGAAATATCATTTGGGAATGCGCTGGTGACAGTGACAGTTCTGCCCTTTCTATTTGTAAATGTGTTAGAGGTTTAGAAGGCATTGAGTGATCAGCTCCGCTTGTTTTAATCTTCATGGATTATGGGGTCTACCCCATGCCAGTGGGAATCCCTACCCTGATTATCTTGGTCTGCTGATTCCATGCTTCAAAGTGTTTCTCATTACGTCATGGATTCTTCATAACTCCTAATAAATGCGACATACAGGGTGGCTCTGATCTGTCTCCCCATTGTGAAGTGGGGTTGGGAGAGCAGAGGAGTGTATCCTTCACCTCACGATAAATTCTGTGGTGAGGGGAAGTTCAGGGATGAGCTTCCCTAGCCTGACAAGTTCTCCTAAAAGGAGCAGCAGATGCTAATGGAGATTTCCCCACACAAATGAAAATGGCTAATCCACTTAGGGGAAGTGACTGAGAATCATAGGCTGGGGAGACCAGGCAGGCCAGGCCAACTCCATTCCTAATATGAAGGAGGAGACAGCTTCAGCTGGGATGTAAACACTCCAGTTTAGGAATGAGATGGCCTGAAACCATTTTCCATTTCCTTTTTCCCTGAGCCAAGATTCAGTCTCTGGAGAAGCCAGCGGAGGAAGGAGGACTTCCCTTAGTAATTATTCCTTGGAGAAAAGGAAGGACAAAGAGAGAAAAAAATACGAACTCCTCAGGAAAAAGAAAAGGGAAAGATACTGGCTGGCGCTCCGTCAGTGTTCTCCCTATGAGCTCTCCCTGGCTCCTCCTCTGTGGGTTAGTCTAGTAATTGCTTTGATGTCCGTTAACCCACAGTAAAATGGTGACAAATCCTGTCCAACAGTGGGATTGGGAGTTTGCAAATCCCACTTACCCCTCACCCTCTTGGGTTTTCACTATTTTTATTTTACCTGTAGAGTAATGCCCTGCCCTTTAATCGTTGACTTGTGACTTGTCCTATCCAGAGACAGTGAACTTCTGGGTTTTTCAGTGATTGTGACACATTTATCATTTAATGCTCTTGGAGGTGCTTTGTAAACAGCAGTTGAACCCATTGATGAAAATGTAAGGCTACAAGGGAATGAATGCCTGAAGGTGGCAAGGGCTAAGCACCTCTAGGTGTTCCAGAGAGCAACTGTATATCTCTGTCCCAGGGGGTCATCTTCTGCAAGAGATGCTTAAGGAGGACTTGTGAATCAGGAGGCGATTTCTCTGTGGCAGGGAAGACACTATTTTCCTAGTAGGAGCTTTGGAGAGGTGCCGACAGGGAGTTAGGGTAGGGGATGTTTTATGTCCCTGATTCTAACTGGAAATGACCTACTCATAGGGTGGAACTTAGTTCTATATGCCACGTACCTGAAAAGTTTCTACACCCCAATAAACCTCTCCGCTGATACAATGATCCAAATCAGACAAAATCAAACCGAATTAGAAAAAGCCCAGGTTTAATGGATATCAACACTCCTGGGTGGCCTTCCAGCCCCCACAGAGAGGAGACGGGGATGGAAGACTGGAAAACCACGTGTTTGTTCTCTGGGATGCTGTTTAAATACCCTGTGGGAGTGGTCCTGAGCATCTCTGAGGAGGGGTCATCGTTTGACATGCTTTCTTTGAGGTGGAGTCGGGACTGAGGCAACTCCCAGGGGAGGAGGCTTGGGATGGAACATCTACCCAAACATTCCAGACTCTTTGGGTATATGTATGCCAGTGGTTGGAGTGAAGCCTTAACCCAAACATTCCAGACTCTTTCAGTATATGGATGCAGGGGCTGGAGTGAAGCCTTAACCTGAACATTCTAGACTCTTTGGGTATATTGATGCCAGGGGCTAGGGTGAGGCCTTAACCCAAACATTCCAGACTCTTTGGGTATAAGGATGCCAGGGGCTGAAGTGAGGCCTTATAACCCAAACATTCCAGACTCTTTGGGTATATGGATGCCAGAAGCTGGGTTGACACTTCCACCCAAACAGTACCTTCTCTGGGAAGCCATTCCCTGGGGAAAGCCCCCACCTCTGTGTAGGTCTGTTTGGGTATGCCACATAGTACTGGAAGAAGCCATGGAGCTCTGTTAACAGGCTCACTCAGGCCTCACGAGGGGTGCTAGACACATCCTATAGGTTGGATTCTATGTGGCAAACTGCGTGTCTGCTTCAAAGACATGGCAGCTTATTTAAGCAGTTGTGGCGGGGGAAAGATCTGTCTGCATGCCTGTGAAGATTGGATTATTAATCACCAGATTTCACTGGGCTCAAGGCTGAAAGAGTAAATGCCCCCACTTGTCACTGTTTTGGCTCGTGGGGTGCTAGCAGGGTGAAGAAAGAGGGCTGAGATGTGCTCTTGTGCTTTTGCATGAGAAATGGCATGAGAAAAGTCACCATGAGAAGTGGCACATTTGAGATGGCCATTGTATCTTCACCCTAACCAGAACGAGATGCCTCTAGTGAAACTGTATTGACCAATCAGTAGATATTAATGCGGGAAATAAATGCTTCTCGCTACATACCACTGAGATTTTATTTTTTTGACTAATATGAGGTGAAACAGGTCATTCTGATTTCAGGCTTGTTGATATCAGCAGTTGGGTAAATTATTCTCTGCAAAGCAACCCATGTTAACACTTAATATATACATAGCCTGTAACCTAGAAGTGCAGGCTTGTTTCCCAACACACACACATCAGATGTTCATAGCGCTTCATTTGTGATAAAGCTGAAAATAGTTTGTGTGATCTTTACCATGCTGAAGGAGGTTGATAATGACTTGAGAGCGAGAAAACAGAAACTGGGATTTGTTGAGGTTGACAAAGAGGGAAAGAGCAGCAGCTGGAGGCAACGGGGGTGACAGTGGACCTTTTACAGCTTGACAACAGTTGAGTGTAGCAGGTTTTCTTGGATTACCAGACTTCCAAATCATGACACAGAAACATTATTATTATTATTAATACTCAGCCTTAGCTCGGGCTTGTTTCTAGCTAGCTTTTTAAAAAGAACTTAAATTAGCCCATTTCTATTCATCTACCCACTGCCTCGAGGCCCATTCACCACATCTATACACTGTCCATCCTGCTTTCCTTCTTCCTCCATGTCTGACTGGCTGGGTCCTAGGTGGTTGGCTCCCCTTTTCTCTTTGCCCACCAGCCCTGACTAGCTACTGGCTGTTGGACTGTTTATTAGACCAATAAGGTACCTTAGGCAGGCAAGGTAAAACAGCAACACACCTTTCATAGTTACACAGATGCAGCATAAATAAATGTAAAACACCTTTACATACTTGAACAATTATCCTGCAACACAAACAAACATGATACATTTTTTACATAGTTAAACAAATATTCTGCTCCATAATATTTCTCTCTTTTTATCTAAATAAAAATTTAACTTTAACATAGTAAAACTATGTACAATAAGAACAATTATCAAGTAAGAATTACATTTACAATATCTAGTCCATTTGTATTTGACAAATTCAGAGAAACTATTTCATCACTTATTCTATCTTGGTGAGTTCAAAGGTTTTTTTTTTTTTGGTTTTTGTTTTTTTCTTTTTTTTTTTCAGGGTTTCTCTGTAGCTTTGGTGCCTGTCCTGGAACTAGCTCGTATAGACCAGGCTGGCCTCAAACTCCCAGAGATCCGCCTGCCTCTGCCTCCTGAGTGCTGGGATTAAAGGCGTGCGCCACCACTGCCCCGCGAGTTCAAAGTTTGAGTATCTAATTTATCTTTTATCATAGCTAAAGAAAACTGTAACTATAACTATCTAGTCTTTAATTCTATCAAAGACCCCAGAAGGATATAATATTACCTGAATAAACAGGCAGTGTAGTGCAAGCCACTTCCAAAACTATAGAAGTGACAGAGACGGTTGGCTTCCTGGACAGTCATCCAAGTTTCCTTTGCAACATTGGGGCCTCCATCTTCAGCCTACAGGCTTAAACTATCTGGCAGACTTTTCTGTGAAGCAGGAACTTTGAAGGACTGTCCCACATTTTCTTGGCAAAGTTCAGCAGTCTCTGTCCTTTGAGTTCTGCCTGTCCAGTTTGGATGGCATATCGTCAACAGTCAAGGCAAGAATAGTTTCTGGCCAAAATGGCTAGCTTTTCCACATAGAAATCAAACTCCATATGGAGTTAATTGATGCCCATCATCCTTTTATGAAGTAGATTGTTGCTGCCAGGAGCAGATGTATCTTGCTGTCATGAAAAGCCTTAGGTTATTAAACATCTTAAATGCTACATTTAGGAGGTTTCTGAAGCATTTGAAGATCACCTATCTATCTAAAATATATCTGTTTAACCTTGAAAAAATGCCTACTATGATAAGTTAAATTATTAATGACTAACTACTAACCCGCATTTCTTAATTGTACATTACATTTCTTAAATGAGCTGCATAAACCCAATACCCCAAACCAGAGTAAAAACATATATATATATATATATATATATAATATAAAACAAATTAATTTAAAATTTGTATCAGTATATCAAAATCCATACCATTGTAAAGTATTTGAGGTTAATATCATCTTTTTATCCCTCCTATATGATGGCAAACATCCATAACCCAATGAATGACCAAAAACTACCCATTCCACCTTTTGGGAATGTGGGTATTGTGTTCTCTAGACTGCTTTCTGTTGTCTGGAGATGATGACATCTCCAGGAGACCCTGAGAAAATTGAGACAGTGGTCAATCCTGAGAAAACTAATTATAACATTTGTTGTTCAGTCTCAGAGCTATTCCCATGCAGAGGGATCAGCATATACAACACCTGTCTTGTAGGTTTTCCTGGTTTATCTCTTTGTGTCTATAGCTGAGATTTTCAGGAGGTCTCCCCTGATCAAACCTGATCTTTATTAACTTGAAAGCATTTTTTGTGGAAACAAAAGGATAAAGGATAACCTCTCCCCCAATGTAATATATTTTCTGAATTCTATTTTAAAGTTAAGAGACCCTTAAAGTATCTAGACTGGTTTAATTCAGCAGTCCTTTTTACAATCCAATGTCTCTCAGCAGCTGTTGTCCACTCATCAGCATTGAAAGATTCAAAATACAACACCATGCAGGATCCATGTGTATTTCTCATCTTGATGTGACTTTTTGCCTTTATATTATTTTACTCTCTCTTTAAAGATTTTATTCTTTTAAAACTATTTTTTCCTATGACTATTTATACCCAATTTCTTTTCTTTCTTAAGTACTTCACACATTGTTTTTAAACACACTGTAACCTGTTTAGAGGTTTTTCAGTCTGAACCTGCTTTACTGTGTACCTATAGCACGGTATAGCACTATACCTATAGTACCTACTCTCTAACTGTGTGAGTTAAACCTTAAACTTATTGCATGGCTTTCTGTTGGAAGCTGCCCCACTTGGGTTGTGAGAGCCAAGCTTTATGCCCTGTGGACTTGGCTGAGAGCTGTGATTAACTGGGAGCTGCATTTAAATCACCCCAGCTCTAGGAGTTGTTGTCCACAATGTGGCAGGCATTTTAACTTAGCTTATTAATTCTCTTTTACAGAAGCTGCACTTCTGTATGCTGGGAGCACCAGGCTACTTCTTAGTAAAGACGTCATGTCAGCTTTTTTTTTCTTTTATTCCCCCCCCCCCCCCCCCCGCTCTTTCAGGCCCTATGTAGAAATATGTGTCCTGCATTGGGCACTAAGTATAGCAATCTTTCTTGGATCACCAGCCCCCAAATTATGACACAGAGGCTTATTGATTATGGATACTCAGTGTTAACTTAGGCTTGTCTCTAGCTAGCTTTTTTAACTTAAATTAATCCATTTATATTAATCCGTGTGGTACTCAGAGGCTCATTTACCTCATCTATGTTTTATCCGTCCTGCTTTTCTGTTTCCTCTGTGTCTGGCTGGCTGGGTCCCAGCTGGCTGGCTGGCTAGCTTCCTTTTTTTCTCTGCCTGCCAGCCCCGCCTGTCCCTCTTCTGCCTAGTTATTGACCATTCAGCTATTATTAGACCAATAAGGTACCTTGGGCAGGCAAGCAACATCTTTAAACAAATGCAACATAAACAAATCCAACACATCTTACATAGTTAAACAAATATTCTATTTCATAACAGTTGAGTGTTATAAGCCCAAGGAGAGAGAGCGACAGGAGATTGTACCTGGACATTCAGGATCAGCACGCCAGTGAATGGAGTCAGTTTCTCAATAAGTAGCAGAAACAAGAATTCAAAGTTGTGAGAATTTTCTCCCTGGGAAAGGGCGAGGGGACTAAGCAATGTCTATCCCTTCTCATAAGGTTCCAGTGATAAACCAAAATTCCATTCCACCAAAGTCTACCTTGGGGCATTGATGAGTTTATTAGGCTTACTTACAGATCATGGGTTGTGGATTACTGACAGATGTGTGGGTGATCCTAAAACAGCCACACTAGGTCTGGTCCTAGTGTGGATGGTGGATTTCCCCTCGACTGTGCAGATGGAGGCCCCTTATCCAGGCTTCTCCAGCCTTTATACTCTAGCTCCTCCCCAAGACCCCCAGACTGTGTGCTTTCAGGGCAGAACTGCATACAACTGGCTGGGAGGAGAGTGATTAGACAGTCACCTGAGGCTCTAATGCCCTTCCTGCCTCCTCCTCCTCTGAGGAACGTGACCAGTCAGCAAGTGCGGTGTGATGATCTTTCTTCTGTGAGCAGACACAGCTGTTTTTATGAAGATGGTGGTCGTTCTGCTGGGAGGATAGCACAGAGCACCAAAAGTCAGATGTGAAGGAACAGAAAGGAAGATGGTGTTTGTGGATTCTGGGTAAAGGAAATCTTCACTGCCTGAAAGAAGTGGTGGGGTGGGGATATTTGAAAATACTGATGGAAGTTTGCAGTAACTGTTGAAAGAGCTGGGGAAGATTGCCCAAGGACAGATATGACTGCTCAGTCATCTGAGAAGAGAAACCAGGGACACTGCATTGCGTTCTAAGATCTAGAAGCTTTCATATGGGGTTCAAGAGATGTAAAGATTGGCCTGTTGCGTGACTGGGGCTTTCTGGTGTAAGGAAGATCAAAGAGCTGGGGAGTCTGTGGGAGAGATGCACAGCTGGATGTCTGTGCCCACCTTTTCTGTGCAATAGTAGGGGGAAAGGAGAATACGTGCTAAACAGTCAGTATTCTGTGCCCCTAACAAACTCCACCTGCCGCTGTGAGGCTAGGTAACCAATTATCTACACCTTAATAGCTTCAGCCTGAGAGTTACAGGGCTCAGCAGAGACAGACTGAGACAAATTTTACTGAGTTTTGCTCTTTGTGCTCCTGTCTGCTTAGGTTTAATCTCTTTCTTCTAATGTTGGGAAAAGCAAATGCCTGTAAATAATCTACCTTGAGAAATGATTGACACAGTTGTCCCGTAAACATCAAAATTCAGTTTCCTGAAGCAAGAACATCTTAAGGGCTCCCAGCAGTGCCCATGTTGGCAAACATGCTCAGACTGTAGTAGACACTTCCTGTCAGTGGTCACGGGATCCAGAGAGCACCCTCAGGTGGTAGAAGAGTTCAACACTTGCTCGGACTAGAAAAGCTGTAAAATACTACAGGAAGGGACTGGGCTCTTCATAGCTTGAGCTCAGTCCCTTGCCTGCTTATGATGCATGAATAAAGTCGACTCCTCCAACTCCCAACTTTGTGTTTCTCAAAAGCCAAATTCCCACAACACTGTAAGGATATGGATATCATAGAATCTTATGGGTTGCTTATAGCTCAGATTCAGCTAAGGGTAATAAATGAATGTGATCCAACATAAAACCATGAACTTATTTAAGACACCTGATCTTTTGTGTGATTATTTTGTGACTCAATCACAAGATTCTTGAATGTAAACTTGTCAGATGAGAAAACTATGTTGCAAAAGGTTGGACTCATTTTGGAGGGGTTCAAGATACCATCCAAGGAAAGTAGGCAAGGCCATGACTGTCACCCAAAAACCAGTTTATTGAAAAAATAATTCTTACACAATTAAGTTACTAATTTAAATTGAGCAATTTGATTAGTTTCAATTTATCAAGCACTTTTTTTTAATGTATATACCCATGAAGTCATCACCACACTTAGGGTAACCAACATATACGTTACTCTCGGAATCTCCCCCCATTCTCCTTTATAATCTTTTATCCATCTTCTTTTTGTTACTATGAACAAATTTGTATTTTTAAAAGAAATTTTGTAGAGCTGGGCAGTGGTGGCACACGCCTTTAATCCCAGCACTCGGGAGGCAGAGGCAGGCGGATCTCTGTGAGTTCGAGGCCAGCCTGGTCTAGAAGAGCTAGTTCCAGGACAGGAACCAAAAAAGCTACGGAGAAACCCGTCTCAAAAAAAAAAAAAAAGAAAGAAAGAAAGAAATTTTATACAAATGAGATTGTGTGGTATGTATTTCTTTAATTTACAGCTCTATTCAGCATCAGTGTTGTTTCATGCATTGATAATTAGTCTTTTGTTGTGGAGTGTATTGTGTGTGTGTGCAGACTACAATACATATACATGTGTAATTCTTTTGTCATTACAAAGAATTTATACATAAGTATGAACATATGCTTTTATGTGTATCTTTTCATTGGGTAAATATCTAGGACCAGAATGATTGGGTCATAAGTGGTGCTTGCTTAACATCTGAAGAATATGTCATTCTGGCTTCCAGTGGTTTCTTATCATGTAAAATTTTGACTTAAGACGTGCTCAGCAGAAGGGAATTCATGCCTGGTACTGTAACCCTACCCAAGTACCCGTGGCTGGTGAGGTCATGGATCCTGAGGCTAGCTTAGTACTCCACTTCCCTAGACCAGTATAATTTCTTACTGCATTCTAAATGCTTATCCTTGTATCCACAGATAAGGGTAGTTCTCATTCTGCATGAAAAAAAGCCAGATAGAGATCATTACAGAAAATCACAACTTGTTGAAATACAGCGAGAAACTGACTGTGTGGTGTTCAGCCCCAGCTGACATCTACAGCAGAATCCTATACCTCAGACCTCAGGCAACATCAAGGAAGAGGGGGCAAAGAGATGGTAAGAGTCACTCTCTGCATCAAGATTGTGTCTTCTATGTATGATGGGGATGCTGTACCTGTGGAATCTCACAATATGGCCACCTAACCAAGATCTACCCCATGATAACACTGGTTAACGTACCAACATGAATGAGCAAAATATCTCAAGGCCCCATCACTAGATCAAGAGCTATAGGCAATTAATGTCTGCAGAGAGAGGGATACTCAGTCTTCTAGAGGGAGGAGCTCCTGATAGGTTATTCAGTCTCAAGTGATGGGTCCTAAACACATACTCATACAAGCAACACTAAACAGACTGGGCAGACTATATGTCTATGTGTAAATAATAATTAAAGAAGCGGCCAAGAATTTGAGAGGGAGTGGAAGGGGAAGGGAGATAGGAGAGGGCTAGGAGGGTGGAAAGGATGCAAATTCAGCACTCAAGCACGAGGTTGGGAAGAGTGCTCGAGAGATGCAGCTGCTTCCCATCTTCGCCGTCAGTCATCTTTAAATAGGGCTTCAGAATAGATTTGAATCTCACCGTGCTTTGAACTTGTATTTTCTCACGAGGAGCTGCTTTTAGGAAGCTTATTTGCCATTCATGTACCAATTCAGATCTTTCCTTTAAAAAATAGTGCTTTTATTCCAGAATGTAAGTTTTATTTGTTTGTTTGTTTTTCAAGACATGTTGTTTTTTTCTATGCAGCAGCCCTGGCTGTCCTGGAATTGTCTCTGTAGATCAGGCTGGCCTTGAACTCACAGAGATCTGCTGGGCATAAAGTAATAGTACATGAAAGTAGAATGAGGGCTTTGGAGGGAGAAGAAGGTGAACAGAGGAAGAGTGAGCAGGATACAGACATGGAGGATTAAAGATGATCAGTGTACTATAGACATGTGTCTTAGTTAGGGCTCCTAGTGCTGTGGCGGTGGCTAGTTTACAGTTCAGAGGTTCAGTCCATTATCATCATGGTGGGGGCATGGTGGCATGCAGACAGACTTGGTGCTGAGAATCCTACATCTTGCAGGCAACAGGAAGTAGTTGGAGTATCACACTGAGTAAATCTTGCACAAATATGAGAACTCAAAGCCCACCTCTACAGTGACACACTTCCCTCAACAAGGGCACACCTACTCCAATAAAGTCACACTTCCTAATAGTGCCACTCCCTATGAATTTATTGGAGTCAATTACATTCAAACTACCATAACGTGCATGCACATGTATAAAATGTCATCATGAAACTCACTATTTTGTGCAATTAAAAAATGCTGATAATGGGCTGGGTGGTAGTGGGGCACACCTTTAATCCCAGCACTTGGAAGACAGAGACAGGTGGATCTCTGTGAGTTCGAGGCCAGCCTGGTCTATAGAGCTGGTTCCAGGCCAGTCAGGGATGTTACACAGAGAAACCCTGTCTCAAAAACAAAACAAAACAAAACAAAGTGCTAATAAAAATGGGGAAGACAGAAATCTGAATTCAGCAGGAAATACAAGTCCTCTCCAAGAGGATGGGGGTGAGTGATTCTTCACTTTCCCCAGGTCCTCTAATCTTTATCTTTCTGGCTGGCCTCATGATGATATATATACTCTAGAAAGTTCCCACTCTACACAAGGAAACGAGAAGTACAAACAAGGACAAGACTGCTTGTGACCCGGACTGAGGGTTCAGGCCATGGGTCGAGTGAGGTTGAGGCTGTATTTAAATGAAAGGTTGGGCCACGGGCAGGTGAGTGGTGAGAGCAGGGCAAGGAGGGTGACCGGAAACCTCTTTCTGAGTGTGGGCTGCAATGCAGGGCTGAGCCATTGATACTGGCTCAATCCGCTCCACTTCCAACCAGCTCTGATTTAAGGTCACAATCTTTCTATTCTACCAAATCCCCCTTGGTACTGAGTCTCCCTCTAGCTTTACCTGGCCCCTTGTTAGAGCACATTCAGGCCTATTCTAAGGTACAGGGAGGATGTGGCATGGCTTTGATAACTGGGATCCAGTGTGAAATTACACCCTGTAGACTCCTTGCTGTGCGGTAAGAGCATCATCCCACCTGCACAGGAAGCTGCTGGCTTTGAGCTTTGCCTCCTCTGACGCCAGAGCTGCCTCTTGACTTTGTATTAAGAAACACGATGTTGCAGTGCCACAGACCTCCCAGGTAGGCAGAGGCGTGAGAAGGTGGCAATAACGACAAGGCATTTAGTATATTTCCTTCTTGACTGCAGGAGCAACCGTAGTCCTTAATTTCTAGTCACTCCCCATCTACCCTCTCTGTTTAAGAGGAGGAGTGAACACAGCAGAGGAGTTGCCTCTTTTATGGAAAAATCCTGGAAACAAAGAGACGTGATGAATGGGAGGGAAAAATAACCACAGTGGACTCATGCACTGTGAAAGCAATTTCTCCAGATGCATAGTTAGGTGAGTGAGTTGAGCGGATGCACATCTGGGCCAGCCAAGCATCAGTTAATGGCTGTATTATTGATTTACTCTTTGAGAGTTGGCATGGCCTTCTGTTTCTTCCTTTGTGCATGCCACAAGCCTTAACTATAGGTGTAAACCATGTCTTGGGCGCCATCGTGGTCAGAGGGGATGAAATGTTGAGTAAGAAGCAGCCTTGATTTTCGTGGGTTTTCTTGTTTGGAGATGGATGGCTGGAACAAGAGTGTGATAAACCTAATGTAACGAGGAGCAAACGTGGGCACCATGGCAGCACAGTGAAGACCACTGGGAAGTTAGGTGAAGCAATGAGTGAATACCTTCTTGCAACAGTGGCATGTCCACTGAGTGAGAGTCAGAAAATGTGTGTGAAGAGCCGACAAGCATACATTGGACAGAAGACAAGGGCGTAGGAACGTCTGGACATTCCTGGTGGGAAACGAAGGCAGACAAAGGCTGACGGCAGGGAGCATGAGGTGCAGCTGGGAAGGAGTCAGAGTCATGCAGAAATGTGTCTGCTGGATTCAAAATATAGTAAGAGACCGTGGAGGAAATTTTGGTGAGAATATTATACAATCATGATATTTAAGATCAAAGCTAGTAGAGATTTAAATGAGGTATTTATGTTTTAAATATTTTTGTTTTCTAAAAAGGTAATTCCCTTTGTCTTTGTAAAAACAATCCCTGTAAAGGCAAGGGAGACAGCTGTGAGGTGATCACTGTGCACTGGGTTTGAGCCCCAGAATTCAGGTAAAAAAGTCAGCATGGTGGTGCATTCTTGTAATCCCAGCACTGGGGAGATGGAGACAGATGGAGCTCTGGGGCTTGCAAGCCAGCGGCCAGCATAGCCTGTCTAGGTACTTGTAGGCCAATGACAGACCTCGTCTCAAAAAGTAAGGTGGACAGCTCTGAGGAAGACTACCAAGGTTGACCTCTGACCTCTACACACAAGCACATGTGCACACCTATGCACATACACACGTATCACGTGAACCCATAGCAACACACGGAATAATAATGATAACGATAACCACAAATGACCCTTGTTCAGTCTACGTCTCCCAGGCATCAGGAAACAGCATCCACAGAGGAGCAGCTGCCCACGTTGATACCTTATCTTAACCCGTTCCTTTGCGTCAGGCTAAGAACAGCAAGGTCACAGGTAGTTTATTAGTCATGAAACAAGACACCGTGAAGCATCTATGGCCCCGCTCTTCTCACCTGTGTGAAGATGTGGAGCAGACAGGACCAAAAGAGAGAGGCACAAAGATTAACCTATGAAAGGCCCCACCTACAAACATGGAAGAAGGTGGTCACTATGTAAGTTACTCACAGTGGGCCACCACCTGCAGCCTGCTTGCTATTGTCTGTCCTCCGATGTGAGCCTCTAATATATTATCTTCATTTTTACTACTGTCCATGTATCCCTGGTCCAGTTCTTTGTTATGGAATATGAGAACCTGGGAATCCCAGCAGGTGCCCCTGGATTCTGATCCATGTAGCCCTTGTTCCGTTGTTATAGGCAACGAGGGAGTGAACACAGCTGAGAAGGTTCCAGTGTTTATGGAATGACGAGTAAATAAATAAGCAAGATTGTTTAGCTAATAATGAGTCAGAAGAAAAACCCAGCAGGCCAAGGTAATACAGAAGCAGCTTCTTAAGGTTCATAGGTAGAGCATGGGACAGGAGTCAAGAAAAGCAAAGGCCCACGAAGCCGGAGCTGCTGGAGGGGGACAAAAAACATGGTCAAGGGTCCGGGCTTTATTCCAGATGTGATGGGATGACCAAGCATTGCTATGCATATCTCCCGGCAGGAGTGGGTAGCAGCTTTGACAAGTGCGCAGGTTGAAAGGTGTTTTGGAGGCACCTGGAGGAGGCTCCTGATGAGTTAAGTGTAAAGGGGGATTCAGGTGTTATGGATGGAGCATACGTTTCTGAGCTGCATAACTGACTGGGTGGGGGTGGATGATATATCTGGGTTTAGTGATGTGGGGCCAGGAGTTATAGCTGGGGTGCAGCACACTCGAGATGCTCTGAGGTGTCCAGGAGGAGGCATCAGGGCACTTTGACATTCGGCTGGGAGTCCTGAGGAGGGGAGTGAGGACACTAGTCTGGGTAAGGGCAGCACCTAGAGGGGAGAAGAGAAATGCCACTGAGGCAGGAGACTAAAGAGAATGTGGCAGGGGCAGGGGTCGGGTGGGGGTAGAGTACGTTGGGTGTGTAGTTGTTTTTAATGTTTGTTGAGCTACTGAAGGATTGTCTCTGGAGTTACCAGACAGGTTCGAGAACTGGAGTTCCTTAGGCCTAAGGATTAGGTGTGTTCAGCCCTTTTCCTTTCCTTGTGGGGGGAAGGAGCTGCAGCTTCTTTAGAGCAGTGGCTCTCAACCTTCCTAGTGCTGTGACCCTTTAATACAGTTCCTCATGTTGTGGTGACCCCCAACCAGAAAATTATTTAGTTGCTACTTCATAACTGTAATTTTGCTACTGTTATGAATCATAATGTAAATATATATGTTTTCCAATGGTCTTAAGTGATCCCTGGGAAAGGATTGTTCTAACCCTGAGGGTTAGACCCACAGGTTGAGAACCACTGCTTAGACTGTGGCCACAAAGACTGCTGTGGCCTGAAGAGGGCAGATGAGAGGAGGGCAGGGAAAATGCCCCAGAACCCAGAGTTCTTGATGAGATTCACCCCTGTTTTGGAACAAATGCTATATGATACACAAACTCTGGCTAAATTTCAGAGTCTTGAAAAAGTGGCCAAATTTTTGGCCAATTTCCTCATTATTTTTATGTGAGAGAATTTTCAGAGGTCTGCCTGTACTCCGTGGCTTTGCTAACGTCACCTCATTCTTTGCTTGTTTTTATGGTGCTGTGGATTGGATCTATGGCCTTGCGCATCAGGAGATTCCCCCACGACAGCTGCAGTGTGGGAGTGGATAAATCTGGAGTGAGTGTGTATTGTTGGCGAGGGCACAGCCACGTCAAGGACCCCAGTGCCTCACACTCACATTCCATGGCAAAGCCTTTCCTGGGTCAAGCTCAGGGAACCGGCAAAGCTTCCTTCCTGTCCATGTGTAGATTTTGACAGTGTGTGGAAAAAAACAACTATAAATGGCAGCTTGCCCTCCATGATAACTACAGCCTGAGCCTGCTCCGCCAGAGACCTCCTCCCACGCAGCTACAATCCGAGCTGCTCCGCCAGAGACCTCCTCCCGCAGCCACAACCTGAGCCTGCTCCGCCACAGAGACCTCACCCTGTGACTACAATCTGAGCCTGCTCCGCCACAGAGAACTCCTCCCGCGGCTACAACCTGAGCCTGCTCCTCCAGAGACCTCACCCCATGACTACAAGCTGAGCCTGCTCTGCCACAGAGACCTCACCCCACAGCTACAACCTGAGCCTGCTCCACCACAGAGATCCCACCCCACGACTACAATCTGAGCCTGCTCCGCCACAGAGACCTCACCCCATGACTAGCTAAGTCACCTGCTTGTGCTGACACAATAAACCCCGAGTTTACAGGTCGCCTAGTGCCCTCCACCCGATCCCAGCTTTTCTGTGCAGAGCCTGTCACTTCTTCAGCATCTCTTGCTTCTTCGTCTCAGTGTCGCCTCAAGCAGGTGTCCAGGACCAAGCTGTGTTGGACATAGCCCTACACTGGGATCTCATGGGACATTTTCTCAACTGAGTTTCCCTCATTTCAGGTGACTCTAGCTTGTGTCAAGGTGACATAAAACTAGCCAGCACACACATCTAAAGGGATATATACAAGGGTGTGTGTGTGAGAGAGAGAGACAGAGAGAGAGAGACAAAGAGAGAGAGACAGAGAGAGAGACAGAGAGAGAGAGAGACAGAGAGAGAGACAGAGAGAGAGAGAGAGATTGGTAAGTATAGATACTGTGCACCCTGAACTTCTAGGAAGGGTCCGAGAAACAGGTGACAATGCCCTGCTCTGTGGAAAGAAATGACTCAGGGGCAGGGCTGCTAAACACAACCGCTTGAATTATTTTCCTTGTGAGTTTTTCCCTCTTGAGCTTTCATTTTGCATATACACTATGATGTATTCAAACATAAACTGAATAGCAGAGTTAAGTACACATTGGGAGCAATAAAGGACTTATATGAATCACAGAAAAAAATGTTAATAGAGAAGCAAAGATAGAGCTGTTTCCTTGATGCCATGCGGCAGGTTACAGTGGAGAGCAAGGACTCCCGAAGAGAGAGGACACTTTATCGCAAGGAAGGGACAGAAGCAAGAGCCGAAGTCGCATCATTCTTTCCTAAGATAGGAAGTAACCAAAAGTGCTTCAATGACCACTGTGCATAACTCAGCACCTTGATGAAGCTTTCATAGTTGAGTACAAGAAAAGAAGTTGGCTTATGATCTTGGTACTTGGAAGGCTGAGACAGGAGGATCTCAATTTCAAGGCCAGTCTGGGGTACACAGTGAGATCATGTCTGAAAGATAAAAAGGGTTGGTGTTGGCTTGGCTCACTCCCTGATTAGGAAAGCAGGGTCAATGCTGCCACAGCGTCTTTAAGCAGACCAGCCCGTCCCATTGGTTTGGGAGAATGTAAAATACAGACTCTAAATCAGAGTCTCCAAAGCAGAGCTCCTGATCAAATGTGGAAGTGCTGCACACTGCAGACTCCGACTTCCTTTGGGGATCTAGAAAGCCTATTAGTTTAGGTTTTTTTTTTTTTTTTTTTTTTTTTTTTTTTTTAAGTTTGTCTTCATGTGCTGGCTAGTTTATGTCAACTTGGCACAGTTAAAGTCCTCTGAGAGGAAGGAACCTCAATAAAGAAAATGACTCCCATAAGATCCAGTCGTAGACCAACTTTTAGAGCATTTTCTAATTAGTGGTTGATGGGGAAGGATTCAGTCCATTGTGGGTGGTGCCATCCCTAGACTGATGGTCCTGGGTTCTAAAGAAATCAGGTTGAGCAAGCCATGAGGAGCAAGCCAGTAAGCAGCACCCCTCCGTGGCCTCTGCCTCCGGTTCCTGTCCTCATTGCTTTTGATGACGGAACTGTGTGTGAATGAAATCCTTTCCTCGTTAACTGGCTTTGGCCATGGTGTCTCATCACAGCAATAGTGGCCCCAACTAAGACACTTCATTACTTACGCTTTAATAACAGAGGTTGTCTGTATTCATTTTCACAGGCAGGCTCTCCAGCTACTGGAGAATTAGTAGCAGCACTCAACACCTATGACCCAACACTAGGTTGTTCAAATGCGAAGGTGACAGTCTTGACACACAGAATCTTAGAGAATGTATTAGCTCCTTTAGGAATGTTGCCAGTATGAACATAGCACTACATTAGGATGTGGGATTTATCTAGAGAGGGAATGAGCCAAGGCAGAGTACCACACCAGGCCTCAACAACTCCAGGTGGACCCCTTAATTGTGATCTGATCTTCACTTGCTCAGCTTTTGGTGTCTTGATTCCATCATTTGAAAAATGGTAATAATTTCTACTTAGCCTCTTAGCAAACCATAAAAAATGAATCTCAGCGGGCTAATAAAAATATGTGCACTACCCTAACTTGCATTCTCTAAGAAGTAGACCTTGAGACCAAGGTTTAAATACAAGTGGTTTATTTGCAAGTTCCTGCACAGCTTAAGAACAGGAAGACGAGGTGGGGAGGCATTTGGCTTATGAAGACTGCAGTTAAGTTCCCTGAGGAACTTTGGGATTTGGTGGAGAGCACACATCTGTTTCCTTCTTATAGGGTGAGGGTGATGGGGTAGCCACACACCGCTGCTGTCAATCATAAGGCTGCCCTGTTGCGGTGGGTGTTCCTTTCCTGTCCTTGCTAGTCTGACTCCTATTCATGCATAGAAGGCTCCAGTATGATAGGGTGGCTCTGTGCGTACATAGAAGTAGATATAATTCCTGTACACTCACTCTTCCAGGCTTAAATGCCTTCAAAATTAATGTTGGAATAGAAATGCTTCGGTGTTACCACAATCTCTTTTCTAGACACTATCTCAAGATCTTCCTGTCTACAAGGACAGCTCCAGCTCACCCTCCTCTCTGGGTGCAGTATTGTTGGGTTGCTGTCTTCAACCCTTTCCTTCCTGCTCCCCTTCTCCACCTGCCACCTGTTTCAGTAACAGACTAGGAACACACAGATGTTGGGGATTAAATTCAGGCCAAGGCTCGGGTTACCGCTCTTAGACGTCTCCATAAGTATCGTTTCAGAGCCAGATTCATCCTGCAACTTGAAACCAACCTTCTTGGGACAGTATTTTTTTTTTTTTTACAAGCAGGCATGTTCTGCCAGAATCTTTCTCCCCTCATGCCAGCCCCTCTAATCATGGCTCCACCTTGTGGATGCTTCCACATGTGGTTGGTCCCATCTTGTGGATGCTTCCACATGTGGTTGGCCCCTTCTTGTGGATGCTTCCACATGTGGTTGGTCCCATCTTGTGGATGCTGCCCCAAGTGATTGGCTCCTTCTTGTGGATGCTTCCCCATGTGGTTAGCTCCACCTTGTGAATGCTGCCCCAAGTGATGGGGGCAGGACTCCTGTAATATTTGCTGACTTAGTTTCCCTCTAACTCACACGGGGCTTCTCAAGGTTGCTTCTTAGCTGGACAAATGGACTTCCCATCAAAAGACAGCCCCCCGCCTAAACTAGCTGTGAATGAGAATCAAGTGGGAGAGATGGACCATCCTGTAAGCATTTCTGTTTTGCATTCCTGCTCCTAAGTCTGGTGTCTGGAGGTGGCACTTGCTCCTGGGAAACAGCGAGGGCCTTGACTTTTTCCATTGTTACCGTTTTCTGGTTCACAGGAGGTGAAAGCCCTTGGAAAAGTCAAAACAGTGCCTGAAACAACCCATTGCATGTTCTCAAAAAACGCCAGCGATTTGCCTTTGGCTTTATTTTCTGATAATATAAAACAGTGCTTTCTGCATTTTTCCCATTCAATTGAGTGACTTTTTGATGGATTTGACTGGTTGTTTTGGCATTGCGTAGGCACAAACTCAAGCTGGGGCTCCACAGAGGCGGCAAAATCAGACATGAATAATAATCACAGTAAGCCTTCATAGCGTTAAAATTCCAAAGGACTTTTTCTACATTTATCTTGCTTCATTCTAACATGCCCCATGGCAGTGAAGGCACTGGTTCTGTTTGTTCTAACGGATGGTGGAGAGGCCTAGGGATGGGCATTGACTTACTACTGATCCCGATCAAGCCTGGAATTCTCATCCAGAAACACACACACACACTCCACAAAAACACACAAATGCACAAGAGCACAACACAAACACACAAGTTGTGCTGGGTAGTTTTATGTCAACTTGACACAAGCTAAAGTCATCTGAGGGGAGGGAACCTCAATTAAGAAAATAACTCTGTAAGATTCAGCTGTATGCCAGCTTGTAGAGCATTTTCTTAATTAGTGGTCTATGGGGGAGGGTCCGCCTATTGTAGGTGGTGCCCTCCCTAGGTAAGTGGTCCTAGGTTCTATATGAAAGCAGGCTGAGCAAGCCATGGAACAAATCAGTTAGCAGCACCCCTCCATGGCCTCTGCATCAGTTCCTGCCTCCAGGTTCCTGCCCTGTTTGAGTGCCTGTCCTGACTTCCTTTAAGGATGTACAGTGATAAGGAAGCATAACCCAAACAAACCCTTTCCCCCCCAACTTGCTTTTTGGTCATGGTGTTTTATCATAGCAATAGAAACCCTAAGTAAGACACACACACACACACACACACACACACACACACACACACGACAATGAAAACTATTTCTGATCCCATTAATGACCACCACAGTGACCAGTTTAATGGCCAGTCAAAGTAGAAACTACAAATGCCCAACAGAGTGATCACTATGGTGGACCACAGCAATGACCACCACAAGGCACCACTATGAATGACCACCACAGCAGCCACTGTGACTGACCACCACAGTGACCACTACAACTGACCACCACAGTGAACACAAGTGACAGTAGAGTGAACATGGCAGTGACTACTACAGTTGACATCAATGACCACCAGAGTGACCATTAGAGTAACTACTATGACTGACCACCACAGTGACCACTGTGACAGACAGAATGCCACAGTGAACACTAAGTGACCTTTAGAGTGACCACTAGAGTGACCATTATGGATGACCACATCAATGACCACCACAGTGACTACTGTGACTGACCATCACGGTGACCACTATTACCACCACAGTGACCACTGTGACTGACCACTACAGTGACAACCAAAGTGACCACTACAACTGATCCTATCAATGACAACCACAATGACCACTTTGACAGAATGCCACAGTGAACACTAAGTGACCTTTAGAGTGACCACTATGGATGACCATATCAATGACCACTACAGTGACCAATAGAGCTGACATCACAGTGAACACTACAACTGGTCACCAAAGTAACCATGACAGTGCCCGCTATAGCTGAACGTATCAATAGCCACAACAGTGACTATTAATGACTGGCCACCACAGTGGCCATTATAACTGGCCATCATGGTAGACATTACAACTGACCATCACAATAACCATGAAAGTGACCACTATGACTGACCACATCAGTGACCGCCACAGTGACCATTAGGATTGAACATCAGAGGAGACACTACAACTGGTCACCACAGTGACCATTATGACTGACCATGACACTACAAGTGACCACCAGAGCAAACACTACAAGTAACCTTCAAAGTGACCATGACAGTGACTACAGCTAACCATAGTGAACACCACAACTGACCATCATAGTTACCACTATGACTGATCACACAGTAGACGTTAAAGCTAACCTCAGTGATCACTGGCTGAGCACCACAGTGACCACAAATGACCACTAGGTAAATATGACAGAGATTACTATGGGTTGCAACATCAATGGCCACCACAGTAACCACACAGAGGACACTAAAAGTGACTACAATGATTGGCCACAGTGGACACCATAGCTGACCACCACAGTGGCCACTAGAATGACCACTATGGCTGACCATATAAATTACTACCATAGTGACCACTATTACTGATATCACAGTAAACACAACTGACCACACAATAGTGACCTCTATGACTGATCGTCACAGCGGAAACCACAGTTAACAATTGCTGTGTGCTGGTCTTTCCATAGGCTGTGAATATGTGCTGTTCTCATTGTATGATAAATAAAACTGCTTTGGCCTATGGCAAGGCACGGTGGAGCTAGGCAAAAAATTCAAGCAGAGATACAGAAGAAAGGCAGAGTCTGGGAGCTGCAAGTCAGACACTGAGGAAACAAGACATATAGAAAATGAGGTAATGGCCAGGCAGTGGTGGCGCACGCCTTTAATCCCAGCACTCCGGAGGCAGAGGCAGGGCTACAAGAGCTAGTTCTAGGACAGGCTCCAAAGCCACAGAGAAACTCCGACTCGAAAAACCAAAAAAAAAAGAAAATGAGCCATGAACCACATGGCAAAACATAAGAAACATGGATTAATTTAAAAGTAAGAGCTAGCTAATAAGCCTGAGTCATCAGCCAAACATTTATAATTTATTGTGGACCATGACAATTTCTGTCATATTGTTCATTGTGGTAATCATTGATGGCTCATGCTCACCCATAGTGTTACTATGACCACTAGTGATCACATAGTGGTTACTATGGTGGCCAGTTAGAGTGTCCACTGTGGTGGTCAGTTGTTGTGCCCCCTTAGATGGTTGGACATAACGGTCACTGTGGTAGTAACCTTCACAGTCAGTCATAGTGGTTACTATGGTGCTAATTGGTGTGGTCAGCTGTAGTGGTCACTGTCATGGTCATCTTAGAGGTCAGTTGTGGTGTTCACTGTGATGGCCAGCCATTGTATTCACTGTTGTGGTCATTGTGGTGCTAACTGTAGTGTCCACTATGATTGTGAGCCATAGAGGTCTCTGGAAGTCAGTTAGAGTGTCCTCTGTGATGGTCAGTTTTAGTGTATACTGTGACGGTCAGTCATAGTGGTCACTTGAATGGCTACTCTGGTGATTAGTTGTAGTCTTCACTGTGGTGGTCAGCCATTGTGGCCACACATACCCAAATACACACCTAGACATACACACACACACACACACACACACACACATATACATACACACAAACATTCATACACAATCATACACAAGCCGGGTGGTGGTGGCACACGCCTTTAATCCCAGCATTTGGGAGGCAGAGGCAGGCGGATCTCTGTGAGTTCGAGACCAGCCTGGTCTATAGAGCTAGTTCCAGGACAGACTCCAAAACCACAGAGAAACCCTGTCTCGAAAAACCAAAAAAAAAAAAAAAACCACAATCATACACAAACACACAAACACATGTAGACATACACAAACACACACAGAAAGTTACCCACACAAACATACAGACACAAACAAACACACACACGTGTGTGTATGTGTGTGTGTGTATATATATATATATATATATATATAAACACGTAAATACACACAGAAACCCCTCACAAAGACACATATAAGCATATATGCACACAGAAAACACCACACAAACCAATATACACACAGAACGATATATACACAAACACACACACGCAGGCGCATGTGCCTGTGTGTGTGTGTGTGTGTGTGTGAGAGAGAGAGAGAGAGAGAGAAAGAGAGAGAGAGAGAGAGAGAGAGAGAGAGAGAGAGAGAATTAGTGAGTACCTGGTGGGGCCTCCATGACTGAAGGCGAGGGAAGAGATTTCAAGTTTTGTTGCGTAAATGAAGGGCCCAGGCTGCAGTGGTTTAGAGATGCAGATTCTCTGAAGAGATGGTGCCCAAGTCACTGTGTGAAGGCATTGGTAGTTCCCAGTCCACGGTGGGTCATACCACACTTAGGGACCTCCCATTCTGTCTTTATTTGCTGTCTGCTGCTGTGATGAATCACCTTGACTGAAAGCAACTGGAGTTTATTTGGTGTACACATTCCGTTTAGTCCACTATGAGGGGAAGTTAGCACATAACTAAAGGCAGGATTCTGCCGGCAGAAATTGAAGCAGAGATCATGGAGGGGTACTTCTTACTGGCTTGCTCTCCACGGCTCGCTCAGCCTTTCTTACACAACCCAGGACCACCCGTCTAAGGGTGGCACCACCCACTGAGCGGGGCCCTCCTGCTTCAGTCATTAATTGAGAAATGCTGCTGCCAGCTGGGCCTTCTGGCAAATCTGTGGGGACGTTTTCTCAATTGAGCTTTTGCCAAGTTGACCACAAACCTAACCAGCACACACCCATCCTCTACTGCCTTCCTCATAGCAAATGTGAAGTTATTGTCATCGTCCACTAAGAAGCATATACAGTTTCATTTCATGATAGAGGATCACGATTATTCAACTAACCACATGACTGTTCCCTCAAACAGAATCACAAGAGCCTCTGTGAATTATTTTTGTCACCGTTACCGTATATGCCAGCTCACTAAAAAGTTGTAATCAAGTGAGGCCTCTCTGAATTTCCTTCTCCTAGGAAAGGCCTTGCCAGTCTTGGTGACAGTCATATACTTGCATGGATTACACCACTGGAAACATTCGGATCCAAGCTCTTTCAGCTCCTTCTATTGCTTTGGAGCTTCCTCCCTTCTCCACTCCCTCAAATGCTGTGGTCACACGCTCCTGGTGATCCCCAGCGTCTTCATGGGCTCTACTGTTCTTATTACCCAAACCTAGGCAACCAATACATCTCTTCCTCCAGAGTCCCCAGACCTGGAGCCACTGGAATGGAGGGTTTGTGTCCACAGAGTGCTCATGGAAGGTTTGTGTCCTCTGGGCAGAAGTCTGGAAGCTTCTTGGTGTGGGACAATTGTCTATATTCTACCAATTATGTTTTAAATAAATGCTGATTGGCCAGTAGCCAAGCAGAAAGTATAGGCAAGACAACCAGACAGGAAGTAGAGGCAGGTCAATGAGAACAGGAGAATTCTGGGAAGAGGGAAGCTTCCTCTGCAGTCCTGTCCAGACACAGAAGCAAGATGTTACTACAGCGCTGAAAAAGGTACTGAGCCGTGTGGCTAACACAGATAAGAATAATGGGAAAATGTAAGTTATAAGAGTTAATAAGAAGCCTGAGCTAATGGGCCAATCAGTTTATGATTAATGTAGACTTCTGTGTGATTTCTTTGGGATGTAACAGCTGCGGGAACTGGGCAGGACAGAAACCTCAGACAACAGCTTCTGAAGTTAATCAGAAGAGAGAAGGGCTATGGTTCATGATGATTACACTCAATTGATTATCTATTTTTTAAAATTTTCCACAGATCTTGTCTGATCCCTAGATGGTCACAGCTGACAAAGAGTTCACACCTTCTTGGCGTGTGGTGGTTTGAATAATGCCCCCCATAGGCTTCTATAATTGAATGCTAAGTCATCAGGGAGTGACATTATTTGAAAAGGATTAGGAGGTGTAAGCGTATCACTGGGAGTAGGCCCACCCCAGGCTCAGTGTCTTTATCTCTCTCTGTGCTCACAGATCAGGATGTAAAAGTCTTAGTTATGCCTCCCAGTGCCATGTCCCCTGGTACTGAGGGGTGGTGTGCATGTGTGTGTGTGTGTGTGCGTGCGTATGCGCATGTGTGTGTATGTGTGTGTGTGTGTGATCTTTGTACATCTTAGAGGTGAGCCTAAGGTAGAAGAGGGAAGACAAGGTAGTTGTGATGACATAGTGAAGGTAGCAGATGGGTTTGTATGTAAGCCACTCTGAGGATGTCAGAATCATTGAGCAGGGACAGGATGCCTGTGTGAGCAGGGGACAAGCACCAGAGCATGCTAATCCTTACTGCCAAGGGGACCCTGCTTTAGCCAACCTAGAGAAAGGGGGTTGTAGGCGAGTGGCAGGAAGGAATTTGGGTGAGCTTGGTAGACATCTGTGTATCTGGCATGGTTTCAGGCAACTTCTACACGTCTCATTTCATTTTTTTACCAAGAGCCCATTCGTTTATTTATTTGATTTTTTCAACAAACATTTACTAAGCAAAAGACTATGGTGGAGCATGTCTGTAATCTCAGCACTTGGGAGACTGAGGCAGGAGGATGAAGAGTTTGAGGCTAGCATGGGCTACTATATATAATGAGACCCTGTGCCCAAAGCACATGAACCTCACTAAAAACATATTTCCAGGGCCCTCTCATTTATTTGACATGTTTCTTGGCTTCAGGGATAAAAGTCAAATGACGAATCTCTCTCCTCCAAGAACTTACAGTCTAGAGTGAGGCGTGTATGGGCCCTGTTGGGTGGTCCAGAGGGAGGCATGCCTAGGACCTGTTAGATGGATGTGGTCACTGGTGTCTCCTGGAAGAGAAAGCCTCCAAGTTGTGTTTGAGGAATTTGACTAAGAAGCAAAACAAGAAATACTTTGTGGGCCGGGCGGTGGTGGTTCACGCCTTTAATCCCAGCACTCGGGAGGCAGAGGCAGGTGGATCTCTATGAGTTCGAGACCAGCCTGGTCTACAAGAGCTAGTTCCAGAACAGCCTCCAAAACCACAGAGAAACCCTGTCTCGAAAAACCAAAAAAAAAAAAAAAAAAAAAAAAAAAAAAAAAGAAAGAAAGAAAGAAAGAAAGAAAGAAATACTTTGTGTCTATAAGAAATCTCCGTGTGTGATGTCCATAGTGGATGACCAGAAAATAAAATGCGTGACCAGAAAATAAAATGCGGCTCTTACCCCAGGGCTCTGGACTTCAAGTTCAGGTTCAGTTCCCTTAGCCTGTCTATAGCAGTTGAAGCCATGGCATGAATCATGAAAATGATTGGCTCTCTTCTCTTCCTCTCCCCTTTCCTTCTGTCTCGCCTCTTTATTCTCCCCCACTCCTAATCACCAGGTCTTTGAGAAGAGAAATGCGTGCACATAATATTCAAACAACACAAAAGGATGCAGTGACTAGCACATTTCCCTCATGCTCCCGATCCCAAGCCACCCTGCCCAGTCCCCAGTGTTGAGCTAGATTCTTCCACATTTATCCTTACAAGCTCTGTGTCTGTCTGACAGTTTTATGGCACCTAGAGAGATGGCTCAGTAGTTAGGAATACTTGTAAAGGCCCTGGGTTCAATTCCAGCACCCAAGTCAGGCTGCTTATAATCTGCTGTAACTCCAGTTCCAGATGGGCTGGGCTGTGTGGGCACCTGTGCGCGCGTACACACACACACACACACACACACACACACACACATACACACACACATCTTTTAAAAAAACTATATAAATGTTAGCACACTGTGCTGGCTTTTCTGTATCTTTTCTTAAAAATTTATCTAAGTATCTTAGATGCCATTCCATCTTAGCACTAAATATCTATCTCCTTTATACATTTATAATAGAATTCCTTATGCATAACTCATAATTTAATTAAATAGTTCCCTCTAACCAGGAATTCAGGCATGTTTCTATGTAAGCAATATTGCTCAAATATCTTTGCATCCATAAATTTAGTTAGGGGCTAATTTTGGCTACATGTGACTGAAAATACCAACAGCAGGGATTTAAAAAAAAAAATTAGATTTGTTCTTTTCGTGTAATAAGAAATCTAGAGTAGGTAAATGAAAGCATTTCTTTAGTGGCTAAATGAAATCCCGGTGAGTTCTCCATGCCATTTCTGTGGTCACAAAGTAGCTGCTCCAGATCTAGACACCATGTCATACTCTGGGCAGGTGGCTGCAAGGAAGAGAAGGGTACAGCAGCACCTCAACCTGCTCTCGTTCAAAGCTTCCTTGGAAGCTGTAAAAACAATTTTTCTTAGAGTGACTGTCTTAGTCAGTGTTCTGTTGCTTTGAAGAGACCCACGGCCACAGCAACTCTTATAAATGAAAGCATTTAATTGGGGCTGGCTTAGGGTTTCAGAGGCTTAGTCCATTACCATCATGGTGGGACATGCGGAGCATGCAGGCAGACAGGGTGCTGGAGAAGTACATGAGAGGTCTACATTTGGATCTGAGGGAGACACTGGGCCTGGCTAGAGCTTTTGAAATCCCCAAATCCACCCCAAGTGACACACTTCCTCTAATAAGGTCACAGCTTTTATACCTTTCAAATAGTGCCACTCTCTGGTGACCAGATCAAATTTATGAGCCAATGGGGGCTGCCCTCATTGAAATCATCATAGTGACCTAAGACTTTAGTTGTGTTTTGTTTTTTTCTTTTCTATTTTTTATTGCTTCTGGGAAAAAAATCTGTTTTTTCCCCATTGGATAGCTGTCTAGTTGGTTCTGTTTCTAAAATAAGTTTCATAAACAGAATTGCTGCATTAAGTTCCTAGAATTTTGGTTGTGCTCGACATTCTTACCCTCACGGGGGTTTTACTCCCTTACACTCCTGTTATGTATGAGAGCACTGCTTCCCCACTTGGGTCCAGAGTCTTGCCTCATGAGTGAAAACCATTTATCCTTTAAAATCCACAGCACGTTTCCTCTGAGGAAACATTTGGAGGCTGAGGGGTGGGCACTCTGCAATGGACAATTAGAAGCAGGGACTGGAGGGTGTAGAATCAGAACAGATGGGGGTGAAGAGGATGGAGGAACTTTCCAGAAAAAAGGGGACAGGGAGGGATGTGACAGGAGCCACTAAGGGCTGGCAAGGACAAAGGAGCACTTTGATTTTGGTGACAAGGAGGATACCTGACTCCATGGAGGAGAAAGCAGGTGACCGCCCTTCCTGCAGGGCTTTGTTGGGTGGATAGGGCATCCAAAGGGTTAAGTAACTCCTGCAGGGACCTTCTGGGGGGATGCTGGGTTTGAAGCCAGGTGGTTCAGTTCCCTGGAATCTCTACAGTGAATCCTACAGATGTAGCGGCTGAGGAGAGCAATTGTTTGGGGTTAAAAGAAGTTTTTAATTTGTGGATTCACTTGTCTGGCTTTTAAATAAGGGAACTGGGTCCCTGCATTTTCGAGTTTTCCGTTACTATAACAGAATACCAGAGATGATCGACTTAAAAAAGAAGAAAGACTTACTACTTTGGCTCGCAGTTTTGACGTGTTAGTTCATGACGGCTTGTCCACTGCCTTTGGGGTTGTGGTAAGGAACCACAGTGTGGGAGAGGGTATAGCCATCCTACAGAATGGCTCCAGTAGTCTGAGATCTTTGATGAGGCCTCACCTTGTAAAGGTTAAACCATCTTCTAGTAGTGTCATGGGCTGGGAACCAAGCCTGCAACACAGGGTCTTTCAGGAATTTTGAAGATCCAAACTTTAACAGCTTCACTAAAGCAAAGACTGGTCAGAAAGTGTGAGACCCTAAGAACTCAGGACATGCTTACCCAGCCTTGTGTGGCATGACGTTTTTCTTGGTGCCAGTCAGTAGCTTGGGCAAAACAGAAGTCCCCTGAGCCTATCAGAGAGATGGCTCTGACGGACAGAGTCATGTCCCTGGGCCCTAGAGAATGTTTCCCACCCTCCTTCATCCAAGAGACCTGTTCCAACTTAAGAAAAACAAAAACAGACAAATAAAAAAACCTAAATCATATTATTGATTATTTCTGGGCCCACTTGTTCTACTTTGCGGGTGATCTAGGAGCTTGAAGCAGACACTGTCCCCATCTTCTCTCATGACAGAGTCTCTCAATTGTCCTGTCTGGCGCTACCAACCTCATTTGCCTTCCCCATTTAGCTCTCAGTAAAGCTGCCAGATGGCCATACCTCCAGGGTGTGGGATGGCTCATTCATCCTTTCATCTAGAACATTGTTATCATCAGGCGTAAGTTAATTTACTGATATCCTAACAAAATATGGGTGAGCACCCAGAAAAATCACAGCTGAGAAGTTCGTTAAGCATGGCAATGTGTAGACCCCAACTGGCCAAGCCAGACGGTATGGTTAATGTTGCTTTTTCTAGAAATCCTTGCAAGTAGATGGATGGTCATATGACACAGTCTGGCTAATGAGATGTAAGAGACAAGCTTGTGAAGAGGTCTCGTAGGCATCAACTACTCTACCTTCTTCCTGTCTTGAATGTGGATGTGGTGCCTAGAGCAGGAAGTGACTGCCAAGGATGGAGAAGCGGAAAGTCAGGTCCTCAGTGACTTTCTTGCTGTATGCAATCATTAAGTCTCTACTACTTCAGCGACTGTTACTTGTGCATCACAGCATTTACAGGTGAAAATGTTTTTGTTATTTAGTCATTAAGGTTCACTCACTGGTTAGTGAATTGACTACTTTGCTTTAGATTCATGTGTGTTAGAGGTTTATTTATACCCTGGTACTTATGTCTACCCAGTTCTTTGCTGTTACCTAGCATATTGCATTACAATGTGATGGTAGACATAGCGCAGTTTGCTACCTACTTCCATATTGGTTGAAGATGAGGTTTCTTTTAGTGGTTGTCTTAGTTACTTTTTTATTTCTATGCCAAGATGTGGCGGCGCAAATGAATGTAGACAGATTATATAGATATATACAGCTTTAATAAGGAAATAAACTTACAGGACCACAGGTTCCCGCGGTGTACCGGAAAAGCGGAGCAAAAGAAAAAGGGCTGCTGGGCTCACGCCCGGCAGATTTATCCGTAAACATTAGCCCGAGGCGAACACGCCCCCAATGGGTGGGGCTATGTCCCTACACCAAGACACAAAGGTAACTTAGAAAACATTTACTTCGGGGCTCATAGTTGCGGAGGATTACTTCATGTCTTCACAGCAGGGAGCACAGCAGCAGGTAGGCAGGCATGGTGCTGGAGAGGTAGCTGTGAGCTAACATCTGGAGACACAACCATCAAGCAGAGAAAGCTAACTGGGAATGGCATGGGCTTTTGAAACCTCAAAGCCCACTCCAGTGACATACCTCCTCCCACAAGGCCACACCTCTCAATCCCTCCCAAACAGTTCCACCCACTGGGGACCAAGCATACAAACAGATGAGCCCATGGGGGCCATTCTCATTCAACCCACCAGAATGTTTTACTACGCCACAGAAAAGACTCAACAAGAAACTCAAATATTAAAATCAGATACATTTGAAAGTTAAACTGGCAACCATGGAGCTGTGTGACATGATACTGTGTGAATTGTACCACATGGTGGGGTTGCCAAACCATCCTTAGGAGGAGTCTGTCAACACACACCTACTAGCAATGTGCAAATGCCTGTTTCCTCAGCAGAGACTCCATGTTCCTGACAATGCAATCAGTGTCCAAAGACATCTTAGCATTCAAATTCACATTTAATTGTTTATTGTTCAAGTGGTACATTTTTCTTATGTTTATTAGGCATTTGCAATTCTTTTTTATAATAGATGTTCCTATTCATTTTCCATTTTCTTCTATGGGGTTTGCAGCTGTGTGTGTGTATGTATGTATGTATGTATGTATGTATTTGGAGACTTTGATATACATTTTTACTATGTTGCCTGTTGTTTATTTTTTGGTTTTCTTAATGTGCTTTTTTCATTCTTAAAATGATTTTTATTTTGATGCAGTTGTATGCATGAATCATTTCCTTTGTGGCTTTTGGGTTTTTAATTTATTCAGAGAAGGCTTTATACTCTACAATTACTGACACATTTACCATTTTTTTCTTCTAATACTTTCAGTAATTTGAATAAGGAATAAGATAAAAATATACCTTTTCCAATGGCCTCTGTGAGCTGGTTCAGAAGGAGTGGCCTTTCACGTGAGGCCTGGGTAAGTCATGGTTGTCTTGCCATTTCTGGCACTCAGTGTGAAGACACTAGGTAGTGTTGAAACAGGGAAATGTTACCATGGAGACTAGTACAGGTGGGATGGGGGAGAAAACTGGGGAAAGAGGGGTCTGTCCTGAATCTATTTTGATGGATCTGTTTTGAGGAGACTCCTGGTGGGGCCTAGATTATAAAATCCCTAAGGATTTTCTTTTCACCAGGCTGGAGCTGTTAATCAGACAATCTCCAGGGGCTCGTCCAGGTTCTCTGAGGGCAGGTGACAGGTCGCCAGCCTTTGCTTCCTCTGTCCTGTACTAAGTTATCCAATAGCCCTGAGGCTTCCCAAGGCCCCTTTGCTGGACCAATCCCACTCCCAGAAACTTCCCATTAAAATCCCAAGACAGAGATTTTCCTCTGACAGGATAGGGTCCAGGTAAAACCAGGACTCTTGGCACCAAGGGAATTGGATCTTAGTGGTGTAGAACTATTCTCAGTTGGAGCTCTCTGGATCTAGATGCAAAACTCTTCACAATTCTCAGGATGCAGATTCCACAGATGGATGTGCTCTGATTCATTGTTTAGATTCTTTGAGAAAATCTAAAATAAACTAAAGTGACAGATGGCAGCATCCGCAAAGGTATGAAGTAATCAGACCTCAGGCAACCCTTGTGGGGACCACATGGCTACTTTGTACAAGTAAGTATAGTGGAGAACTGCTGGCAGGATTTGTTAGTCCAAATACATGTGCAAAGATCCACATTTTAGGGTGCATGGGCTATATTTCTTGGACTGGGTAGAAGGACTTGTGCCCCCAGAAAACATGTAGCAGAGAGGGTATTATTAGATTTACTGGTTGGGATCTCAGAACTCAGGAGCAGAGGTAGAAGGATCACAAGTTGAAAGTAAACTAGAATTGCATAAAAAGTTTGAGTGTAGTTTGGGCTACATAGCAAGACCCTGTTTCAAAGTCATCTAACCCTCCCCCAACAACCAACCAAACAACCAATCAACAAAATAAACAAAAGGAAAAGTAAAAAAGCAACTTAAAAATGTTATGTCCTAGAGATATTGAGAGGAGCAGTATTTGCAATAATGGAAACAAGTCTATCAGTAAGAGAAAGAATAAGTATGGGTAGAACCACACAGTGAAATATGACTCAGCTTAAAAGAGAATAAGCTGGACTTGGTGATAGTGTTGCCTCCCATGTCTTGAGTTGCAGAAGGGATAAACTATTACATTGTTCTTATGGTGTTAAATGAATTTTCTGTACTTTTAGTGTTTCATATAACTAGTAATCTCTCATCCTACCTGGTCCTGCATCCACTTTTAAAATAACCACTCAGAGGCTTGATATTAATTAAGTACTGCTTGGCCTATTAGCTCAGGCTTATTATTAACTAGCTCTTACAACTTAAATTAACACATTTCTGTTAGTTTATATTATACCACAAGGCTCATGGATTTTTATGTCACATCTTGCTTCTCTGGTGTCTGCTGGCATCTCCCTCGACTCTACCTTCTTTCTCTCTGTATTCAGTTTGGCTTTCTCACCTAGCTATCTTCTGCCCTGCCACAGGCCAAAGTAGCTTCTTTATTTATCAATGATAATAAAACAGATTCAGAGCATACAGAGGGATATCCCATATCATCTCCCCTTTTCTGTCTAATTAAAAAGGAAGGTTTTAATTTTAACAGAGTAAAATTACATATAACAACACAGGTATCAAGCAAGAATTACAGTTACAATATTTAGTCTATTTATATCTGATAAAATTAAAGAAAATACTTTATCATCCATCTTTGTTTGTCTAAGGTTTCATATTTATTGTTTATCATAACTAAGGAAAACTATAATTATAGCTATCTAGTCTTCAACTCCATCAAAGACCCCAGAAGGATATATTAACTGAGTAACCGGGAAGTGCATTGCAAGCAACTTCCAAAATTCTAGAAATGGCAGAGACATCAGGCTGCCTGATTAGTCACCCAAAGTTCTTCTGTAACATTGGAGCATCTATCTTCAGCCTGTAGGCCAAGAGTATCTGGCAGATTTCTCAGTGAAGCAGGAAATTTGAAACAGTCCTGCTTATCTTGGTAGTTTGTCAGTTATTTTCTCTGTGTCCTGCAGAATGTCTGGCGGACTCTTCCACGAATCAGGAAGCCTGAAGGACCTTGTTTTGGCAAGTTCAACAGTAATTTTCCTGTGGGTCCTGTATGTCCAGTTTATACAGCATCTTGTCAAACAGTCCAGGCAAGTGCAGTTTCCTGCCCAACAGCTAGCCTTGTCATATTGAAAACAAACTTCATAAGGAGTGTCTTTGATGCCCATCATCCTCTTGAAGTAATTGGTACTTCCAGGATCAGACATGTCTCACTTTTGAGAAAAGTCTTAAGTTTTTAAAACATTAAAAATGCCATATTCTGTAGGTATTTGAAGATTACCTATCCATCTGAACTATATCTCTGTATATCTAGAAAACTTAATTAACGACTATAAGTTTTACTATTTTGAATGACTATTAATTTGTATTTCTTAACTATACTTTACATTTTAAAATGAGCTGCATAAACATAAACCTTAAATGAGAGTAGAAATATACATATAGTATAACAAAACTGACCTTAAATTTATATCAGTAAACCAAAATCTATACCAATATAAAGTATCCTGAGATTAACTGTTGTTTTTGGTTTAAGGATTTAGATTCTACCCCTTTCACTCATTTCTATATCAAATCCCCTTTTCTTCTTCTAGGAAGAGATTGATTATGACTATTAACCATTTATAACCAAACCCCTTTAACTGAAACCAAACATTTATAAACAACATTTTGGGAATTTGGGCATAGTTTTCTATACTATTTACTACTGATTGGGGTGCTGGTAATCTTATGGGGATCCTGAAAAATTTAGAATTATGGTTAAATTTTGGCTGTAGAAGTCTGTGAGATTATGTCATCTCAGTCAGTTGTTTCAAAGTTGTTCTGGGTGTTGGATCACCTGGGCCATTGTTCTCATGGAGACCTTTTGGGGGGGGGGTCTTACTTAATCAAACCATGTTAACCTGGAAGGAATTCACAGCTTCTTATCTTCTGTGGAAACAAAAGCAGAATCTCTTTTCCAAAGAAACATAGCCTTAGACCAAAGTTTTGACATCAAGATATCTTTATGTTGGTTTAGCTTAGTGTCTCCCACAATCAAATATCTCCTCTATCTGCAGTTAGCTCATTAGCAGCCAAAAATTCAAAGAAAACAAAATAGTATGCCCAATCCAGACTCTCTGTGTATTTTCCATTTTTATGTGGCTTATTATTTTTATATTATTTTACAGTCTCTTTAATGATTTTATTTTTATTTTTAAAAACTATTTATATAACTGCCTATATTCTTTTTCCTCTCTTTCCCAAGCCTATGTACATTTTTAAAGCACACTGTTACCCATTTAGAGGTTATTTTTGTCTGAATATGTCTTTATTGTGTATGTAATCTTTTCTAGATCAGTTTTAAACTTTTAAATGTGAGTGGCCATAATTGGTTTCTAGCCATAAATAAAGGACATTGAGCCTATAATTCGTGATCCTAGAGAAGCTAAATAAGAAGGTGAACCCAAAGAAAAACATATAGTCATCCTCCTGGATATTAACCTTCATCAGGCGATGAAAGGAGACAGAGATAGAGTCCAACATTGGAGCACCGGACTGAAACCCCAAGGTCCAAATCAGTAGCAGAAGGAGAGAGAGCACGAGAAAGGAACTCAGGACTGAGAGGGGTGCACCCACACATTGAGACAATGGGAATGTTCTATTGGGAACTCACCAAGGCCAGTTGGACTGGGTCTGAAAAAAGCATGGGATAAAACCAGACTCGCGGAACATAGCGGACAATGAGGACTGCTGAGAAGTCAAGAACAATGGCACTGGGTTTTGATCCTACTGCACGTACTGGCTTTGTGGGAGCCTAGGTTGTTTGGATGTTCACCTTACTAGACCTGGAAGGAAGTGGGAGGTCCTTGGACTTCCCACAGGGCAGGGAACCCTGACTATTCTTCAGGCTGACGAGAGAGGGGGAGTTGATTGGGGGAGGGGGAGGGAAATGGGAGGCGGTGGCGGGGAGGAGACAGAAATCTTTAATAAATAAATAAATAAATGAAATGAAAACCAAAATAAATAAATAAATAAATAAATAAATAAATAAATAAATAAATAAATGTGAGTGGCTAGGACCAGAGTGGTTGCTTTGGCTGTTGGTTCTGTCCTGCTCAGTTTTTCAACATGGTTGAGGTAGCAATGAGCATCACGCTTGCCCTCCACCCCCAGCCCCCAACCTGCCTGCTCAATGCTGACATCAGGTAGCATGAAGCCAACCCACAAACCTTTTTGTGTGTATGAACAAAAGCTAAATCTGTCGTACAGAGCATGACTGATTAGCCTCTCTGTACCTAGGCCTGTGTGAGACTGCAGAAACCTGGCAGACAGCTTAGCTCGTGGTCGCTGGCATTCAGCTCCATCTTGTAGGCAGCTATTGGGAGACCAGTCTCTGTACCATGACCAGTATGAGAGACTAGGAAGCCCACTTCAGCTCTGTTTTTATGGTTTTGTTTTGGTTTTTGTTTGTTTGTTTGGTCTTACGTGGATCCACACAAGACAGTCGGAGCCATTTGGAACTGGTGGTTTCTTGTCCTGCCTGGCCCATCAGTTTTTTAAAATAGTCACTCAGAGGCTTAATATTAATTGCATACTGTTTGGCATATTAGCTTAGGCTTATTATTAACTATCTCTTACAACTTAAATTAATCCATTTCTATTAGTTTATATTATACCACGAGGCTCATGGTTTTTTACGTCACATCTTGCCTCTCTGGCATATCTCTCTACTCTGCCTTCTTTCTCCCTGTATTCAGTTTGGCTTTCCTGCCTAGCTATATTCTGTCCTACCATAGGCCAAAGCAAATTCTTTATTAACCAATGCTAATAAAAAATATTTACAGCATACAGAACTGTAAGCATATTTCTTAGCGTGTGTAAGAAATAAATTGTTATGATTTGTTTTTTGTATAAGGTATGCTGTACTTAGAGCTCATCGGAGTCACAGATAAGCAGGGACTGAGAGGCCCTCTGGTGTCTGTCTCCTAAGTGACAGAATATTCATTAGATAAAACTTTGCATCTTGAACCAATTTCATAGGAAATTTGGGAAGGGGGCTAAGCTAGAAGAGTATGAAATGCTCTCTGGGGTACCAGTCTATGGGGAAAGGGGGTAGAGATCTCTCGAGGTCAGGGACTTTCCAAACTACTTTTTAGAGTGCTGGACAGATGTCTCAGCAGTACAGAGCACTGGTTTTCTCTTACAGAGGACTTAGGTTTGGTTTCCAGCACCCACACTGTGACCTACAATTATCTTCAACTCCAGTTCCAGGGAATCCAACATCCTCTTCTGACCTCCACAGACACCGGGCATGCACGTGGTGGTGCAATACATACATGCAGAGAAAACATTCATATGTATTTAACAAAGCAAAACAAAACAAAACAACTTACTACTATTTGGTGGCAAATCAGCATGTTAGCCATTTCACATGGTGCACATAACATGTAGACAAGTGCACAGACATATAATAAATAAATCTTGGTTAAAAATGTCACTGGGCAAGTCAGGCATAGGGATGCATATCTGTAATTCTAAGACCTGGACGTAAAGGCAGGAAGATCAGGGTCAGCCTCTGACTTTTATACCGCCTATAGGATGCAAGCCTAGGCTATGTGCAACCTTATTTAGAAAAGAAAAGCAACAACAAACCAGTGGGAAAGGCTAGGTGTATGTATGTCTGGATCATTCAAGCAGCCCATCTGAATTCTGAATGTAGACAATAAAGAAGAAGAAAATGGTGGGAAAAAGCCAGTTGACATTATCTATTATGGAATGAGTTGTATCCTCCTCCCTCCAATGGGTACACCAGGGCCTCTAACCTCTAGTACTTCAGAGCATGACTCTGTTTAGAAATATGGCCTTGAAGGAGACAATGACCTCAAAATGAGGTTTTTATAGTGGTTTTATAGATTAATGGTTCGATAGATTAGGGTGTGCATACACATATAAGAAAGGCCAGGTAAACACAAAAGACAGCTATAGGAGCCAAGGAAAGAGTCCTCATAAGAAGTCAGCCCCCCTTACCCTTTCAGATTTCTGGCTATCTAAATTGTGAGAAAATGGATTGTTGTTCAAGCCATACTGTCAGCAATACTTGGTTATGGCCGCCTGTGCCAGCTGGTAGAACACGGGATAATTTTTTTTTATGTATACTATTGTGGTTTTTTTGTAAAAATTTTTTTTGTATGTCACATCTCTTTTTCTTCATTCAAAAATTTACACTTCCTCCCTTCCTCCCATTCCCCTCCTGTTCCCCCACTCACTCTCCTCCCTCCCCCTCCCTGCTTGAGAGAGGGCAGGGAATCCTGCCCTGTGTGAAGTCCAAGGCCCTCCCCCCTACATCTAGGCCTAGGAAGCTGTGCATTCAAATAGACTAGGGTCCCAAAAAGCCAGTACATGCAGTAGAAACAAGTCCCAGTGCCTTTATCAATGGCTTCTCAGTCAGCCTCCATTGTCAGCCACAGTCAGAGAGTCTGGTTTGATCACATGCTCCTTCAGTCCCAGTCCAGCTGGATTTGGTGAGCTCCCATTAGAACAAGCACACTGCCTCAGTGGGTGGACCAACCCCTTGCAGTCCAGACTTCCTTGCTCATCTTCTCCCTCCTTATGCCCTTCAATTGGACCTTGGGAGCTCAGTCCTTGCTCTGATGAGGATCTTTGTCTCTATCTCCATCCATCCCCGGAAGAAGATTCTATGGTGATATTCGAGATAATCATCAATGTGATAGTGGGGCAAGGCCAGTTCAGGCACCCTCTCCTCTGCTGCCCAAGGACCTAGTTGGGGACAACCAGAACACGGGATAATTGTGATGAGTCTCTATGCTGTTGGGAGTGGATGGAGCCATAGTGGAGGCACACATAGCACACAGCTCCATTTGTGTGAACTTAAGAATCTGTGAATCTAATCTGGTTGGCCCTGAGGGGTGTGTATTGCCTGGGAAGGAGTACGGGGGAAGCCCTTTGGGGTGTTAGAAAGGGTTTGTGTCTTGAATTGGGCAGGAGTCTTATGGTTATCCACACACTGTGCCCATGAAGCTCTTAGAGTGTGAGCATTTCAGTGTTTGTAAGCTATACCTAATAAAAGAACAAAAATAGGAATCTGGAGCAGAGACATGAGCACTTGGGGTCAGCGTCACCTCTGTGCCGCTCATTCTGTGGCCTTTACAAACAAAGTGGTGGGAATCCAGGCCAAGCCAGCAGTGTCCAAGTCAGAGGCAAAAATAACCATGCCTCAAGTATGTTCTTTCCTTTTTTTTTTCCAAAAGGGAAAGGCACAAGCTTTTTTCAGATTCCCAGCGAGAGGGAATCTTTCTCAGACTTTCCACAAAGATTCTCCTTGGGGTAGACACCAAACATGGATATTTTCTACCAGGGAACAACAAATTTTGGACTTCTAGGCATCCAGAGAGGAGAGCTGGGGAAACAGTGGCGGGTCTGCTCTCCTCCTGGCCTTTCCCTAGCTCTGGGGAGCCAAGTGGAGGATTCTTCTGTGCTTCTCCCATGAAGGCAAAGGACTGTGACATCATCCCGAGGATCCTGGGGACAAGGTGGGAAGTGGGCTGAGCGGAGCAGGCAGGCTCCAGTGTACTTTGGCCAACTTCTGGGGCTCCTGTTTGTTGAGTGTTTCCTTCTTTCCAATTAGCTTCGAGTGCTGAAGAATGGGAGTCCGAAGGGTCGACGTGGAGTTCTTTGGTTCTGTCAACTTCTGGTGGTCTTTCAGTGTGTCCCTCACATTCAAGGCTTTCTTCTTGTTTCAAACCTTGCAATCCCTGAAATGGGAAACTCACTATTGCTAGTTGTCATCACTGCTTTGTGACTAATTTAGAACCAGAGTAATAAAATTGCTCAAATTTACTTTTTGTTTAGTGTCATGTTCAATATAAATAAAATAAAATAAACATATAAAACATATGAACATATAAAATAAACAAGAAGTAATAAGTCATTAGCTAAACATAGTGAGAAATATGCACTACAGTGATGTGTTACATAACCATGCTTGTTAAGAATGTACTCTAATGCCAAACAGCCAGTGTCAACAATGTGAAAACTACAGTTGCATTTATATCAAAAAGGATGCAGCAAGGGTGCTCACAAGCTGTGCTGGTGTTTATTTTCAAACGTTTCTCATAGATACCTTTTATTTTTCCTTTATGAATCCGGATGAACCATACCTTCAACTGACCCCTCCTGGGAGATTGGAAGAAGCAGCATCTTATCTGAGGGCTGTAGCTGGGGTGTGGGGAAGAGGGAATAGCTTGCCTTAGAGTTGGGTAGGAAGGGTAAGAAGTCAAAGGCAGGACTGATGTTTTTGAAGTATTTTCTTATTCAATATTTAATTCTCTGAGTGACTAGTGAAAATCCACGGCCTTCAAGGCACTCGCTAGGAACTATGGAGACAAAGATGAAACACCACTTAGTGCTTGGAAAACTCGCTGCCTGGTAGGAGACACACACCTATGATATATTACAACCATACTACTATTCATCCTTCTAGAACATACCATTTGGAGCAACAAACCGTGCCTGAAAATATGGGTTTGGAAGGTTTCCCAGTAGAGGAGATACTGAGCTAGACTTTAACATTGGATGGGATGAGAAACATTGGTGATGGTGATACCTGCGGTGAAGAGGAAAAAGAACCAGAAACCCAAGATATGACAAACAAGGAGAGATTCATATCACAAGGTGATGATGGGGTTGAGGAGGTGTGCTGTTTAGCTTTGTCAACTTTACACAAATTAGACTTACCTGGGAAGTTGGACCCTCAATCAAGGACTTGCCTCCATCAGATTGGCCTGTGGACATGCTTGGGGGGTGTTTTCTTAATTGATGATTGATGTGGGAAGGCTCATCTCATGATGGGCAGTGCCAATCCTGGGCAAGTCGTCTTGAGTTATGTAAGAAAGCAGGCTGAGCAAGCCACGGAGGGCAAGCCAGTAAGCAGCGTTCCTCCACGCTGACCCCCTCTCCTCTTGTTGAGTTCCTGCCCTCACTTTCCTCAGTGATGGACTGTGATCAGGATATTTAAGACAAATAAAGATTTTTCTTCAAAGTCGCTTTTGGTCAGTGTTTTGTTGCAGCAAGAGAAGCAAATTGGGACAGGAAGGAACTTCGGTGACACTAATGCAGTAACAGGGACTAAGCAGTGACGCTGGCCACCCTAAGCAAGATTGCTTGATTTCAGGTCCCTTCTTGTAGTAGTGGCTTAGGAGCTAAAGTATAGCTCGTCTTTTAACTTACCTTCTTAAATGAGGAAGCTCTCAGATCCCAAGGCATTTGCTGGACTTACAAGTGGGATATGCAGATCTTTTTTTTTTTTTTTCTGACTCTCCACTTAGAGCCACTTCCTTGCTCTGCAGTCACACTGATGAATTTTTGCCACTGGCTTTGGCTTGATTTTTACATGAATAAAAAGTCACTAAGAACGGAGCAAAGGGGATTTTCACACTAATTGCAAGTTAATCAACTGGCAAAGAGGTTGGACAGTTGATCCCATTCTTCTTTCCCCAGTGGTGGAGTTGTCCTCTGATTCAGCATCCGTGACTAAAGGACTGGATCCCAGGGGAGTATCCGTGCTGTGTTTGGAAGGCTTGTGCAAGACTGAAAAAGACTCTGTGTGCTGCTATTCTCTTATCCTAGGACCACTGGCTCAAACTCTAGAGGGTCTTTTTAGTCTGGAGAGGATCTCTCACCGGCCTGCCTCATGCTTTGAGCCCCACCGCTGACTTAGGTCTTGCATTTTCATTCAAGGATGCGACAAGGAGCCTATGACTTCCTAGTGTGGTGAAATTTAATGCTCACTGTCTCTTGAGTCACTATATCTCAGAGCTGTGGAAGAGGAAAGGACTGCTCAGACCGAGTCTGGGATAATTCTCAGCAGGAAGGATTCTTTGAGGATGTGTGACAGAATAGTTGACAGGTTTGGTACCTCCCTCCAAGCCTTGTTGAGTGGGATCTTCAGGTGATGGGACCTAGGGAAATGCCTGGTGGTGGCATAGAACTTTGGGTTGAGCTAACTTGGTAAGTAGAAGACACTTTAGTTGGCTTAAAGACATGGGATGTGATCCTGGAGACAAATTGGGAGTCCCTGCCACTTCCTCATGCTCTGCTGCTGTTCTCCACAGCTTTCTCTTTGGCAGAGTGGGCACAGTTCCACGACATGGTTCATGCCAGACTTTCTACAAGCAGCCAACATGGCAGTTGTATAGTCATTTTCTCTGAAAAATGACTTGGAGGGAAGGGGGAGGAGCATGCGTGGGTTACATGAAGCACGGACAACTTAAGTGGCTATACCCCTGAAGGAGGTGTCTCCCTCTCCCAGCAACCACTGACTACTTATAGTGTGGAGGCCAAAAAACGCAGGCCCATTTCTACCTTGTCTGACAGTGAGAGAGCTTTGAGACTGACAAGCATAGATGCTCATCCCAACTCAGGATGTGATTGCTTGGTTCTTTTGAAATTGAAATAGCTTCATATTATCCTGACAGGTGGTCAGGATATGCAAATGTACTTCTGCTCCTTTTGTAATTATGAGGTCACCTGGGGAAGGGGGGTCTTCAAAATAAGTGACCAAGAGCAGCTTTGATACCTAGATTACAAAATGCTAATGATTTGATGTCTCAGAGTGATAAAGCGATTGACTATGTGTTATCCTTTGTATCATGTTAATAAAGTCTTTTGTTATTGTTTCCTGCCCCCCCCCCATTTACGTTGGGTATCAAAGCTATGGAAAAATAAACACAAGTGATTTCAGTAATCTCTGAAATACCCTAATACCCGCCTGGTATTACTTTATGTTTTCTGTCTTATTATTTTTATATATCTTCATATTCTTTACTTATATTTCTCCAATTCCCATGCCCCTACCCTGGCAAGAGGCGATTTTGTGGAGACCGGTCCTCAACATTAAGATAACAAAGAGGGGTGAGACCCTGTGGATTCCTCCCCTTTCTGTGATGGAACGTTGACAGGCTCAATCTTGTGCAGGCCTTCTGCAGTAGCTACAGCTGCTGTGAAGTCTAGAGTGTCTCTCCCATGCATGCATGGAAGCCAGTGTTACAAACACTGCTCAGACAGCCGTTTCTGCTCAGCATTTTGATCAGTTATGAGTCTCTGTAGTCACCACTGCCAACGGCAAGAAGACTCTTCTTTGACAGAGCTGACAGCAACGCTAATCTATTGGGAGGAACACAATTATTTAGAAGGCAATTTGGTGCCAACAAAAGAACAATAGAAGCTTCCCGAGCCTGTGACTTCCCTGGACACTGACTTCTGGCCAGCTTTCCATTAACAGATGTGAATTTCTTCCCGTGGAGTAGATTTTAATTCGATCAGAAAGTGGTTGGTTCTCCCCATAGCAGACTTGCGTCAGGGGGCAAGTCTTGTCTTCCATATTGTTACACACAAAGTCCACAATGGTGTAAGACTACTGATTGCGCATCTTCCCTATGGAGGCTGAAGAGATGGATTATGGGTTAAGAGCACTTGTTCATTGCTCTTGCAGATGACCTGGTTTGATTCCCAGCACCCATATGATGGCTTACAACCATCTGTAAATCTAGTCCTAGGAGATCCAACACTTTTTTTAATCCCTGTGGGCACCAGGCATGCACATGGTGCCCATACATATATGCAGGCAAAACATTTAAACACATAAAATAATAAACTAAGTAAGTCTAAAAGTAGAAATTCAACAATAACAACATTCTCCCTCAGAAGCCTGCATGACACCTTCTGGTTCTGTGAACACTAGTAAGGAGGGAAGAAACTTGATTTCTACTTTATGTCCTACAACCACAACCGGTACCCTCTCTAGTTATGATAGGGAACCCACCATAGTGACAGCGCCTAAAATGCTTTGGGCATCCCAGCAGCCCCCTTGACCTATAACTCACAGGGAGATAGTCTGCCTCCTGTGCTGGGAGCAGCTTTATACATCCATGCCTGTTATTTCTGTTCAGACACTGACATTTTTGAAGTATATAGGCATTGTGGAACTGAAACTTTCCACTTTAGAGAGACACTCTCTAAGACTCAGGAAATAAACAACTCATAAATCTCAGGAAGTTCCTGAAGACAGATTCACAAGGCCACTCCCTCACCCCAGGTCCCATAAGCAGTAAGATGGGCTGAGGAGAAGAGCGTCTCCAACCTGCAGTTTTGTGCAGCAGTGCAGAGAGCTCTAGAGTTCAGCTTCGAGTCCTCGCCCACACTGCAGGAGCCTTTGCAGAGATGAGGCTAAGTTGGGTTTTCAAACTCCTGGGAGAAATTCAAATGAACTCATTGGCTAATCAAGCTGGGATGTGGTACACTCTTTACTTTGGTCTGACTTTGGTGCCTTATCTGAGGCGGTAGATGTCTGTTCATGTCTCCCTAGAAACAATTTCACACAACAGAGTGATGCTGTGTACAATTTTTCTCAATTTATCTGCTGCTTCCTCAGATGGGGCGTCATGTTTCCAGTTACTCCACAGATGTGACTGTTGCCTGTCTTTGTTCATAAATCGGGGGGCAAATGATATTAGTTGCCTAATTATTTGTGAAATTAACTCTGAAATATTTCATCTGAGTTGTCGAATTCATGTGTTTAGAATTGTTTGTAGCATTCCTTTAATAGTCTGAGGTGATAATTTCATATCTGATATGAATAAGTCACACATTTTTAAATTTTTGTCAGTCTTGCTAGACATTTGTCAGTTGTATTGGCCTTTTTGATGAACCAGCATTTGTGTTTATTGATTTTTTTCTCTGTTGGCTTTCTACTTTCAATTTAATTAATCTCTGTTATTCTGTCTTCTGTTTATTAATTTCCAGCTTTCTTGATTTGGACTTTAAGCCTCTCTGTCTCTCTGTTTTTATGTCTCTCTGTCTCTCTGTTTTTATGTCTCTCTCTGTCTCTGTCTGTCTGTCCATCTGTCTCTCATATGCACACACAGTATAGCCTGTGTGTGAAAGTCAGAGGACAACTTGCTGAAGGTGGTTCTCTCCTATCATGTGACTCTCAGGGTCAAAGCTGGTGGTCGGGATTGTTGGCAAGTGTCTTAACTTGCTGAAAGTCTTGCTCTTCTCTTTTTAATTTTTAAAAATTAAAGAAGTTGTCTTTTAAAGTAGGTTTCCTTATGAAATTTTTGTACGTATTTAGTTTAGGTTATCCACGCCCCTCCATTCTCCCTCTTCCTTATGCCCATGCTGTCTCTCCCTGCTCAAACACTTCCAGCCCCACTGCTCCCCTTCTGCTATCCTATCACACGTGTTCTAACACCCTCCCTGCCTGCGGCTGTTACAACATCTTCTTTTCCCCTCCTATCATGGGTTCCTTAGTTTGCTGTAGTCCTTCACACACTCACTTCTACACAGATGCAGACTATAAAAATTAAAACCTAGGACCCACATATGTGAGAGCACATGTCCCATTTGTCTTTCTGAGTCTGGGTTACTTCACTTAACAGAACATTTTCCATTTCCTTAATTTTCTTCCAGGTTTCTTTTTTCTTTATTGTCGAAAAATATCCCATGGTTGTGTTTGTTACATTTCCATCATATACCCATCAGCTGATAGACACCTAACTTGGCTCCATTCCCTTGCTGTTGTGGGCAGCAATAAACATGGAAGGGTGGATATTGCTGTGGGAGGATATAGAGCCCTTGTCTACCTGCCTGGGACTGGTTATGCTGGGTCAAATGGCAGATCTACTTTTAATTTTTTTGACAAACCTTCGTGGTTATTTCTAGAGTGGCTGCACCAGTTTGCACTCCCAACACCCTTGCCAGTGTTTGCTGTCACTAGTAACCTTGGTGATTGTCATTCTAACTGAGTTGTATTAGTTGGCAGTTGAAACGCTGTTCCTTTTCTATCTCTGTGGTCTGTGAGAAGAAACTTATTATCATAGGCTTGTTTTCCTCCTATAGAAAATTTCTGTTTTGTGACTTCTGAGGTTTTCTGGCTGTGATGTGTGAAGCTGTGGCTTTCTTTGGGTTCATCTTGTTCAAAGCATTGAATCTTCAGGTTAATGTCTTTCACTATATTGGAGACATCTTCAGCCAGAATTTCTTTTAATACTTTGAAAACCCTACACACTTTCTGCCTGTCTATAGAACACAGATGATGCTGATTTGAAATCTTCTGTCTTGGCCGCACCTGTTTCTGATGATGTTCTTGTTTTCAGTCTTGCCCTGGGAAAGTGATTTTCAATCTCTAGTCTTCAGAATCATCATCTATAAAACGGAAATAATATTTCATAAAGGTTAAATGACACTGAGTCTTCAGAAACGCTGATGGAAGAAATGAGATAAATAACTGAATAATTGACCAGGGAGCCAGCTAAGGCTTAGGCTTTGCCAGTTTCCTATGACCACTATTACAGCACTACATTACAGTAAACGTCTGCATCTTTCCTCTCTCCACTCCTACTTGGAAACCCTTGGTGCTTAATATTTGCTTTCTCTTTACAGTGTCTTGATTATCTTCCTAGCTGACAGTGGTCTCTTCAAGAGAAGGATAAGATATCTTCCATTTTTCTCTCACTTTGGCAGATGCTCAATAAAGTATCACCACATATCATGTCCTAATTGTCTAAAATGACCCTGGAATGCTGACATGGAGACAGCAGCGTTCAGGGGAAGGGGCTATATGAGTGGCTTCTGTCTTCACACCCTGGCAATCTCATTCTTGGTATGCACTCACTCACCTTGGAGTGGCTGAAATGCTAACCCACATGCAGGGAGAAGACAGAAGAACCTAGGGACTAAGTACAGATGAGCAGAAGAGAAATAAAAGTATAAAGAAAATAGGCAAAATGTTCATAACTTACTGGCTTTATTGGACACAGAATAGATTGCTGTGGACAATATTGTGGATGTAATACTGGAATAGTATTTTCATCCATATTTCCTGAATACTTTGCTACTTTTTCATATGGACAGTTAATTATTCATTAACCATGCACAAAAGTGCATTTGAAAGAGGTTTGAATGGTTCAGCACACTCAGTTACCATCATGTCCCGTGAAAGACAATGGTGGTAATCTCAGAGGATGAGAAAAGCACATCTAACAATTAGGCCTTCCACACCCATGGTCCTTCTAAAGATGTAACCACTGACAGTGGTCAAGTATAAGGAACCCAGTAGTGGGTCCCCAGCAGGGCACCAAGGGCAGACGATGCACAAACTGGTGGTAAGAAGACAGATGTGAGGTTCTGCCTAACAGAGTACAATGGATACTTAGGACACTGGAAAATCTCTTTAGAACATTTAGCCAGGGAGTCAGAGAAACCTCCTGTAAGGATTATGGTGAAGAGGAAGATTAAGGCACAAAGGAAGCAGAGATCAAGCAAGTGGCTGAGTTTCAACAATGGTGAAACAGAAGCATCAAGCAGTAAACTCCTTGTGGTGAGTCATGGCACCAAACCACTTTGTCCCTGCATGACTGAGTCTCTCAGTCCCATTGAATAGTGGTATGTGGGTGGGTCCTGCTCTTCGGTTATGACTAAAACAGGTTCATTTCATGGAACATTTTTCAAAATGGAATTATATACTTAAACCATTGCTTCTTGATTTTAATGTATACATGCCTCTCCTCCAACTTTATGTCCTTTCTAATTTTCTTATCTCATTGAGTCCATTTAATGCTGCCTATCTATGCATGGTGTATAGTTACCAACTGCTGCTATGCCCACCCCATACACTATTCCTCCCTCAGCCACCATCAATTGCCAATCTTTTCTCAGTTTCTCAGGAGATGGGACTCACAATCTCCTCCCTCATTCACCTGGAGATTTGAATGTGTGGTTCACACCTGGCTTGACGGTGTGCACATCATTACAGATGCTGCGGTCATGACTGTCATGGCTGTGTGCTGTTCAGAAGGCAGCATTCCACAGCTCTCCACATCATTCCACTCTTTATTCGCCCTGGTACAAGATCTCACTATGGAACCCTGGCCGTCCTGGAGCTCACCCTGTAGACCAGGCTGGCCTCAAACTCACAGAGATCCGCTTGCTTCTGCTTCCCAAGTGCTGGGATTAAAGGCCTGTGACACTATGTCTGCTTTATCCTTCCAGTTTTAGGTTCTATTATTTATTTATTTATTTACTTATTTATTTGATCTGTTGTAGCTTTGGTTGTCCTAGAACTTGTTGCATAGACCACGCTGACCTCAAACTCACAAAGATCCATCTGCCTCTGTCACCAAGTGCTGAAACTAAAGACGTGTGCACACCACAGCACCCAGCTCAGTTCTTTAACTCTAAGACTAGGAGATTGGGATGTGTGAAAGCTCCCCGCTGAGACTGGTGCTGCTGGCTGGAGTTCCACATTTTGAAGGGCAAGACTTACGCAAGCAACACACATGCATGCACGTGTACACACTCAAACATGTATGCAGGTGTGAACATACATGTGCACTCACATACCATCTATTCCCAATTTAACATTTCACACAGGACCTATCTGAAAGTCCATGAAAGACCTCCGAGCTATTTGGCTGATCTTGTCCGCCCTTCATTTAACTGCATTATGAAGACTTTAAAAGAACCAAATACTTCTCATTTTAATTTTATTTTTGGATTTATGGGAATTTGGCTTCTGATAATTAATAATCAAGCCTTTAATTTGGGCAAACTTTTTTCTTTTGTATTTTAGACCAAGAAAATTCAGTACTTAAGAACTTACAGTATTTGTTTAGGCTGCTGAAATCATATTGTTAAACATCTCCCTGGGAAAGGACCACAAAGCATTAGGAAAGAAATGAATTATTCAATATACGTGGTGCTGAGATAATTATCTAGCAATTCAAAAATTCAAAAATTCTCTCTCATCTTTTTGGAACAAAAATAAAATTTAATTGATTAAATAACCAAGCATAATACTGAAATACTATTAAGGCACAAAATAATGCATAGGTAGAGAATACTTGATAAAGTTAAGAGTTTTAAAAAATCACAAAGAGTTACACATTTTTATTAGATAACATTAAAATCTTCTCTCTGTAGCCTTTTCCCTACCCACCACAATTGAATAAAGATCCTGATAGCTGTATTAAGTCAGAATTTTAAATCAAGACATTAATAGTTCTATTAACTTTATGTACTAGTTGAAATTCAGAATTCTACTTCTTAAAGTGAAAACATTTTATTTAGATTAATAGACAAATTTTGAGAAGGATGTAACAGAAGAAAATAACTGTTGAAAACACAAAAACCTTAAATACTATCAAATTAACTAGGAAAAAAACATTTTCGAGATACATACCAACTAAAGGCAATGTTCTTTATGTAGAGAAGCATGCTGGGCTTGGGGCACACAGCACTGGTATTCCAATAGGCATGCATTTAGAAGATGAATTAGAAAGGAGAGAATTTAAATCGCTAGGCTGTAAAATCCTAATTTACTTGTCACTGGTGTTTTGTGCCCTGCCCATCAAATTAACCCAAAGCAAAGGGAAAATGACAAAAATGTTAGCAGGGCTGTGGTGCGGCAGGCTGAATAATGTGCAACCTTCAGAGATGTGTGATACGTTAGGATTAGACCTTCATCCCCAGAATTAACGCACATCACCTTATGAGGCCTGTGGTGTTGTGTGTGTCTAAATAAAGGCCCCTGAGTGGAGGAGAATGAAAGGCAGGGAGAGGGAGGGAGGGGGAGAACGTGGGGAGCGAAGGAGGGAGATACATCTGTCTGTCTGTCTGTCTGTCTATCGGGAGATTTTTTTCCACAGGAGACTACCGGAGGCATTATGATGGCAATAGCACTTTGGCATTGACTCAGGGTGAAGCTAGAAGGTCACAAGTCAAAGGATGTCTTCTGGGTCTAAATGGGGCAGGAAAAATAGATATTCTTCCATGACTTCTAGATGGAAGTAGCCCTGATGACCTTTGGACTCTAACCTAGTGAAACTGTGTTTTCATAGCTGGCCTTAAACAACCACAGAGAATACAATCACAGTGTCTTGAGGCTCCGGGTTTGTGGTGATTTGGTACAACAGCTTTAGGAAATGACTATGTGCAGTCAATGGCTTCCCCACATGTTTTCAATAAATAAGAACAGCTTTAAACGTTTCATATCTACCAAGTCAGGGATTCTATATCTTGGAAACTATTTTAGGGTGAAAGTTCAGTAATGAAATCAGGTCTTAAGTGAAAATGCCACCAATCACATTAGCAGCAAACCAAAAAAGAAAGCAAATATGGGGAGGGAAAGATAAGTAAGCTAAGAGTACAGATAGACGCTCTTTAACTATAGAACATGCATAAGCCTTTTATTAAAATATAGGATATTATATATTATCTAAATATTGTATTAAGATGAAAAATCAAGACATAAAGTACTATATGTACTTTTATGACTGAACATGAATTGTCTCCATAGGCTCATATGAGACTTGGGTCCCAGTTGGCGGCATTACCATGGAAAGTTCTGGAAGACTGTAGAGTGGGACTTAGCAGGACCTTAGGTCACTCGGGTATGGGTTTGAGGTTGGCACCTGGTTCCTGGTTCCTTCCTCCCTCACCACTTTCTGTCCTCCATGAAAAGAGCAGCTTCTTCCTGACATGCTCCTGCCTCCATGGGGGACTTGACCCAGGTTCACAGGGCCAAGAGCTATAAAGCATCAGAAATCATGGCCCCCAAATAAATATTTCTTTCCAGAAACTGTAGCCGTGCACTGTGATTTTGATGATATAAAAATGAATAGACAGCAGACTGGAAGGTTACAGGCCAAACTGTTGTCTGCAAAGAACGACAGATTTTGGTCATATGGCTGTCCTACCTTTGCATATTTTCTACAACAAATCAAAAGGTATTAGTTCTAGAGTAAAATTCATATTGAAGTCTGTATTTGGGAGTGGACGACTGTGGGGCTTGGGTCTCAAGGCTGGACTTGACAAAAGTTGAAAAAAGTATATCTAAGAAGCTTACTAGGGACAAAAGCAGAGAGGAAGGGAAGAAAGGACAGGGTGGCCAGGCTCTTGGTGGTCTGGCCAGTGGAGGTACAGAAGACAGGGAGGGGCCAGTCTGTTAAAGAACAGCTAAGAGAGAGCTGGGCAGCTAAGAGAGAGAGAGCTGGGCAGCCAGTCAACTGAGTTGGAGAAGAATCACCTTAGATTTTCCCTTGCCTCACAAAGTAAATATTAGAAAGAACAGTTGAGGAGAACATATAATTACCCACTATCCACTGCTTCCATTTCCAGAAGAATCCCATTAATTATGTATGTCCCAGCCCCACTCTCTTCAAAACATGTGAGCAAAGGGCGTCCCAGGCTTAGCTAGAGACTGAGGGGCATCGGGAGTTCAGGTTGGTCTAAGAAAGTTCATCTCATCACTCTTGGTATTCATTTCCAGAACTCAGATTTCAGCTCCTGCAATTGCAGACCTTAAAATGCCCCACGTGCAGCAAACATTTATAGATGAAGTGCTTAGTGTTCCTCTAGCAATTGCTCTTGGTCCGGGAGTTGGGACATGAGGCCATGATGGTCCCAGCAAAGCCTTGGGGGGACTTTTATTGTCTGAGGATAGGTTCGCTGAGTTCCAGAGACTTCGAACAAAGAAGTATACATCCCCAGAGACTGTTAGATGTCATCTTGTCACTTTAAGAAGCATGATGAAAACAGAAAACCCAGAGAAGGATGGGAGAATCGGCGCTTATCCTACCTAACTTCCAGTTATATGAGTTGGTGCGTTTTCTTCTATGCCCTTTGAGTTGGTCTTTTCTTCTTTTCTATTAAGAAAAATGTCCTTTGACTTACCTTTTATCCTTGTGTGTACAATGTGTTTATGTGTATATGGGCACATTCATGTATGTGTCTGCACTCATACATGTCATGGCAGGAATGTGGAAGTCAGAGAACAACCTTGGGTACTTATCCTCACCTTATCTGAGACAGGGTCTCTTGTTGCTTTTGTTTTATTCTGCTGTGTATACCAGGCCAGCTGGCTCATGAGCTTTTAAGGTTCCTTTTGTGTCTGTCTCCCATCTCCTCAGCTCTAGTGTAGAGAGGAGCAAGAAGATTTTGTTACAACAACCTTCAAAATATTTAGAATGTTTAGAATTTAAATTATCTGGGCGAGACACGGTAATGAGCACTAAAGTTATGCAAATGGCTCATAATTGGATCTAGATTACCACCCAATGATGGAGCTAATGTCTCACTGAATTGTGAATTGATGAGAAGGGACAGATGTTATCTTTTTGGTTGTGGAAGGGGTATGTCAGTGCTTATCTTATTGTGGTAAATACATGTCAAGCAAGAATTCCTTATCTTAGTGAGGGGTGTCCATAAATCCGGATGTGTTTTATGTTGCAATAGCCAGCACGCAAGCACATGTTTATCTTTCGCTGGGCTGCAAGTCTCTTATGGAAGGGAAGAACACTGATGGATTTTCACAATCTTGAGTGTTCCTGTTTTTTTCTGTTAGAGGGAAAGGAAGATCTCTGTAATGTATCACGGGCAATCAGCAGCTTCAAGCAGGATATGTATGGTCGGCTTTATGGGCATGTCCAGTCACACTGGGTCCCACTTGCAGAAGAATTTTAGGTTTGGGTTAATTTTCTTATCTTTAATTTTAAAATAATTTTTCTTAACAAGGGACTCCACATTTTTAGTTTTCAGTTGGCTCTAGGAACTATGTACTCAACTTTGGTGCATGTCATTTATATACTGTGGTGGTTTGAATGAGATGTCCCCCACAGACCCTAGCATTCTAATACTTCATCCCCAGTTAGTGGCATTGAGGAGACGTAGGGCATGTGGTCTTTTGGTGGTAGAATGTCACTGGAAGCAGGCTTAAAGATCTGCCGTTTTCCATTTGCTCTTTCCACTTCGTGCTTGCGGTTCAAGATGTGAGCTCTCAGCTTGCTATTCCAGCCACCATGCCTGCTGCCGTCCTGCAACAGGACTTTTTGTTCTCTGGAGCTGTGAGCCCAAATAAACCCTTCCTTCTCTACGCTCCCTGGGTCTAGGTGTTTTGTCGCAGCAACAGAAACCAAATTAGTAATGTCCTTATACCTCATTGGCTAGAACTGGCTACACAGCCACACTCTAACCACAAGGGAGCGGAGATGTGCACTCTCTTTTCCACCCGCAAAAGGGAAATACCAGAAATACTTGGTAAACAGCATAGATGCTGACAGAGTATCTGTCATAAGGCTTTTGTGAGTCAGAAGGCAAGCTGCCGGTTGGCATGCACAACTCTAGGTGTGTGTGTGTGTGTGTGTGTGTGTGTGTGTGTGGTAGGGGAGGACTTTTACAAAGATCACCAGATCTTTTGTAGAAAAGCAACGAAGATTCCAACCACTATTCCTCGAGAGCCATGACTGGTACTATATGCTTGTTGAATATTTGAAAGGCAACCACACTGTGTTCATCTCACAGATGAGGTTACTGTGGCTAAGGAAGTGGATCAAACCGGGTGACAGCAGGCAGAAGGCTGGCCCTCAGGACATTCTGTTTAGTCTAGAGTTCTTTCTCTCAAATTTAACTGAAACATCCCTTTCTGCATCTTTCCTGCTTCATTCTCTAGAATGGCTTTCCCTTCCACAGGTGGGAGTGGACAGATTGGCATAGACTTAAATATTTACACTCCATTGTCTTTCTGCTGACAGCATACAGAGCCAGCTAGCAGTTTTGGGGTGTACATTCAGCTTTGGACAATAAGCATTTAGTTTGGACACACTGAGGAAACACCAGAACCCATTTTTAGCCTCCTCATTGAGCATTCTGTGTTCTTCCTTCCACACCACGCTTTCTTTCTCTCTCTCTTGAAATCCTACAAATTGCAGGAGAGCAGGTGGCAAGGCACCTGTCTATACTCTTGGGGTGTACCACTGTGGTGCATGTAGGCCCCCAAATTCTGACTGCCACCACTGACATCTGTTTGTAAGTTTTTCTTTGGGACTCAAGGTTCATCTTCTGCTGCAAACTTCCTGCCTCTCCCTAGAGCAATGGTTCTCAACCTTCCTAGTGCTGCGACCCTTTAATTCAGTTTCTCATGTTGTGGTGACCCCCAACCATAAATTTATTTTTGTTGCTGCTTCAAAGCTGTAATTTTGCTACTTCTATGAACCATAATGTAAATATCTGTGTTTTCTGGTGGTCTGAGGTGGTCCCTGTGAAGGGGTTGTTCGATCCCTAAAGGGTGATCATGACCTACAGTGTGAGAAACGCTGCTCTAGAGGCTCTCCTCTGACGGTAAGTGGGAGCCAGTGTAGGAACAGTCTAGTCCTTTCGCCCTGCGAGTGGGCACCTCTCCACCATGTCCAGCGTTCTCCTCAGACTGCTCCCCTGAGTTTAGACTTTAGTGGACTCACTGGTTAAGGCACCTCGTATTGACTGACTTCTCTTCTGCTTCCTCCTTTCCCCCTTACTCCCCTCTTGGCGTTTTCCAGAATAGCTACTCAAAAATAATTTGCTCTGCAATTCGTGTCAGAATTTATCTTATCTTGGGGAACCCAAAGGAGGCAAAGAAGTTCTTCAGTGGGATGGCAAGTCTCCCAGAAAGGCTAACATCTTGGAGAGGGTAGTTGAGGAAGCAGGCTGGTGATAGACTTACAGATGGAGAGTCCTTTTAGGGTTCACTGAATGCCCCCCTGCACACTGGCCTCAGAGGCCCCAGGCATTGTGCAGTTGTCTCCTCATATAGCGCTCCCTGAAACCCTTACTTTGGGTCCGTGCTATCAGCTGACTATGTCTCCTTCAAAATCCAGGTGTTACCAGTGTGAAGGTCTTAAGAGGTGGAGCCTTTAAGATACAATTAACCTGGAAGGGCTTCTTCCTCATGAACAGGATCAAGGACATTACACAAAAGGCTTAACAGAGCCCAGTTGCTGTCCTTTCTGCCTTCCTCCATGCGAGGACACGTCTTCCTCTCCTGGAAGATGCAGCCCTAACTGGACTTATTGGAACTCTGATCTTGGACTGCCTTGCCTCCATAACTGCACAAAGTTAAGTTCCTACTCTATAAATACCGAGTTTCAGTTATTCTGTTGTAGAAGCAGAAGTTGACTAGGACACCTTGCTAGTTCCGTTTCCTGGAACATATCCGGGGTCAGATACGCTACTTTTATATCTATCTCATCAAAGGGCTTGCTATCTGGTCCTTTTATGAAATGACAAACCCTTAGATAAATAGTTTCTTTATCCCCAGCTTACTGTTTGAGTGGATTCATTTTGTCAATGGTAAGATTTGCTACATGGAATCCTGCCTACTTTTGGACAGGTCAAAGTCTTGTGTAAATTAGCATATGATAATCTCAGTTGTCTATACGGAGCATTATCTGCGGTGGAAGTTTTAGGTGCAATGAAGATTTGTAATGTAGCCTAAACCTTCATTCACTCAACCCAAGGCCTTGCCCTCTCTTTCTCTCATTTTCTTTCTTTCCCCTCCTTCCTCCACTTTTTCCTTCTTTCTCTTTCCTCTCTTTCCCTCTTCCTCCCCCCCCCTTACTTTCAATGAAAAATAAACTGAAGGAAAATGATAAGGAATGTTAAAAATAGGAGCTGTCTGCTGCATCTGAGCCTACGGCTCCTCGGCCTCCCCACCCCTGACTTCCAGCACATGGCAGGAACAAGTTCCACTCCCTGGGGCCTTGCTCACTTGCCCCTCAGCCTCCTTTGGCCAGAGGACTCTGCCCTGAATCTAGCCTGGCCAAGAGCAGCCGACAGAGCAGAAGAGTTAGAATGACCCACATACGCTGATAAGGTCTCTGTTTGTTGATTCGGGGACTTGCTTATTCTCTAAATAAACTTTCCTGTTTTTAAATTTTCTCTTTCAACTGGAGCGGAGTGTTTCCCTGTCACCATTTCCCAGGGGAGATGTTGTGTTTCTCTTTGTATAAATTTATATAAACGGTTCCCACACTCATACCCACCAAATACCAAGCTCTTTTGATCCCTCCTCCCCAGACTGGCCACAGAGGGTGTTTTTGCTATGATGGAAGAGTCCTGTGGGGTAAGTGGGAGGACGAGAGGGTTCTGCTACGAGAAAGGAGACTTTCAGGATTGAGGATGGACAGTGCTCTGATGTCACATCAGAACTGGCAACAGAGTAAGAAGCATACTCGTCTTGCCTGTGTTTTAAAGATGGAGAGATGGATGTGTGTGGATACCTCATTCATAGCTACATGGTAACTAAGTGAGGGATAGAAAGTCTATACCACAACCCTCATACTTCCTTGCCTCCCTAGCCGGCGGTACAAGCTCATTACTACTAAATCAACAATTACCATAAAATAAGAAACTCTAAAACTTAGGAATAAAAATATCCTTTTACTTAATCAGTGATTGACAATTCTGGCTAAACTAAGATGAGAGGTTCTCGTGCTGATCTCTCACAGGTTAGCTCAAGAACCTGAAGTCAGCTGGACGTGATGGCCAGATGCAACGACATGATTGGTTGACTGCTGGCTGGTGTGGTGAGCATGACCAAACCACATGGTCTCTTAGACTCAAGTAGACAAGGCCAGGCTTATCCCAGGGTGGTACTTGCAGGTTTCCTAAGAGCTGTAGGAAAGAAGATTCTAACCCTCAAGCACACGCACAGTTGATTCTGAGGTACTGCCGTCGTCCATTTGGCTCTAAGAGGGTTCAGCAGGCAGTGGTTCAGCATCTTCAGAGGATGCATTCTTGACTGAGGATCTGCTGTAATGTCCGGGTGGGCTTCCTCAATAACAATGCGAGGTTAAGTTCAACTCTCAAGGCTATAAGCCATATCAGCTGGCCAGACAATCTGTATAGTTGGGGAAAAGATAGCGATAGTTGAATGGTCAGTAGGGCACATCTTGACCTCTCCTCATCTCCCAGTACAGAGCTGTTGGCCTGGGATGTCCTTTAGCATGGAGACCAGGACCTGTGGGTAGTCTGTCGGGTGATAGCTTCTAAGCTTCACTATGGCCTCCCACATGAGCCATACATACGTGAGCAAGTACAGTGACTTAACCGGTTCTGTGCACGGCCAGCAAGGGAGATCAGGGATGCTCCACGTATGTGTGAGGCAGCAACAGGCCAGAACAAGATCCCATCCATTGTTTAGGATGTGAAGTGAGAACCCACAAAATTCTATTTAACAATTTATTATGGATCGAGCTCCCACACAAGGATGGACTAAACTGAAAATCAATATGGAAGTATTTTGTAAACTGTGAAGTGATACGCATATATAAGAGAGGAGGATCACTTTGGGGACTACAGTAGAAGATGGTCCTCTTCTTAGTAGTTAAAGAGAGTGCCTGCTATAGGTGTTTTCTTAGGACCAAGTCATCCAAGGGCACCCGTTAGACAAGGTGTTGAATGCCCATTCCCAGGCTTGGCACTGTGTGGCCTGCAAGGGAAATGAGAGCCAAAAATTTCCCAGGGAACTTTCTGCCAGGAGAAGAGTAGAGGCAAGTCTCCCTGCACAGTTGTAGGCAAAGCTGCAGGTACCACACCAGGTGGAGATTAGATGGCTTCTTCTTGGGCTACTATGTCTCCCACAAGCTCTTGCGGTAGTTTAGTGCTTAGAGAGTTTCTGATCAATTGGAAGTCTATCTCATGAGATGCACCAGCCATTGTTCACCATGGTTCACTGGCTTTACAGAAAGAAACATAAAAGGAGACATGGGATGCCTAACACCCTTCTCATCACGTAGATCAGCATCTACTCAAGGATACAGCTTTGTGAGCCTCTCAAAGCATGTCGGCTGTGATGGGGGAGCCAAGGTTCTTGTGGGTCACCCTGATGCATAAAAATCAAAGTTTGGTTCCCCCAAAACATTCCATGCTATTTGAATCTGGAAGGCCCAAGGCCTGCCTGCCACCTCACCACTCACAGTTACACCACGGTACCACGGAAACAAGGTAATGTGAAGTCTGGATGCAAGGGCGGGCATTCCCAAGCCTACCGAAGCCCAGATGTGCCGTTAGCCCTTTGCACCAAGGATCTACTACCTAGTGGTGTTAGTTCTTGCAGTCCCTGAGTCTCTTCTTAATGTTCACGGGTGAAGGCAGAATCCAGGGGTAGAACATAATGTTCCTTTCGCACTCAACTTGAGCTCTAAAGAAAGCCTTTCACAGAACGGTAGCTATGAAAGGCAAGGATTTGTTTTCCCAAGCCAGGTATGTAAAGAATCTGTAAGTCTCCCACAGCTGTTCTCTCCATATACAGCAGGATCAAGAGCACCCCCCCCCCAAGTCCTAGCTTAGGAACATAGCAGGCTATGGGGGCTCAGGGAGAAGTCTTTTCTGAACTTCTAAACAGTGCCGCTGGTGGAAGACTGGAGATTGAGAAGCTGATACCTGCTCCAGGCTTCCTTGAAGACAAAAATCTTAGTGATAGGGGAATTTTTGTGGTTGGTCGAGTCAGGCTTGCAAGGTCAGTGAACTATGATTGCCTACTTGGTCTATGAGGGCCAGGATTCTCAGTAGAGTGATCTGTACAATCAGGGATAAAGATAGGGGCCGGGTCTTTGTGAGACGCCCTGCAAACACCTATCTTAGCTTCTCATGGTCTCTGTTGTGCTAAGAGAAAATGCAGGAACACTCTGTAACCCTAGAAAGGAACAGAGAGGGGACCAAGAGGAAGCATTGCAACAAGGGGTTCTGCATGTTTCCTCAGAGGGATTCCCAACACCATCTCTGACAGGGCTGGATAATGGTGGCCTAGTGCCACAGCAAAGTTAAATAACCATTGAGTCCTTCTCTGAGCTGGCAGCCCCCACAGGCTAAGACAGAGTCCCAACTGCAGGGCCCAACTGAGCCTGGGGGTGACTGAAATTGTGCTTATTGTCCACATTCCCCCGGAGGTATTTCTCATTTGCATTTCAATTGACTTCTTATGTTATTAATTTTCCTAAGAAGCCTCCGGAGTGTAAGGACCAATTTCCCATGAAGGCTGACCTAGAGAGGCGCCTAATGGCCTATGCATTATTTGCTTCTGCAACAAATTAAGCTAATGAACAGTCTCTGGCTACTCATTTCCTTGCTGGTGGATGGGAATGGGAGAGCTGCAGCAGTGGTAGGCTCCTGCTTCTCTGTCAAAGCAGTGCATTCTTTCCTCCCTAGGTGAGACTCAGGAAGGCGGAAATGCTGCTGGCTTGAGCAGTCCATGCCCACAGTCCTCCAAACTGAACATGGAGTGAGGTGACTCCCAGAGAACTCAATCCGGCTTTCCACAGCGGTGTGTGTGTGGGGGTCTGTCGATGCTCAGGTCTCTAACTTCTTCTCTGGAGCTGGGCTGGGGGAAGCACCAAGCACCTCACTCCTTTTCTGTGTTGACACAGGGCCTAGTGCCGGTGGAAAACTTGTGGAGACAGGACAGGAGAGGTAGCTTGAAGTTTTCCCAGCAGAATGGGAAAGGAACTGGGAGGGATATCCACCCACTCCTTCTGACCACCACCGACTGCTGCTGGAGACACTGGTTCTCAAGCAATGCAGGTTTGTCCTATGTCTGGGCAGAGTGGCCATCCTGAATCAGAAGAGCTGCCGGGAAGTGAGTTGCAGGGTTCTCTAAGAAGCAGCGTCTGGTTTAGACAGATGAGTTTGAAGGAAGGATGGACGACACGGGTGGGCACCTGTTCCACCAGCTCGCTAATGGACATCTCTTCTGTGACTCGCTCCCCCACCCTCTCAGCTCCTTTGTGTCTGGAACTCGACTCCTTAGACACTGGTCTTCTACATACCCATTAGCTAGCCACATTCTTGAATTGGTCTCTCTGGATTTCAGCCCTACCCCCCACTCAGTTCCTTGGATCACTCCCAGCTGGATCCAGAAAGGTCAAGCTCAGCTCGCTCAGCTTGCTGCAGACTTTCTTTATAAAGACACTCCTCCTTACCCAGAATTACACAGCTCCTACACCTCCCATAGACCCCTCCCCCAACCCCGATATACTTGTCTATTCTAGCATCTTCACTTGAATCCCAATTTACCTCCTAAAATGTACATTTCAGATCTTGCATGTGTGTGAGGTCTGTGTCTATGTCTGTGTGTTCCTGATTCCAGACAGTATGCCCTAAGTAACAAATTTGTAGTTAGATGCTTCTCGTTGCTCTCCTGCCAGAGATGCCTTTTTCTCCCAGTATTGATTTAGCAGCTGCTACGCATGTGGTATAAGAATGTTGCTCACAGGCTCAGATACTTGAGTACTGGCTGTGATATTGATTGAGTAGGTTTAGGAGATGTGGCCTTGCTGGACGAAGTGTGTCATTGAGGGCAGATTTGGAGGTTTACAAATGGGAGCTGTGACCCTCTCTGCTTTGTGCTTATCATTCAAGATGTGAGCCCTCAGCTTCCTGCCACAGGCACCATGTCTTTACTCTGCCACCACGGACTCAAACTCCCCAGAAATGTGAGGCCAGATAAACTTCTTTCTATAGGCTGCCTTGGTCATGGTGTTTTATCACAGCAAGGGAACAGCAACAAATACAATCTTTTCCAGAGATCTTCTGAGGAGAGAATAAGAGATCACATGAATCTATGTTGATCGCTCAGGTTCTGGGGATGGGGGAGGGAGGGGAGGAGAGGGAGAAGAGAGGAGGGAGAGAGAGGAGAGGGGAGGAAAAGAAGAGGGAGAGGAGGGGGTAGAGCAGAGGGAGGAGAGGGAGAGGAAGGAACATGAAACAAATGGCTCATTTCTGAGATGTAGTTTCCCCGCCTGTTATTTTTGTCTGGCTTGGACAAACCAAAATAGAAAAGTCTAAGCAAGAAAAGACAGCACACTTGCCCCCAAGAAAGAACCACTATGGTCATTCTCTTACAAACAAAAGTAAGATTGGGAATTAGAAAGACAACAAAGTAGTCTATTGTTGGAAGCTGGCAACCGAATAAGTCAAGTCAAAAACACTGGTGGTACTCTTAAAAATCGTAAATTTTATGTGATGTGTATTTAAAGCCACAATTAAGAAATAAAAGAGAAGAAGAAAGTATGCAGTGTAAAGAACAAACAACAAAAGCAAAATCCCAGACAAACAAATACGTAACGACAAATAGGCAACCTGAATTAATTGTTAGGGATTTAGAGACTGGCGACGAAGGCAGGAACTTCTAGATGACATTAATAAACATCCTTAGATTGTGAAGACCCAGGATCCTGGCACAAATTCCTATCCTGGATCAGAACGGCCCTTTCTGGAAGAGAAAAATGAGGCATCTGCACGGATCTCACAAACACCACCTCTGGCAGCAGAGTGAGCTCTGGTTGTGGATGTACTTTGATCAGGACGAGAGCATCCAAAGAGAAGCATGGTGGGTAGGAAGCTGTGGAGGTCAGGTTTGTCCTGAGGAAGGGATGGAAAGCTTTCAGGTCTCCTAAAGAACGGTCAGTTTGGTTCAGGGAGAAAGCCTGGAGGAAGTATAAAGTTATTTAGACTGCCTGGCTTCGTCCCAGAAAAGCAAAAACCAAAACTGAACACCACGTAGTCCAGGCTGGCCTCCAACTCTCAAGTAGATGAGACTGATCCTGTGCTCCTGATCTTCCTGCCCCCACCTCTCAAGTGCTGGGCTTCCATGGGTATACCATCGCACACAGTTTGAACTCAGTTTGAAAATGTGTTTGTGTATGTCCACGTACAGTAGCTTTAAGATGTATTTGTGTGTGTGCACACACAATAGCTTTAAGGTGTATTTGTGTATGTGTATACACAATAACTTTAAGGTGTATTTGTGCATGTACACATATAATAACTTTAAGATGTATTTGTGCATGTGAACACACAATAGCTTTAAGGTGTATTTGTGCATGAGCACACACAATAGCTTTAAGGTGTATTTGTGTACATGCACACATAGTGACTAATCACTGTTACAAGTTCATGTTCTGAAGCAGCACTTTGTTCTTCTCCCGCCCGCTTATCCATGTCTCAGAGTCTCGGTTTTCCTCTGGCCCTGACAGACAGTTTGTGCTTTTCTCTGTGAATCTAGAGTCTTGAAGAAAGGCACTAAGAGTTCACGATAGCTATTTTTTCCCATTAAAATCCCATTAAACAGCAAAAATAGCCTCTATTTCCACTGCTACCCACCCGCATATATCTCAAACCAATAAAACATTATGTGATTTCGGGGGCTTTCTGTGCTAACTTTGGGACTCAGTGAACCCTTAGAACTGCAGCGAACTGTACCCCATCCTTCCCAAGGGTGATTTTGTTTAAGGGCAAGTTGTAACCAAATGTCTAAACAACCACCACGTGTTCAAGGCTCCCAAAATAAACATTATTAAACAAATCTATCCTAGAGTCTTGTTAATTTATGTGTACTTTCAAAGAAGTCAAAGAAAAAAAAAAAGAAGTCAAAGATTTAGGACTTTTTAAAGAAGAAAGTGGATTCTTTGACAACCCTGCACAAGCTGGCATTCACTGGTCCTTACTCATCTTTCCAAGCACTCAGAGTTAAATACCTAGACTCGCAAGCCAGCTACGGCAACAGTGGGTCATGCATGGCCAAGTTGGTGTGACTTGTAGGAAGTCGTCCTTCAGGCTCTCTGCATCCTTGGGGTCTCTCACCACTCAGCTGGATATGTGCAGGCCTGCTCATGGAATGGAGCACATAGAATGGAGTTCTAACTCTCTCTTTCATACAGTTTGCAAGCTTGGTATAAAGCTCTCCCTCCCCTTGCCAAAGCAAGTACTTTTGTCAGTAATCACACCCTGGAGCTCATCTATGGCAGGTGTTTGACACTTTCTACCTGGTATTTTGCCAATACTCCATCTCTTTTTAAGATTTTTATTAGTGTGTATAAATTATATAGAATAACATGTTATAGCATTTTCATCCATGCATATAAACTTGATCATATTAACTCTCGTATCTCCTGCCACTCTTGCTGATCCCCTTCCTCTTTCCAACCAGGCCTCCTTCTGTTTCCATGTCATTTTTTAAAAAATCTTTTTGTTTTTCTGACCTAATGAGTCAGTGACATGGTGAGGGGTTCTTTACAGGATCATGGGATCAGTGGGTACATCACTGAAGAAAATGTTTCTCCTTCCCTCAGCATCCTTTACTTATCTATAGATCCCACATTCCTTGCAAGCCCCCTCCCAGCAACTCTAAACTCTGTGTGAATTCTAAGAAAGTGGGTGGAGCCTTATAAGCCCCACCCCTCCATGAAGGAAGATGAATGGACCCAATTTTCTGTAAATCTTGAGTTCAAGATGTCAGGAGACATGACCCGAGTAGAAGCTAGTGTTCTGCACCTCACCACCCTTCCTTCTGCTCTTAAACAGCTTTCCTTCTCTTCTGTAGCCTTCTCTGTGCCTTAGAGGGGTGATGTTGATGTCTTCTTTAGGGCCCAGCCTGGAACAGTGGCTTATTCTAATCGCTTTGACCCGAGTCTCTGCAGTAACTGCCACCCTCTTCCAAAAAAGCTGAGTAATACACTAATGTAGAAGCATAAACAAAGCTATTTAAAAGACAGTTTTATGGGCATACTATGTCCTTTTAAAAGCCAAACAATGGCAGTAGCTTACCAACTGGAGTCTATGACCTCTCTGGCTGAATCTTCAGTACCAGATGTGACTTCTCTCCCAGGGGACAGGCCTTGAATTAAAAAAGAAAGCATTTGGTTGACACCTTAACAGGTAAGTCACCATAACACAGTGTGTACACCTTGCTAGCTAGGCAGTATTGTTGTACAGTAAAACTGTTGATGACCTTCTCCTCTGACCCCACAGAGGACTGCACATCACTCTCTGGAACCATGAAAGCTAATTAAGAGAGAAGAAGCTTTCAACTCAACTTCAACTTTATTTTTCTATGTTCTACCATCAAATCATGTGGAGTCTTTGACAACACGATCCTTGTTGCAGTATGAATAGGTATGGTACCCACAGACTCATGTATTGGAATGTTTGGCCCATAGGGAGGGTCACATTTAGGAGGGATGGCCTTATGGGAGTAGGTATGGCTTTGTTGGAGGAAGAGTGTCACAGGGGAGGTGGGTTTTGAGGTCTCATATATGCTCAAGCCACACCTTGTATACAGACTCCTTCTGCTGCCTGAGGATCAAGATGCTGCCAGCTCCTCCAAGACCATGTCTGCCTACCCACTGCCATGTCCCTCCGTTATGATAATAGACTAAACCTCTGAAACTGTAAGCTAGTCCCAATTAAATTTTTTAAATAAGGGTTGTTGTGGTCACAGTGTCTTTCATAGCAATAGAAACCCTAACCAAGACAGTCTTACAGTCCTATTCTGGTGGGCAACTAACAGCAATGATGATATTGTTTGGGGGCCCTCAGTGGCCTTCCTGGCGGACAACTCATAGGGAAATTATCCACCCCTGCCACTGGGATTTTTGTTTAGTGATCTGTGGATTCTGGGAATGACTTTAACCACCCTTGTAGGATATTTAAGTGTCTTCTGTAGAGGTGTCTTAGCGATCATGAAATCCTATAACCTATTTTTATTACAGAAAATTTTTCTTTCTCCTTCTATTACGGCAGATAGCGTTGCTGTTGTAGTAGCTGGTTTGGAAGCTGAGTAATCTGCCTTTCTGGTTGGATTTTCCTTCTCACATGACTTGGTGCTTCTCTCTTGCCATGTTCAATACTTGTTTTGGCTTCTGTACGTTTGATGGTTCAACTATCATATGCCAACAAAAGCATCTTTTCTTGCATGTATGTTTGGTGTTCTAAATGCCTCCTGAATCAAGATTGGTATCTCTTTCTCCAATTTTGAGAAAATTTATGCTATGATTTTATTGCAAATATTTTCTATGCCTTTTGAATAAAATTCTTTTCCTTCTTCTATGTGGTTTTTTTTTTTTTTTTTTTTTTTTTTTTTTTTTTTTTTTTTTTTTTTTTTTGGTTTTTCGAGACAGGGTTTCTCTGTGGTTTTGGAGCCTGTCCTGGAACTAGCTCTTGTAGACCAGGTTGGTCTCGAACTCACAAAGATCCGCCTGCCTCTGCCTCCCAAGTGCTGGGATTAAAGGCGTGTGCGCCACCACCGCCCGGCTTGTGCATGGTTCTTATATTTGGTCTTTTTTACAGTGCTGAATATCTTGAAAATACAACTCCTAGCTTCTTACCAATTATTTTATTCTTGGTTCAAATTCCTCTATTTTGTTACTTTGTTTTTCAAGCTAGGATATTCTGTCTGCTCTCTGAGTCACTCTATTGGTGAAGTTTTCCATAGAGCTTTTAAATTTGACTTTGTTCTTCATCTCATTGACATTTTCCATTTCCAGTATCTTAGTTTGGTTAGTCTTCAGTACTTTTATCTTTTTTTTTTTTTTTTTTTTGTTTTTTGAGACAGGGTTTCTCTGTAGCTTTGGTGCCCATCCTGGAACTAGCTCTGTAGACCAGGCTGGCCTCGAACTCCCAGAGATCCACCTGCCTCTGCCTCCCGAGTGCTGGGATTAAAGGCGTGTGCTACCACCGCCGGGCTACTTTTATCTTTTTATGAAATTCTTCTTCCATATCTTTTATTAACATCTTTACTTATTTTATTCAACTGTGTTTTGTGTGCATATGTGCACATGAGTGTTCTCTTGGGATATCTCAAGAATTTATTTATTTTTTTATAAATTTATTTATTTATTTATTATGCATACAATATTCTGTCTATATGTATGCCTGCAGGCCAGAAGAGGGCACAAGATCTCATTACAGATGGTTGTGAGCCACCATATGGTTGCTGGGAATTGAACTCAGGACCTTTGGAAGAGCAGGCGATGCTCTTAACCGCTGAGCCATTTCTCCAGCCCCAAGAATTTATTTTCTTCTTTGACCTTTTGAACACACACACACACATATAAAATCATTCTTTTAAGTTCTTTGGGATTTCATCTAATAGTTTGGAGAAATTATGTTGCCTTGGGTATTCGTATTTATTATGTTCCTGCATTGTTATTTATGCATCATGCAATATTTCATTGTGTGGAGTTGTCAGCTTTAAGCCAAAGTGTATATATTGGGTTCAAGTGGACCTAAGTTGTGATATGATTTAGTTGTACATAGTCTAGAGTAGATCCTCGGTTCAGATGCTCAGGATGTCTGGAATGACCTCTGAATTAACTGCTGGAGCAACAATAGCTCCACTATGCAAACATTGTACTGACTAATTGACATCAGCCGTCCCTTTAACTTCAAAAACTGTTGGAGGACAAATAACCAAGGGTAATGGGTGCTCTCTAAGATTTAGTTACTAAGAGTGGGTGAGTGAGGAAAGGAATTAATATTTGATCAACTTTGGAAAAAAACCAAGGTGGAAAAAGATAGGATTCTATTAGGGCCCCAAAATCTTAAAGAGTATTAACTGGCTATGGAAGACTAGTTAAGAAGTGTAAAGAGGAGGAGATAGGAGGAAAGAAGAAAGAAGGGAGGGAGAGGGTGAGGGTATGAGCTGTATCTGGGAAGAGGAGAGGAGAGTGCCCCAAGAGCAGGATTGGTGGAGAAACAAACAGAAGCCTCAAACCTAACTGGGCAATGCAGTGAAGAAAGGAAAACCATTGTGAACTATGTACGCAAGAAAAAAAAATTAGAAAATAAAAATGCTGACAGTAACAAATAAGCAAAAGTAAATAAAAAGGTGAAGTATAATAAAACTGCATTAGTTAAAAGTGTACAGCCAGTATTTCATCCTGAGTAGGAGGGATCTGAACTCTTTCCCTCCTCGGGATGTTTTTGTAACAAACTGTCTTGATGAAAAAGGCATAATTTGCAATTCCAATAAAACCTATAAAACCAGATTTGAGGGCCTGGAGAGATGGCTTGGTGGTTAAGAGCACTAGCTGCTCTTCCAGAGGACGACGGTGACGGTTGTTTTGAATGAGAATGGCCCCCATAGGCTCATAGATTTGAATACCCAGATACCAGGGAGAGGCTATTTGGAGTGATTAGGAGGCCTTTTTGGAGGAATCATGTCAGATCCAGTGTCTCTCTCTTCCTGCTGCCTTTGGGTCTGATGAAGGACTCTCAGCTCCTTCTCCAGCACCACGTCGGCATGTTTGCTGCCGTGCTTTCGGCCATGACGATAATGGACTAAACTCTGAACCTGTAAACACGCCCAATCAAATCCTTTTTAAAAATAAGAGTTGCCGTGTCATGCTGTTGTTGGAACACTGACTAAGACACTTTCTGGCTCAGGTCACAGAAATGTGTGCAGACCCAGCTGAACCACACGGTGACCCATAAGGACTATGCTAGGAGCCAGGAATTCTGGGACAGAAAAGTACAGTATTTCATTAAATAAAACGGTTTTTCTGTTTATGTTTTTAGCATGCCTAAGGTGAGTTCACTTTCCTAAGGTGAGTTCACTTTCCTAATTAACTTTGACTAGGTTATTGACCTGGAACATTAGGTCTCTACCCAGGCCAGAGATTCTATTCTCTTGACCAGAAGGAGATTTTTTCTGCTCTAAAATTTGTATCCTTCACAGGCCCATGCGTTGAAACCTGACAACCTGATGGCATTAGGAAGTGGGACCTTATTTCTACGCTGGATTCTCTTTGTTCATTCATTCTTGCTTCAGCAACCTGTTACTATTTAAGAGTATGAACCAGAAAAAGAGCACTCCTTGGGAAGACCAGTGCATTTCTTGGTCTGTTTTGACTTCATTCTACATTACCTCTTTCCTTCCCCCTCCTTTTTGTTCACACCTCCCTGAAAAGACCAAGTCTATCTGTTGCCCAGAGCTTTTGCAACGATTGTGGCCCTTGTGTGAGACCGGTCCCCTCAGATGTCAACATCCCTGACTGCTCACTTGAAGTCGTTGCTCTACACGGATTTCTTCATGAGTGCAGCCTGCCCTCCTCTCGGGAGCTCCTCACTGCACTTCATGATACACGTGCCCCATCTCTCCCCACACCTCCTTTCCCACCCACTGATTTTTGAGAAAGGGTCTCCCATAGCCCATGCTGGCCTTGAACTTCCTGTGCAGCTGAGGATGGCCCTCTTGCCTTCATCTACTGAGTGCTGGATTGCAAAGTGCGCTACCCCGCTCTGCTATGATGTCTGTGTTGTGGAGGTTATTTCTTTGCCGTCTCTCCCCGCTGGAGTATGAGCTGAAGCAGGGATGCTCATCTTTTTGCTTGTTCTTTCATATTTCGTGTTGGGACACTAACTGGACCAAAGTGGACACCATTAAAATGGGCTGAGTGACTCATTCATTGACAACCTCTGGCTAGTTGTGTAAAGCTATGACTACGTATAATTTGGGAAATAAATAGTATAGGAATGAATTTTTGACCTGGGTTCTGGAATAACTTTGAGGTTTAGTTAATATTATTATTTTGCAACATTTCATGTTGTTGTAGAAACAAAGGAAATTAACCACTTGTGTGCCCACAGACATTAAAAAAAAGAGGTTGTGGCTGCAGGGTTAACGACCTAAAAGCCTCGGGTGGACGAAGGAGTTCTGGACGGGAATGCTGACTTGACAATGCCTGTGGAAGCTTCCGATAAGGAGACCCACATCCCAAACCCACTGGTGTTTACCACTCCCAGACTTCAGGGGAGCTGACGTGCTGTAGTACCTGCACTAGGGGGTGGTGTGTGAGCAGGGAAAGGGGCTGGAGATTTAAACACATACACACACAGACAGGGACACGGGTCATCCTTGAAACAGAATGCCCCCTTTATTGTGGTCCAGGGCAGCTTATATAGGGATCCTTAACTGATAGCCACGCCCCAGCCAAACCCACCAGAAACCACTCCCCTGGCATCAGGAACTCCTGAGGGTCTCCTGCTCAGAGCAGCTGCAAACACAGGAAAACAAGTTGTTTTGCTCAGAACAGCTGAAGCATAACAAGTTGTTTACAGGAAATTCAGGGTCTGGGTGTCCACAGCCCCCCAACAACCTGCTGATGGAACCTACAAAACCACGAGACCCCTATGCCATGTGCACACAGCCTCCACTTCTGAAGACAAACAGCTGCCCTTCAGTTGTTCTGATTAAAGAACAGTTCTGCCTCTGAAGTTGCTTGTGTTTCCCTGTATTTCCCATTGCCTCCATCTGTCTCAGTCTAAGAAATTCCTATTTTTGTTCTGAGACAGGGTCTCACTGTGTAGTCTTGGCTGGCCTGGAACTCACTCTGTAGACCTGGAATACACTAGGTAGAACACACAGCGGTCCGCCCGACTCTGCCTCCTGAGTGCTGGGACATGTGCCACCATGCCTAGCTAATTATTACTGTCTTGACAGTGGGTGTGGGGCCTCCCTAAGACAGCATACCTCTTATTTACCACAAGTTGAAATAGCAAGTCCACTTTCTAAGAGGACAAAAAGCTAGCAGTCGCCCGGGAGGACTGACGGAGCTTTCAGGCTACTCTTTTATTTGCTCTATCCCAGGGGAGGCGGTGATGATGCAACTGGTTGCTAAATGCAGGAAGAATAAAGGCAATGTGCTCAGCTCAGCAACTTGTTTTCCATTAGGGAGAGAACACCCTTTGGGTATTTGTTCTTCTCTGCTGATTTAGCCCCCCCCCCCCCCCCCCGGTCTTATCTGTCTTCCCACCCAGACTCTTTGTCATTCAGACACCCGTTCCATTTCATAATAAGCAGTGCGCTCCAGTTATTTAGTCTTTCAGGTAATAAAAGCAAGTCTCCCCGTCTCCCCTTTTAAATCCCACTCTTTGAAAATTAATTCTCAATTCATTGAGAACCTGGGAGAGGGTGAAGATGCCATCTGTGAAGCCGTTGAGCGAATCCAGATAGTTCCCTTGCATTGTACTGTGAGCAATTGTTTACATGGCAGGCCGCTTGGCCACACAGAAATGGATTGCAAAGCCTAAGATCAAATCTGCCCCTTTCTAGCAAGTGTGCTGTCTCCTGCTCTGGATCAAGTTGGTAACACAAAGGTAGCCTGGCTGCTGGTGTGGGGGAGATAGATACTTGATGGGGAAGCTGGCTGCTGTTGTCGGGGAGATACTTGATGGGGAGAAGCTGAAGTTTCTCATCCTTCAGAATAAGAAAACTTGAAGAGTGTTAAAGGGTGGTGCATGAGAAAGAGACCAGAAGGAGACATGGGGGGGGGAGGCAAGATGGAGTTGAGGATGAAGGGGAGAGGAAGAGTGGAAGATGGAGGCTGAATGAGAACAGGTGCAAACAGGAGAGTTGATAGATTCCTGGCTGAGTGGTCTTGCAATTCTGAATTTCCCACAATGTCTAACAGCCAACCTAACTTACTATGAGCACCAATTCATGTTTGCTTGTTTTTTAATTTGGAAAAGGTAGCAGTTGGGGTTCTATACTGAACTGTTCGCCCCAGGATGGGAGGAGACTGGAGAGCTTTCTTCTAACTACACAGTTGGGAAGTTGTAGGCAAGAGGGGACCAGTAACCATCTGGAAGTCACAAGCTAGGAGGCCACCCCAGACTGCCAATCCGCTGAGGATGAAAAGCTAGAAGTCACTGCGGAGGGCTGGAACCCAGGGCTTTCCATGCAGACCATCCTCTTGGAGAGACTGCACGTGAAGATGGGGCAGGGGTTGGGAGCAGGCTTTCCACCACAGGGAAAGTGCCGTTAGTTTTTGTTGGCTACGAGGGACTCTGGTTGTCGCTGTCAACCAATCAAAACTTGAGGTTTTGATTTTGAGATACCTGTTTCTAACAGTGACGTTTGTGTTGCTGGTACCAGTTTGAATTCTCACTGGAATGGGAAGTGGGATGGGGGCCAGAAGGGGAGGAACTGGGAATTCCTGCCAAATATCTGATGCTCAGAGGGACCCGAGATGACAGAAGACGTTAGGACAGTTGTGTGGACCTTCTGTTCTGGGGGGTTTTCTTCCCCTCCCCTGCCCCGCGTCCCAAACTTCCTCTTTCTTCACTGTTTCCCCAGCTGCCTGAATCCTGTTCCCCAGAGCCTCCCTGTGCCTGAGTTCATGTATATTCTCTGACCATTTTAATTTCGGTTCCCAGGCTCTGTGTAAACTTCTCTGCTCTGAGCTGCCGATGCTCAGGAACATTTACTAAAACACTCACCCATGCTGACCTTCAGCAGAGCCTTGCAAGTGCAAATCCAGATGTTCAACAGAGTCGAGCTTTCCAGGACTAACAGTGGACCAGCAGGCTTAAAGCCTGAGGGACAAATGCTCCCATCTCCTGTCCATTGTACAGGAAGTTCTGGAAGATTTCTGTGTGGGTCTGAGATCCTGGTGGAATGGGTTCCCACTGCATGTGGAATCAATCTCGAGGATACATCTCCCTTTAACTTTCTTCCCCTCTTAGGACTTCCCCAAGCCCTGGGATCACCTCCAAAAATATACCATCTGCACCCATGCTTGTTTGTGCTTTGCCTATTTTTTTATTTTTTTGGTAAAGATATTTTTGTATCGTTTCTCCCAATATTTGCACCTCTTAATTTTCTTGTTTTATTCATGACTAGGCTATATTATTTCCTGCTGTGCACAGCTGTAGGTTGGCTGAGCACAGACGAGGGGGGGGGGGAGTGGGGCAGCTGTGCTGAAACTCTAGCTGCCGCGCTCTAAGATGAGACTTTAAGATGCATATAGGGTTTTTTTTTTTTAAGCTGAGGTCATTGAAATGGCCCTAGGGCAGCATTGTTCCCAGACAGAGGGTTATTTGGACACAGGCATAACTTGGCAAGGACAGTGCTGTGTGACCACAAAGACAGAGTTTGGGGGGTGCTTCTATAAGCTCAGGAAAGCCAAAGATGCCTTCCAGTTGCCAGGAGCCAGGGCAGAAGCCCACAGATCTGTAGCAGATCTCTCCACCGTCAGGAGAAAGCAGGCCCAGTGATACCTTGGTCTTGAACTTCCAGTCTTGAGAACGCTGAGACAGAAAGCTCCTTCTTTTGTTCAAATGCCATCACTTTGTGACATTTTATTCAATCAACTTAGCCAATAAGCATGTCTCCCAAACAATCCTCCTGGCAAATGCTTTGAGAGTCTCAGAACGGTCACTCCCCCGTGTTCAGCTCAGCTCCTAAAAACTTCAGCTTAAAAGCAAGCAAGTAAGCAAACACACACACACACACACACACACACACACACACACATTTTTGTGTCTGGGTATGGTGGGGGCCCATGCCGTGGTGTGGGTAATGTTTCTGAGGAAGGAGGTGGCAGGACTGGAGGGCACAGTTCCATGTGGGAAGATGGAGAATTATAGCATGGGACTCCCCAGAGAAGTCTAACTCTACCCATTTATATTTAGTCAATAAAAAGCAATGGGTTTGTGGAGGGTGTGTGTGTGTGTAAATTGTTATTTATGCTTTGAGAGAAAACTCCCACATAAGATTCCCTGGCAGGGAAGATCTGAGAAAAAAAAAAAATCACAACACAAATTCTGGCATAAGCAAGGTGTGGCCAAAAGGAACAGTTTTCCTCTAGTGCTTGTCAATATGTCATCATTAAGAGGGAAAATAAAATCAAAGGGTACCCCTTCAGCCAAGCATGTTTATTAGTTAACATATATTTATTGAGCAATCACACTGTGGTAGGTCTAAACGCATAGCATTTGCTGAGTTGTTGTGGTCCCTGTTCATATAAAAGAGGCAAGACAGATGGCCAACAGTTTTAATGACATTTTGGGACAACCCCCAAGAACCACCCTTTCTCTTGTCTTGGTTCTGAGGGTGAAGGATAAGAAAGCACATGAAATACCAAAAGTGCTAGAGTTCTCGGTGGCTGGGAGAGAGCTCCGGCCTCCTGTTCAGAACTCTCAGGGAGGTTGAGATCTGAGGGCAGATGAAGACCTCCATGCCTATGTGTGCAAGAGGTCAAAGTCAAAAGCCAAAGTCAAGAGCCCAAAGAAGCTTGGCTTGTTATTACCTAACTAAAGAGAGAAAGAATGTGGGAGAGAGAGACGGGGTGGTCCTTTCCTTGCAGTGGCCTCTGGGAAACTGTGCTTCAACCACACCCTGAGCCTTCACAGTGAGTTGCTAACAGAAATGGTAAAAGTGATGCACTTACTAAGACTCAGGCCATGCACAATTGTCTGAGGAACTGGGAATGTAAGTATGGTGGTTTGAATAGGAATGGACCCCATAGACTCATGTGTTTTAATGCTTAACTCAGGGAGTAACACTATTAGGAGGTTAGGAGGTGTGGCCTTGTTGGAGGAAGTGTGTCACCTTGGGGGCGGGCTTTGAGATCTCATGTGATCAAGCGATGCGCATTGTAGCACACAGTCTCCTAATGCTGTCTGCAGATCAAGATATAGAATTCTCAGCTCCTTCTCCAGCACCATGTCTGCCTGCACGCTAAACCTCTAAAACTGTAAGCTAGCCCCGAATAAATATTTTTCTTTATAAGAGTTTCTGTGATTGTGGTGTCTCTTTACAGCAATAAAACAAACAAAGGCAGAAGCTGGTATCAGGAGTGGGGTACTGTTGTGACAGGCCAGACCATGCTTTTGTTTGCAGGAATTTGGACTTTGGGAGTTTGGGTTAGAAAGGCAGTGGAATGCTCTAAGTTCTGCTTAATGGATTGTACTGGTAGGATCATGGAAGATGGTGGTGCTGAGGGTGATTTGAGCTATGGGGGCCTGGCTCAAGAGGAGAAGAATTTTAATGTTATCTACAGATTGTTCTTCAGATATTTTGATGAAGAATGTGGCTGCTTTTTTCCCTTGTCAGAAAATTCGGCCTGAGATCAAAGTAATGAGTTTTAGATTAATGGCATTGGCAAAGGAAATCACAAAAGAGCCTAGCATAGACTATGCTGTGTGATTATTAGTGTTCACTCTTTATGAAGATTTATAATGAAAAGGAGTAAGCTGAGCAAGTAAAAACACAAAACATACAGTTCAAGGAGAAAAGGAGCACTAGGAAGCAGAATGGAGCTAAACCTTATGTTTAAGGGCATAAGCAGATTAAGAAATGGAATAAAGGGAGTAGTGACCTCAGGTCAAGACAAGACACCATCCAGCTAAACTTTCAACTTGTGAAAAGGAATTAAAGAACATCTTAGGTCCAGGTATTGCTGTTCACACCTTTAATCCCAGCACTCTGGAAACAGAGACAGGCAGATCTCTAAGTTTGAGGCCAGCTTAGTCTACAGAGTGAGTTCCAGGGCAGCCAAGCTTAGGCAGTACAGGAAACCATTAAAAACAGAAAGCTGGTGAAGATATAATTAAATGTAATTAAATGCTCCAGTCCCAGCAAGAAGCAGAGCTTGGCAGCTTTGGCCACATGGTTCTGTTTTAGAGTCAATAATAGAAGAAAGGGACTGTGGGATATTCCTCTGTGGCTAATGAGAGCAGCCGAGGCCAGGCAGTGTCATGGTTGACCTTGAATAGAGGCCTAGAGAGGCCATTGTGAAAAGCTGTGAAGATGAAACCCAGATTGCTTGGAGATCCCAAAATTTTGGAGATGCCAGAGTCATGGAACACCTTCTGAGGAGAGCTGCTAGTAGGGAATAGAACCATTCCAAGAAAGAGAAGTGTGTTGCAGTCAAAAAGCTGAAAGGGGTTGGAGACCTGAAGATCAGACATGGAGATGCAGAGTTTAGAGTTTTCCCAGCAGGTTTTTGATCTTGCTTTGGTCCAGTATGTTCTTATTATAATCCCTTTCCTCCATGTTGGAACAGTAATATAATATAATATACTATTATATGTTGGAAAAATGTAATCTGTTTTTTGATTTTGATTTTATAGGGGATTACAGTTAAGAGATCATATGAATCTCAGAAGACACTTTAAACTTTAAGTTTGAGACTGTTACAGACCATGGGGGACTTTTGAAGTTGGATTGAATGAGTTTCAGTATTACGTTATGATTACAAACCTATGAGGATTAAGCCTATGGGGGTCAGGGTGTGGAATGTGGTGGTTTGAATAGGAATGACCCCCATAGAATCATGTGTTGAAATGCTTGGCCCACAGAGAGTGGCACTATTAGGAGGTGTGGCCTCGTTGTAGTAGGTGTGGCCTTGTGTCACTGTGGGGTGGGCCTTGAGGTCTTGTATGCTTAAGCTACACCTACTGTGGCACACAGTCTCCTTATAATCTCTGCAGATCAAGATATAGAACTCCCAGCTCGTTTTCCAGCACCATGTCTGCCTACACACTACAATCCTTCCCTCCATGATGATAATGGACTATCAACCTCTGAAACTGTAAGCCAGTCCCCAGTTAAATGTTTCCCTTTGTAAGAGTTGCTGTGGTCATGGTGTCTGTTCACAGCAACAGAAACCCCAGCTAAGACAGTAGGTGAGGCCCCAATGACAGGAAGAAGTCATGGCTCTGGGCTCTTGAGGTACTGATGTGAGTGGACAAGCCAGAGCTTGAGGAACATGGGGGATCTGGGCATTTACTGTTGGAGAAGAGCTGTGAAGAAAAGGTGGGGGTACAGGATGTACCTACCTTGTGCTGTATCTACTACAGCTCTCCATACCCAGATCTCCCATATTCTCCTCCAGAATCTAGCGTAGTGAGTATATACTTGTTACTTCTGCAATCTGCCAGATCTATCCCAGGTCCCACATTTCATATGTCTGGCCTAGTCTGCCTATATAGGCCTTCTAGAATTTGACATGTAGGCTTCTACAGAGTCCTACATCCTGTGCCCCAATCTAGTCCCACCACTTCCTCCTGCACCAAAGTCAACCTCTAGACTTACACCAGGATGTGCCTATCTGCATCTACCCATAGGACCATCTGTGCCACCCCCACCACTCCACTCAGTTCCCAGATATTCCATGTCCTCTTCAGGGTCTAGCCTGGGTCCCATGGCCAGTGCACTATCCTAGTTTGGCCTTTCTTGCCTTCACTGCAGAGAAGCTCTAGGCTTGCAACACCGTCATCCTCTCTACCTATCTGCCAAGCTACAGGACTCTCCCATGTCATAGCCAACCTTTCCACTCGGCCTCTGTACTTTCATACTCCTGCCTTAGAATAGGAAGTACACCCTTTAACCATCCCAGTACCCTGTTTCTATCTGACTTCCACCCAAGCCATTTTCAACCGCTAGACCTAACCCACTCCCATATCTTATCTTCTCCTTCAACCTCCTTTATGCATAACAAACACAGAACTAACAGAGAAAGTTCACATGCCCATATCTCTTCTCAGGAATACCAACAACATGAAAGATCAAGCCAGTATCTTCTCTCCCAAACCCACCAGTCTTGTAGAAATGCTTGCCAGTGAGAATTTCCTAGATGAACCTCAGTACAGAGAAAATTAAAAAATTATAAACTCCCTCAAAGACTTAAAGAAGATACACAGAGAGAGCTCAGTGAAATCAAGTAGAAAGAACATAATAAGAATAAATGTCTGAGTGCTGGCCAAGGAAACACAAGTGTAAGGCTGATGGAAATGACCAAGACTACCCAGGACTTGGGAATGGAATTCAATAAAGACAGAAACATTGAAGAGGACTCAAGTTGAAATGAAGATGAGTAGAAAAATCAGTGGCCCAACTAGAAAACTCAATGAAAGGCCTTACAATTAGAATGAATCAAGCAGAAGACAGAGTATCAGGGTTTGAAGATAAACTAGAGGATCTGGACCAAATAAGTGAGGAACATGAAAAGAATCATAGGAAAGGAACCCACAAGATATATAAGGAACCCACAGGACACTTTGAGAAACCAAACTTTTCAATTACAGGAATCAGCAAGAGACAAAATCCCAACTCAATGGTGTAGAATGGATTTCCAACAAGATCATAGAAGAAAACATCCCCAAACTAAGGAAAAGCACACCCATACAAATACAAGAAGCACACAGAATACAAAATAGATAAGACCAGAAAAGAAAAATTCCTACAACGTATCATAGTTAAAACACTAAATATACACAACAAGAAAAGCATATTGAAAACTACAAGAGAAAAAATGCAGGTTACATATAAAAGAAACACATCAGAATAACAGTAGATTTCTCAATGGAAACTTTGAGAGTGAAAAGAGCCTGCAGTGATTTATTCCAAACCCTTGCATTCTATGACAACCAACCTAAATTCCTTACATACTAGGACATCCAATCTACAATTCCTTACATACTATGGCAGCCAACCTAATCCTTACATACTATGACAGCCAACCTACAATAATACGCACAGAAAAGCTATCTGCCATGATTGAAAGAGAAAGAAAATGTTTCTATGACACAAACAGCCAAACAAATGATATCCAACAAACCAAACCTACAGAAAATAGAAGAAGTTGTGTTTCAGGTTGAAGAGAGGAATGAGCATAGCAGAGAGACTGTGGAAAGAAATGTAAAGCCATAGTCACTAAAACACAAAATACCATTGAGAACACAAACAACACCAAAAGTCAACAACACGATGACCATAACTAACATTCACAATTTAATAATAACTTTAAATATCAATGGTTTCAGTTCTGCAATCAAAGACAAGACTGACCAAATGGTTCAAGAAAGAAAACCTATCTATCTGCTGCCTACATGAAACACTCTTCAGCTTTCTAGATGGGCACTGCCTTAGAGGATGGACAGTACTCCAGTCAAATGGAAGCAGGAATCAAGCAGGTATGGCTATCCTAATACTGGACAAATTACACTTCAAACTAAAACTGAGAGGAGATAGAGGGACACTCCATTCTGATCAAGAGAACAGTTAACCAAGGAGATATTACTAGCCTCAAAGTATATGCACCAAACTCAAGAGTGTCCAGTTTCATAAAAAACCTGCTATTGGATTTAATAACCCAGATTAACATTAATCCATTAAAAGTAGGTGATTTCAGTACCTCATGTTCTCCAATAGACAGGTCATCTGAACAAAAAATAATTATGAAACATCATAATTAATCAACATCAAATGAACTTAACAGATACCTACAGAATGTTCTAGCTAATATCAAAGAACACACATTCTACTCAGCAGCACCTGGAAGCTTTTCTAAAGCAGACCACATTCTGGGGCACAAATCTTTAAAAATTCAAGATTTAAGTAGTTGCTTGTGTCCTGTCTGACCATGATACCATAAAACTTAAAACTGACAGCCAAAAAAAAAAAAAACCTCTAGTAAATATGCAAACTCATTTACTAAATGCTGAATGAGTCCAAGAAGACATCAAGACAAAATTAAAAAGCTTTCTGGAACCAAATGAAAATGTAAACACAGCATAATACAACAAAACCTCCGGAACACATTGGAATCAGTCCTATGGGGAAATATAAGGCTTTTAGTGCCCACATTACACAAACCAGGAAGAGTACAAATAAATGGCTAAGATGCAAATAAAAAACTGGAGAAACAAGAACAAACCAAGTTGATGGCAAGGAATACTAATCAGAGCAGAAATCAATTAAATATAAATGAAGAAAATAATTCCAAGAGTCAACTAATCTAGAGTTGGCAACTTTAAGAAGATCAACAAAATTGACAGATCCTTGGCTCAACTCATCCAAAGGAAAAAAGATGACCCAAATCAGCAGAATCAATAACGAATAGGTAAACATTACAGCAGGCACCAAAGAAATCCAGAATACTATAAGGTAATATTTTTAAAACTTGTAATCCATTAAGTTGGAAAAATATAAAAGATATGAGTGATTGTCTAGAGGAAGCCAAACCAATATAAAATTAAACCAAGAAAAAAAATCAACAGCCTAAACTGACCCACAATGAATGAGGAGATTAAAATAGTAATAAAAATCCTTCTGGTCATAAAAAGTCCAGGACCAGACAGATTCATAGCAGAATTTGACTAGACATTCAAAAAAGATACTCTGCAGCTCATTCTATGAAACCAGTACCATTCTAATATCTAAACCAGGTAGACACAACAAAATAAAGAAAGTTGTAGGCCAATATCCCTATGAACATAGACTCAAAAATACTCTGTAAAATACTGTCAAACAGACATACATCAAAAATATTACGAACCATGACCAAGTTGGCATTATCCCTGAAATGCATAGAAGAAATAGAAAAAAGAGGGGGAGGGAGGTAAAGAAAGAAGAAAGAGGGAGGTGGGTAAAACAGCAATAATGACATCTGAAAAAGGACCAATGAATAATACTATTTAACTATTTACAAAACCAAAACCCTATAACATATTCACCCCTGTGTATAAATACATACACAGTTTTAGTGAACCTTTCTCACCTGAGATAATGGTAGTCCCTCTAAGAGCCAAAGATTGCCTAAAAAAAAATCCAATACCAGACATGAAAAGTCCTCATTTGATTTGTTGGCCAGGGCTGTCCAAGAGACTCTCAAAACATAAAGCCTATTGCTGTTGTCCTCGTCATCCCCTAGATGTGGAAGGTAAGCCCCAATTGCTAAAAATGCCATACACTTCAGAAACAGGACCCAAAGACCCCTGAAATGAAGTTAACCTGACAGCTCCCTTCCTGAGAAATAGCTTTCAGGGTACCAGGTATGAACTAACCATCCTACCCAGCTATGATGTCTATGGACCATATCAATAACTAGCGTGGAACAATAACCCCAAGGATGCAGTAGTGGCACACATAGCTTGGTGGTAACCAATAACTTTCTAATCAGACTTAAGACCCACTCAAAAGAGGGAGACCATGCTTGGTCCTGGAAACCTAGCTAGCTACTCAGTGCTAGTGAAGTCATGGTTATTGGAGGAGAATCTGCAACCACTAATTTACTAACTCAGTCTAATCTCTGGCAGAAACCTCTAAACATCTGTCCTCATACCCACAGATAGGATAGCCTTCACTCCTCATCAAGGAAATGTCTCTTTGCAATACATGGAGACCATTACAGAACACCACAACCAATCAAAATGCAGAGTTGTGAATCCCACCTTCAGTGGATACATCTACAAAATGCTCCTGCACCAAAGGGTCTGGGAACATTGTGGAAGAAGGGAAAGAAAGATTGTCAGAGCCAGACGTTCAGTGAGATTGTATCTGCTTGTAATATCAGAAGCTACACACACAAACTCTCACCAACATGACCACTCCAATGTGAGCCGAACAAGGTTGACACCAGCGATCACGCCAAACTGGACAAGAGGCCTCAGACCTCCACAAAGAACTGTGGACAATTGGGGAAACCTGGGAATGAGAAAGATGCCTTTCCCAGGGAAGAACACAGAAACTGGTGGCCCAGTGCCAAATGGTCACCCCTGAAAACATGCACACAGGTGGCAGTTATAGGGACTAAATGACTAATAAAGGAACATGTGCAATAGCAACTGATTAAAAAAACTGAGATATGAGTTTGAAGGAGAGCAGAAGGGCTACACAGGAGTGCTTAGAGAAGGGAGAAAGGTCATGATTAAATTACAATTCCAAAAAGAAAAGAAAACACAAAAAATGATGGCCCTATTAATACACTGCCTGATATCAAAATTAATACCCAGTAAACACGCTCATGAAGAAGGTGAAAGCAAGGTGGGCGCCTACAGAGGCCTGAAGCCACTTCAGTGGCTTGTGCTTACCATTGACTAGCAAGACTGGCAGTTAGGGAATTTCCTGGCGACACAGGCTGCTGTAGTCCCTGAATACAGACCAGGTGGAACCTGCTGGCACTTGAGTATGTCTCTTGTAGCCTCTAGGTATGAGAATTGAAGCATTTACTTATATTGTTATTTATTAATAAAACCTCAGGAATCAAATATTTGGGCAAAAACCTGATAGATCCAAAGACTGGCAGAGGAACAGTCAGTTGACCCCACCTCTTCACACTTCCCAGATTTAAAAGGCCTTGAGTCTCTCCAAACCCCTCCCTATATCTTCCTGTGCTTCCCTGTCTGGGTCATCTAAACCCTCTATTGGCTAATTTCGGTCAACGAATTGCCGTGTCCACCCTCTGATTCAAGGTAACCTTTATCAGTAATCTTGAGTCTCAGCGCAAGCAAATATCCGGCAACAAAGAACCATGAGAATAATGACTGATGAGTTACTTTATTTCACCTAAGTGCTACAAACCCTTCCTTTTACAAATCCAGCTTTAAAACCACAAGGAAGAGAACCCGGTGAAAGACAGTCCAGCTTGGCCAAGTATACAGAATTATCAAGCCCTGGAGGAAGACCTTTTCAGGATAGGGGAACCACCTCCCAGTCACAGCCATCTTCAGCTAGGAGCATTTCTGTCAACATCAGGGTTTCTGGGAAAGTGCCCTCCCTAGGCCTGGGCTAAGCAGAAACCAGTCTCTCAGTCAGAGCAGACAGAGCCGAAGTCACCGAAGTCAGCTGATCTAACTAGGGGATTTCTCAAGGAAGACAGCTGAACCCAAGAAAGCTAGTCTGTCCAGAGCTCATCCCACTGTTTTTTCAGTAAGAAGAGTCATGGACATGTCCTGATTTTAGATATTAAATAATTCAGCTCCTGCAAAGGAGACACTTAAGATTTTTCCCTTCCATAACCAAGGCCGGCACTCTGTGGAATTTAAGAGTTAACACGTGTTTGCCAGGACATAGAAACAAAACAAAACAAAAAACAAACAAAAGAACTCAAAATGTTGAACGGAGACAGAAACAATCGCCTGCTGCAGAAGTTATCTATAACAACACTTCAAGTAGGGGAAACCTTAGAAACCTTGGGCTGGAGAGAGTCACTGTGGAATAATCTTTTGTACACTGTGAAGATGTATCTTTGCCAAGGCATCTTCTGACTGGTTTAATAAAGAGCTGAATGGCCAATAGCTAGGCAGGAAAAGGTTAGGTGGAACTTCTGGGCAGAGAGGGAGAAGAAAGGAAGATGGATCTAGGCTGGGAGAAACGCCAGAAGACGTGGAGCAGAAACAGGAGGTGCAGGATGGAAGAGAGGTAAAAAGCCATAAGGCAAAACATAGATTAGTATAAATAGGTTAATTTAAGTTATAGTAGCTAGTAGGATAAGCCTAAGTTATAGGTCAAACTTTCATAATTAATAATAAGTCTCTGTGTTGACTTTTTTTTTTTTGTGGCTCAAAGAAAAATCTGTCTACAAGTCATTGCAGTCAGAAGGAGAAAGGGACAACCAGAGAGTGGACATTCCTATTTGTCGCAGGCTACTATCAGAGGGACAGGATTTTGGGGTAAAAGGACATAGAGCAAGGAGCCAGCCTTATCACAGGCCTATAACCATGGGCTAGGCAAACCAGCACATTTACACTTGGGGGGCGGGGTGGTTATCCTGACCTAGTGGTGGTCTGTATTTGGTATTTAGATAGTGGGAGACAGAGCATCAAAAAGGGTTCCCAGAAAGCATCAAGAAATAGAAAATGTGTCCAAGGTTTAGGAACTGAATAGGAAAGACTTATGGAAGCCAAGCACCTTCAAATATGAAAAGGTTTTTTATACTTGGTGTTTGTCACCTCCAAAGCTCATATAGAAAATTCATCTTCAAAGTCACATACTAATGGCACTTTGGAGTAGGCCACAGGAGGTAATTATGACTGTATGAGGTCGTGGTTGTGGCTGCATGTGTGAATTCATAAGGAGAGAAAGGGCCCTAGTTTCCAAGCTTGCTTTTTCTTGCCATATGGTGCTTTGTACCTTCTTCCCCAGGATACTGGAATGGGTTACATAACAAAGAAGCTGTGTTGACAAAGGTTTCTGTCCTGCAGCCATTTAATCCCAAAGAAACACACAGAGGCTTACATTAATTATAAATTGGTTGGACTAATATTTCGGGCTTCTTATTAACTAATTCTTACATCTTAAATTAGCCCATAATTCTTGTCTGTGCTAGCCACGTGGCTACCATTTATCAGTGAGGCATTCTCATCTTGTATCCTCTGCACCTGGGTGATGAATGCAGGCTGAGCCTTTCCTCTTCCCAGAATTCTTCTATTCTGGTAGCCCCACTTGTACTTCCTGCCTGGCTACTGGCCAATCAGCGTTTTATTAAACCAATACAAGTGGCAAATCTTTGTCCAACAGTAAAGCTGTGTTCAGATGCACCCCTGATCTTGAACCTCTAAGCTTCCAGAGCTGTAAGAAATGTTGCTTTTGTTTTTTTAATAAATCACCTATTTGTGATATTTCATCTTAGCAACAGAAACTGGAGTAAAACATGTATGGAGTTGAGAAAAATTCATCATAGTTCTTGCACAGGCAGACTTAGACTTTGAGTCTGACACACCATAGACTGCTCTATGGGATGATGTTTTTCACACAGTAGTAAGAGCTAGTCTTAGGGTAGTCACTGAGGTTCAGCAACTGCCTCTCAAGAATGGCCATGGTGGAAGTCTTCTTAGGTGAACAAACTTCTCAGGAGGTGATTTGGCACCGAGTATGTTAGCTGATGGCAAGCGGGTGAACATTTGAACAGTCTCTGCTGTGTACAAGCTATGCTTTGAAGGATTGTGGTGATGTAAAAAACAAGGTTTGGTGGCTTGGAAAAGAGACTCTTCCACTCTCTCCCCACTCACAATCTTCTTTTGTAGGTTGGACTTCTGGGGAAAACGGATTCTAAGATGGAGATTTATATGTGGGAAGCTGACCACAGAGTGCTCTTGGGCTGGGATGAGAATGGTGTTAGCCTCTCAGGCCTGTGCAGAGGAAGTGGATTCTCATGTCGTTGCAATAAAAGGCATGGAGAATTGGGGACCAGGGCGAAGGAAGAGAGGAGAGAGAGGGGCGGTTTCTTTTAAGGAATTGTTTGACTTAAATGTGGAAGACTGTTGAGTCTGACTTCTACTGTGACAGGCTGACAGGCTGGAGGGTAGGGACAGCTTCAATCAAGTCCAAAGACAATTAGTTATCTTCCATCATTCCCCTCACAGGGAAAGCTCAGTCTTTGCTCTAGTATGATTATCACCTGGTGGAATAAGACCCACCCGCATTACGGAGGACAACCCACTTGGCTGAAAGTGTGTGTACTAACTTAGATACTTAAATAATGATCTCATTCCTTACACATACAGCACACACACGCATACACACACACACACACACACACCTTCACACATACAATCAGAATAAATTCCAGAATCTAAATAAACTGCCATCGGGAACTAGTTTTTGAGCCCCAGAGTCCTTGGATTTGGCTCATCAGGGGAAATGCACAATCTTTGATAGAAGAGCCCCTGTTAGTACAGAGCATAGGATGAAGTTGTGGGACCACATCAGTCAGCACTCTTGGTAGCTAAAGGAGTGGGTGTCTTGGTTGATTTGGATAGTGTACCCCAACAGCCTCTATGCTTCCTTGGGACCACATCAGTCAGCACTCTTGGTAGCTAAAGGAGTGGGGGGTCTTTGTTGATTTGGATAGTGTACCCCAACAGCCTCTATGCTTCCTAACGCTGATCCATCCTTTTAGAATCGACTTCTTATTTGATAAAATTCCTTTTCCTGACTGGTGTCTATCTACTTACTCAGGTATAAGCTGTACCTCCCACAGCTCCAGCCTGGAACACTCCAGTCCCTCACTCCGTCCATTCTTGTGTTGTTTGTAGGCACTTCCTAGAGCATGACTCTTCTTTCCTGGCTCTCTGGATGATGTGAGACCATGATGACCTCTTAAAAACAAGAGGACATTCTGCCATTTATATGGCCTGCCAGCAGTTTGGGTATTTGAAAAAAATCTTAAAATGTTTTTATGTATGAAGAGACCGATCTTTCTGGAAGATATCACTAGGGTAATAGGCTTTCCGCAAAGAAATGATCCCTGGCTTGAGGTGTTTGATTGACAGCTCTCAGCTGTCTCTCTGCCCAGTGAAAACTGTGAGTGGGTAGCAATATTCTGGAATGGAATGTGGGGCTACCTCTCCTTTACTCCCTGCCTCTGCTTCCATTGTCTGGAATCAGTGAGATACTAGCCAAGGAGGGCAGGAGGAAATGTTCATACGTCAGTCAACTTTCCATCAATGTGTCAAAATTCTTGAGATTAAGTCAACATAAAAAAAGGAAGGGTTTGTTTGGTCTCATGTTAGTAAAGCTTTCTGCTCACAGTGCATCAACCCCTTTGCTTCTGGGCTTGCTGGAAGCTTGCATGTTGTAGTGAGAACATGGAGCGGAGAAAACTGTTCTTCTCGTAGTGACCAGCAATTAAAGAGGAAGGGCTCGGAGTCTCCCCACTTCAAAGGAATGTCCCAAGTGATCTGGCTTTTTCTGCTAGACCCAACAACGCAAAGGCTCCACCATTTCCTAATAGCCTCACATGTGGGAAATGAAGCATTAACACATGAACATTTAATATTATCTAAGCCATGGCAACCAGTAAAGGGATGGCCCAAATTCCTTTAAAATTTCACTTAATTGGCATTGGAGACTGGACTTCCACACGCTCCTCAAGCGTCCTACCACTGATCTACACGCTGTGCCTCATGAGACATATCACTGTAAGCAGATTCCTAAGTTCCTTATTCCAGGACTGTGGTCTGTAGACCTTCATCCTCAGCAAATCCCGACTCTTCCCCACCCCATCTGAATCACTGCTTGTGTAGGAGGTGCCTAGGATTTGGGTTCACAAGCCTTCTGGTGACTAGTGCACATCTGAGAACATGGTAAAACCTACTTTGTCCCAACCATGCTTTGGGAATGGCTAAAGTCGAAAGGGCGGCTGGTGATTATGCCAAAAAGCAGATAACGATTTGTGGTATTTTGGTAGAAGCCAACTACTGTCCTCACAGCCGCTATCTGTGGCTAAACTCCCCGCTTAGAGCAGAGCCGTGGGCGGCCATTTGGGCTCTGTTGAAAAGCAGTCATTTTAAACCTGCCTTGTACTGTCTATCTCCACCTCCCTTCCCTCAGCAAGAACCAGCTGCTGAAGAGACTGTTCAAAGATAGATGCAGACAGTAGGGGTTCCACAAATGGAGGTGGGGGAGTAGCTAAGGTACTGGCTGTGGGTGCTGTTTTAGAAGTTCTGGTGCTTAAATCCCAAGGCACTGGCTGTGGGTGACAACAAGGACCCCTTGTTCTACAAGTAGCTCTGCCAGAAAGTTCTAACCACTGTTTCCACCCCAAAGAGGCAAGAGCTTGTGACCCTGTGTTCAATAGTAAAGTAGCTTACTTTTAAATAGCAATAAAATTAGCTTTGAAGGTCATAGTATCTTTCTGTAAGAAAAGGAAGGCCACATTTATATCTCGATTCCAAAAGTGTTTACAACCATGTGGGAAATCCACCAGTTTTATGCACCTAGTTTTAAACAATAAAATCACCCTAGAGGCTAGAGGCTCATGCCCCACAGCACTGGGATGCCAGGTTCTCTGGGGCTCATTCTCATGACCCTGGGCTGGTGGGCTCCCTGAGGTGCACTTTTCATTGGGGTGGGGACTGGCAGGTGAACCCAGGCAGCCTTTCTTGTCCTACCTGCTGTTTGTTATGAGAGGAATGTCTGTCTACTCGTATAAGATCCCAGTGATTCTACCCCAGTGATTCTAACCAATTTGCCTATAGGAACATGCAGGACCCCAAAGCAGCCACCCTGGGAAGTTTTCATCCAGTGTGGATATAGCTTCCCTATAGAATGTATAGAGAGCCCCTTTCTCTAGTTTTTCCCAGTTCAGTACCTGAGGACCCTCCCCTAGACCTGAAAGCATGGGGTCTTAGGCAAATCTGTGTACAGATGGATTGTTGGGAGGAGTAGCTGGAACCTCAGGTGATGGGCCAATGACTCTCCTCTATCCACCTCTTCCTCTGATGAAATGTCTGCAGCCCACAGGCCCATTCCTGATGGACTCTTGCAAGCAGTCTCGGTGGATCTGATGAGCATGGCGGCTATTTTACAGGACAGTGCTGTACAACAGTGATCCCTGTGCAGGAGCTGCCATCGCAAACTAACACCCTGCGTGACCCTGGCACTCAAAACTGGCATTTTGTAGGACTGGGATGAAGTCTCCGTGGCACAGGCTGAATAGAATAGACGGCTGGGAGAGACCCAAGGAGCTCCACGTTTCTTCCTTGGAAGACTTTTGGTCTGGTCATTACCCCCAAGAGATGTACAAACTGTTATTTAAAAAGGGGCGGGGGGAGCATGGGCTGAACTTGCCTAGACTAATGGAGTCTGCAGTGTTCTGAATTCAGAACAGGGACCCAGAAGCCAGACCTTAATGGTTCTCTTCTAGCCACCCACTCTGTTTTGATGTCCTCCTGGTTTCCCTTTGAGCAAAATGACAATTATTAGGCAGTCTGGGAGATAATTGTGATGTTGCCATGAAGCTGCGTTAGAGCCCTGCCCGGAACTGTGGTCAGAGGATGCAGGCTCTCTGTGGAGACAGTACCGGGAAAGGCAGGATGGAAAACAGCCTGTGAGAGGCAGGAGAGCTGTGATTTTGCCGATGGCCTTCTCTCAATGGAGTCTTGGCTTCCTTGTTGGGGACCTGTGGAACTCCCCCCCCACCCACCAGATGCCGAGGGCCACAGCCGCCACAGTGCTCACTGGCACAAGACTACTAAATGAGGCTTGAGCCCTCATTGCAGATTCTCTGTCACGTGAGGAAGGGGTGGGAGGCCCACCTATTCCATCCTTTGGGGGAAACTGTGAGGCTTATATTGTATGAAATGGCTTTTAAAAAGTGGATTCTACCTTTTAGATCAACATTTCTATTTGAAACTTGGGATTTGGCAATGGCTAAGGAAAAAGCTGAAGAAGTTGGAGTTGCTTTTGTGGGATTTGTTGCCCAGCATATCGCCACAACCCACTGCACTAAGGCAACAATTATATCCTATGTAGGGCAAGAAAATCATGTTTTTTTCCCCCTCTGCTTTCAAGTCACTAAAATATCCTCCTGTTTTTGTGTGAGCCCAGGTGCCATCTGTCTGTTCTTAGGGGACGAGCCACACACAGGTTAGACGCTTCCTGACTCTTTTTTTAAATCGCCATAAGAAGAGACAGTAGACATTTTATTACTTATGTGCGTCTCCCAAATGTCTTTTAAACTTTCACAAGTATAGAAATTGGAAAAGAAGAAGGAAAGGAAGAATGGATGAGATAAAGGTTTCAACAACACAGGGGTGAGAAGGAGCAGAGAGGCTGGGGAAGGAAGGCCAGACAAAGGCTTCTAGGACCACAAATGAGTTGGAGGCTTTCACTTCGGGGAATGATGGGGTTCTGCTCACGCCCCTCCCAAAGAACTAAAGGGGTCCAAGGGTAAACTGCTAGAAATCTGGTGAATGTGAACAGGGACAATTGTGTCTACTCTTATTTTTTGTTTTAACTTTATTTCAAGGTCATGTACAAGATTACCCATGTTTATGAGACACACAGTGATACTTCGGCACTTACTACGGCACACACACATGCTGTGAGATGGTCAAATCAGGGCAGACATCCTCCCCTCAGGCAGCCATCATTTCTCTGTGATAAGATCCTGCCTTCTAGCTCTCTTGCAGTGATGACTGACATTTAGTTTTCCTTAAAGGGCTGCTCTTGTTTGCCTGGAAGTGCTTGCTGCAGTTTGCTGCAGGCTTTGAACCTTTGATTGGCACTGGCGGGAGGTGGAGGAACCTCTAGGGGTGAGGTGCGCCCTTGAAGGTGACCGTTGGACATAAAGACAGAGAACTGGAGGAGGAGAGGAGCGAAGGCAATCACTTATCCTGAAGTCTAGTTGAAGCCTCTCACCAGCAGAGAATCAGAGAATTCCAGCACATTTTACAATCTCCCAAGGCTTCTTTGCCCTGGTATAAGCATGAAGTTTTCTAGGAACTCCCAGAAATGCCAGGTAGAGGATAAGCTGTGCCCTAAACCTGTGTGCAACCTCATGGCTTTTGAGTTTTAGCTGGTCAGAGCTTAGTTCTACCCAGACACCTCTGGAGTCACCTACAATCTTACTCATCAAGAGAGAGGGGAAAGTTTGCTAGCAACCTTTTGAGATATAATGTGAGAGCCCTCAAACTGGTATATATGGCTAATCCTGTATAAACTACTGTGATTCTCCCTTGAGGAGCCCAGGCCCACGGTCAATGAGTCTCATTCTCTGCAGCTCTCCTCTCCAGAGCCCGGACTCCCACTTGGGCATGTCTTTTTCTCTGTGATGCCTCGGGGAACCCACATCTATGTTCCACTGTACCCCTTTCTCGACTTCAGTGCCTGTCTTCCTTACTATCATCTACAAACTCCTCCAGTTCGGCTTTCTCGTACAGGCTGGCCCTGGAATTCTTCTCAGTGTCAAAGTCATAAATCTGGTTCTAGCCTGAACTGAGATCTCTAAAAGGTGGCAAAGGAACTCCTTGGTCAGGCAAGGCTGGCAACATGGAACTGTGCCTCTGTCCCCTCTGGCCTCACTTTCCTTTTTTCTTATCTGCTTCCAGCTCCTGAGAGGAGTGGTTTTGTTCTTCTACACTCCTCCCAAAGCCCCAGGGCCAATTAATCACTGCTAAAGCCTCTAAACCGGTGCTACCAACAAACCCTTTATCTGAGTAAGTGGATTCTCCTGGGTTTTCATTACAGTAGTAGGAAGCCGAGCAACATGGCGCCATATTTTGAGCTATTTCTAATTTAAAGAATATTGACTGAACTAGATATTAAGCTAAAAATGATAACTATTTTTATTGGAAAAAATTCCTCTCATGTAGTATCTTTGAATCACAGTTTTTCCCTCTGAAAAGCTGTGCTGGAATTTTGGTGGGGATTGTGTTGAATCTGAACATTGCTTTTGGCAAGATGGCGATTTCCACAGTATTTTTTTTTTTTTTTTTTTTTTTTTTTTGGATTTTTCGAGACAGGGTTTCTCCGTAGCTTTTGGTTCCTTGTCCTGGAACTAGCTCTTGTAGACCAGGCTGGTCTCGAACTCACAGAGATCCGCCTGCCTCTGCCTCCCGAGTGCTGGGATTAAAGGCATGTGCCACCACCGCACGGCTTCCACAGTATTTTTTAATATAATTTTTTTATTGATTCCTTGGGAATCTCACATCGTGCACCCCAATCCCACACATTTCTCAGTCCTTCCATATTTACCGTTCACCCTTGTAATCTATGCACCAAAAGAAAACAAAAAATTAAAGTTAAAATAAAGAAAAACAAACAGACAAACAAACGAACAAACAAAACCACCACCATCTTGCCGACCCCTCTGGTCAATGGCCTGCTCCTCCATCAACAGCAGCCTCTCACATCTGTCCAGCTGCCACTTCTCCAGTTCCACAGTGCATGGACCACTCCTCTGTCTTACCCACCTCTCCCAACGTATCCATTCCTCTTAGTGACTGGAAGCTACAGTGTGACACACAGTAGACCCTTTTGCCCAGACAGCTTTACTTGCAAATGTTCATTGCATTGAGTCTGGTTCAATGACGGTTGCACCATCATTACCGGACCCTCACTGAGACCCCTTCCGGATATCCTGCTGTTGCCCAGCGTCACGGAGATCCTGCAGCTATGGTTCCACAGAATCAGTCCCTTCACATGCTCCAGCAACTCACAGATGGGGTAGAAGGTGGGACAACTCAAAGCCCTGGGTCTGGGCCTGGATGGTAGCTGAGTTTGTCAGCCTCTCCCCAACCCCTACAGGTGCAGGACCAACTGAGCCATTGCTGGCTCTCCTGCTTGCAGCCGCCCAGGAGGGACAGGGCATTTTCTTTCTTTCTTTTCTTTTCTTTCTTTCTTTCTTTCTTTCTTTCTTTCTTTCTTTCTTTCTTTCTTTCTTTCTTTCTTTCTTTCTTTCCTTCCTCCCTCCCTCCCTCCCTCCCTCCCTCCCTCCCTCCCTCCCTCCCTCCCTCCCTCCCCCTCTCTCTCTCTCTCTCTCTCTCTCTCTCTTTCTTTCTTAAAAATTTCCACCTCCTCCCATTCTCCCATTTTTCTCCCACTTCCCCCCTCCCCCTCCCCCTTGCTCTCCAGTCTTAAGATAAGTCAGGGTGCCCGGGACAGGGCATTTTCACAGTATTAATCCTACTGATCTTTGATAATGCAAGATCATTCCATCTTCTGATATCTTCAACTTCTCTCTTCAGTGTCTAAAAGCTTTTTATCATACAAGCCTTTCACTTGTTTTGAAAGGGTTATCCCAAGATATTTTCTGAGGTTATTGTAAAAGACATTGTGAAAATGGCACCTATAATTGGCATCTTCTATAAAATTCGTACGTTCAAGGAACCCTCAAAACATTTGAACTTAATTTACTTTGTAGCTTTATATGCAACATGAGGACGATGGTCCTCAAGCTAGAGCATCCACCCCAAGGGCTTGTTAAAATAGAGTCCTGAGCTCCACCCACAGATGGTGGGATTAGGTTGTAAGGTCTGGTCTTCCATTTTAACTGATTTTCATTAGCAAATAATTCTACATCATAATTGATTTCGTTATATTTTCACATATGTGTATAATATATTTCAATTATATCCACCTCTCTTACCCTCACATGCACCCTTCTCACGCCTGTTGATCTCTTTTCTCTTCCCAACTTGCCATGGTTCTGTGTGTGTGTGTGTGTGTGTGTGTGAGAGAGAGAGAGAGAGAGAGAGAGAGAGAGAGAGAGAGAGAGAGAGAGATTGAGATTAGTGAGTTTCATTGGGCTTGCTTACAGAAGCATGTAAGTGTTTGTTTACAGGAACACAGCCACCTTGCCAGTGACTACGCCACTGGATAAAATGTCTCTCCCTCCCCTGTCAAGCATTAACCAAGGACAGATATTCTGAGAAGGGTAGAAAGTCATGCACCCTGCTCCTCTGCATACCAGCATGACTGACTCAATTCTGCACAGAGCATGTTCACATAACCACAGCTGTTGAAAGTCTAACAGTGCAACAGCCTTGTTGTGCCCGGGAGTCAGTGTTCCACACCCTCCCCTTCCTCCACTCCTCTGACTTTTACATGCTTCTGGCCACTTCCTCCATGACATCCTCTGAGCCGTGGAGAGAAGGATACAGATGTCTTATTTATATCTGAGACTCACCAGTCACTTATTCTCATCACTCATACCTGTTTGTAAGTCTTCAGAGTATCTGTCTATTACAGAAAGAAGCATCTCTGACCAAGGATGAGAACAGTGTCAATCTACGGACATAAATGTAGTTATTCAGAAGGCAATTTGGGGGGCACATCATGTCTATTTGGCCAAACATAGCAATAGGCTCCCAACTAGAGCTAATGACCTGCCAACCATGACTTTTTGACTGGGTTTGTAGTAACAAATGTGAATTTTCTCACACAATGTAGGTAAAAAATGCAACCAGAAAGTAGTTAGCTACCCCATAACAGACTTACCAATATGGCCTAACCAGTGGGCACATCTGGCCTGGCCAGTTTGTAAGGATGCACACAGGATGCCAACAGAGTTAGAGTGCTGACGATTCTTCCCCAGCAGCCGGCATAGCACCTTCTGTACCCTAAAAGCCAGGCAGAAGCAGGAAGTCCCCGGCTCAGTAGCAGCTTGGTTTCTTTGCCTGTGGAACAGCTTTATCCACCCACATGATACCTCTACTCAAGCTCTTTAACATTTTTTATTGTCTTAAAAAGTATTTGATTTCCTTGTGTTTTTGTTCATGCATTGGTTGCCTTCACCACTGCTCTCCCCAAGTCTCCCTTTCTCCATCGCTCTGTCCACTTTCCTGCTTAGACCTTTCCACCCTAGTAATTCCTCCTCCATTTTCAGATCGCATGCATCTGCTACAATCCCTTACTCCATTTAAAGAGGCATTTCCCCATTTTCATGGGCCGCTTTCTAATTTTCTGGTCTTGACATAGATTTTCTCCCACATACATGCACATATAATGACAAAAGCTGAGATTTACATGTGTGAGAGAAATACCACAAGGAATGGCTTTTTAAACCAATGCCCAGGTTATCTTGACACCTTTGACCTGCCTGGGGGTTATGCTTGCAGAACCTCTGCCTAAGAGAAGTATTTCTAAAGGAGAAGAGATCTTTAAGTTCTGAAGCTCCAAATGATCCCATAGAGGGATGATAAATATATACAAAATTTACTTAATAATTTTGAAAACTTAAGGAAAAGCTCTTTCTGTCTCCAACACCTTAATTCTGGCTTCTTATGCCTTGAGACCTGTGTATGTCTTTCATAGATGTTTAATTTGCGTTGTGCTGTGATTTAAATATAATTGACCCCCGTAAACTTATAGGGAGTGGCATTATTAGGAGGTGTGGCTTTTGGAGAAAGTATGTCACCGTGGAGGCAGTCCTTGAGGTTTCATATATGCTCAAGCCACATCCAGTGCCTCAGACCACTTCCTATTGCCTGCAAATCAAGATGTATCTTCTCCACTCTCAGCTTCTTCTCCAGCACCATGTTGGCCTGCGTACCACTGTGTCCCTCCATGTCCCTCCATTGATGATAACGATGAGGATACCAAACTATCGGTATCATGATGATAACGAACTAAACTTACTCTGAAACTGTAAGTCACTCAGTGAAATGTTTTTCCTTATAAGAGTTGCCGTGGTCATGGTGTCTCTTCACAGCAATAGAAGCCCTAACTAAGACAGATTGTAACAGGGGTTCATTAGCTGGGTTTAGATCTTACACATCTATAGATATTAAGGATGCTACTTATCATTTGACTTTGTATGAACAGAAGCTAATCATTTTTATGGCGCTTGTTCTAGTTTCATTTCTGTTGATGTGATAAAATACCTTCACAAAAAGCAAACTTATTTCAGTATCAATTTGATGTTGTGGTTCCTCATTGTGGGGAAGCCAGGGCAGGAACTTCCCTAGTGACTCTAGGATGTGTCAAGTTAGATTAGAGCTGGTCATCACACATGGCAAAGTCAACTTGTGAAGATGCAAAATATCCATTTCCTACTCAGCCTATGACTGAGAAATGCTTTTAACTTTTTGCTTGTTTGGGTTTTTTGTTGTTGTTGATTGTTTTTCGAGACAAAGCTTCTTTGTGTAGCCCTAGCTGTCCTGGAACTAGCTTTGCAGACCAGGCTGACCTTGAATTCACAGAGATCCACATCCTCCTGGCTCATGAGAGCTGGGATTAAAGGCATGTGCCACCACTGCCCAGGTTTTAACTTTCAATTCATGTTTTAGGAATTAGCTTTGCACTGTCTCCATTTGAGAGCCTATGACTCAGAACTGTTGGCTGGCAATAATAGAAACTGCTCCTAATTAACTTAAGCTTGGGAGGAATTTTTAGAGCCTTTGGGCAATTCCCAGAAGACTCAGGAACCCAAAGAGCTGACAGAGGAGCTGCATAAGGTACCAGTTGCAAATATTCTATTTCCTGCCCCAGTAGACACCCCACCCCACAATAGCTCTCTTGCCACAGTGTCTACCACCCTCTTCTTCTATGCCCGTCCTGATCAGAAAACTCCAAAGGAAGATAGGACTTTGGACCACTCTATTTAGACTTGAAATCCTGAGCTGACTTCATATTTAACTGTGAGGAAGGAAAGCCCTAATTTCCTCCCACCAGTCCATGGAAAACGAACCTGAACAGATTCAGGGCAGCTGAAATGGCAGCTACCCACTTCAGCCTGGTATTTCTAAGTAATGTCTTTAAGACTGAATGTCCCATAGTCATCAATTGGCCCAGCTGTCCTTGCACTGATGGTGCAGAGAGGAAGCTGGCAGGCCTCAAAGAAGTGAACAAGATGCCCCAGACTCCTCGGCAACCAGGGGCAAAGATGGGATGTATAACTAGATCTCCAGAGCCTTTCCCATTGCACTGTAAGATGCAATCCCTCTGGCCAAGAAATCCAAGAGGGTGAAGGGCCACTCTAAGGTCCTATGTGAAGCCTGAGAGGCAGAAAACCTGTAGTGAGGTGTCATATGCTATGGACTTATTTTTCCACTTCCAGAATAGGAGAATTAGTACCTCCTGCTTACTGCACTTAAAAGAGGCCAGAAGAAATCTCAGAAGAATGAGACCTTTAAAAGCAAGAGAGTGTTTGCTGGGTAAGATGTGTCCACTGGTGTATTAATGGCATCACTGTTGTGGGGATATCTAACAGCTCGTGGCATCCACTTCGTGAAAGAAAACTGATATCTGGTACTGTAAACTTGGTTCAAAAGAATCCCATGTCTGAAGAGACCTTAGGCCCTAGAGGTGAACTGATTTTTAGCTAAACTGTTGTTATGCCAAGGTGCCTTCTAAATATTTATCTTTATGCCCATAAACAGATGCTACACCCCAGCTTTACCCACAGAAACCCCTCTTTGCAACGAACGGCAGGGAATGCACAGATGCATGGATGTTCAGGATGCTGAGAGTGATGGCTGAGTGTCCATTCCTACACAGGACATTTATACCATATCGTCTAATGTAGGAAGCACAGCTTAGAATAAGCATTGGATGAACTAGGATTGTCAATCATGCGGGCCTATTTTCTTCAATGGAAGAAATGAATGATGCTTAGTCACCGGAACACCAGAGTGAAAAGTGGGCAATCAACCTGGTGATTCTTCTACTGTCTCCACCCGAATCCCCCAATACCCTGAGCATTGTTCATACCTCGATCCTGCAGTGAATAGAGCGCATCCCTATGACAGAGGACCCATGTACTTGGCATCCTCCACCAATAGAATCTACCCTTGGATCCTTCCTCTAGGTCCTGGCCCTGAGCTCTTTTATCAGCCAATAGAATTCATTCTTACTGTAAAGGTCACAAGTTCTACTATGTTTAAATGTGTAAGGAAAGTAAACCACGAGGTCAGTCCCTGGAAGTCTTGACCCAGTGCCCTCAGAGATGGTGCTGTCCTGAGTTTCATTCTCCACCTTTCAGGCAAACCATCCCCTCTGCCAGCCATAAGGCTTGTGAGTGGTGGACTGGGGGAGGTCCCTGACGCTCTAAGCTCAGGGGACATTGTAAGAGAGATGGTGGGAAGAATGTACTAGCTACTAGTCTAGCTACTAGAGATGGTGGCACAGCCAGGGCAGTCACGGGCCTCTCAACAGTCACCCATCAGTCAGAGATGGGGAGGAGCTTGTGGAGCCTTCCTGCTTCCTTCTGAACTGTGGGCTGCTGATGGATTCTGAGAGTGGGGCAGCCTTTGTTTTTAGTTGTGGGCCCAATGAGGAGCCCACCAGATCTAACTCCAGTTACACAGATGTTCCTGGCTAAACTCGGAGAGTCTCAAAAACCAAACCAATGTCAACGAAACAACCACCCCCAAACCTACAAAACAATAACAACAAAAATGTCATGAATAGAGAAAGGGGATTTGTGGGAGCAGACAAGAGCAGGAGGGAGATTGGAAGGCATATAATAATCAGAATGCAGTTTATACATGTGTAAAATTGTCAAGAAACAAACTCACTTAAAAATAAAGAAGCTTCTAGTAGCCAACAGTCCCCATCATTGTGGGCCACACTGAATCTGCAGGGATGCTAAAGCTGAATAGTTTCCTTCCCTGAGATTTGCCCTCTCCGGTTACGCTTCTTTGTTTGCTTAGGGAAGGCAGAACTTCAGAAATAAGCATTGTAGAGGAACCACGTGATCACTTCTCATCAGGTATAACTGATCCAGGCATTCTGTAGTATGGATAAAGACTGAGCCAGGAGCTGTCACTTGATATTTATACCCACAAAGCAATTTTTCTGAGACAGCGACGCCTCCTATTTGTAATGAGAAATGTTATGCCCTTTCAAAGAAGAGGAGAAAAAAATCATTATTTGACTTCTTAGTATTATAATTTTTGCTAGTCCCAGGTACCCATGGAGGATAATAAAACCCTGAACTCAAAATGAGATCTTGCTGAGTTATGATGGATTCCATTGTGTCTGACTCCATGAGAATTCTTTAGGTGACTCACAGTTGCTACTCGTAGTTGCCCTGAGGCGCACCCTTGGGATTCAGATGCATTTAAGGACAAATGATTTGGGAACTTGTTGCACCATTGCAAGAAAGGATCTGGGAAACCTAAGGTAATTCCTTCCTTTCTTTAGGACTCAGTTTTTCTGTCTGTACAATGGCATAGCTTCTATCTGTTCCTCTATATAGGGAGACTGGGGTGGTTCAGGAGGTGTGAGAAATGAGTATTTACCAAAAGACCACAGACAATGGAATGTGGGTCATTAACATATGATCAGTCTGTGGTTCTCAGACTGAGAAACCAGTAGAATTTCAGTAAGAAGTTTGGGGGTAAATGAAGGGAAAATGTAAAGAAATATTTATTAATGGGCCTCTATAGACAGATGAAACTTGGTATGTGGTTTCATTAAGAATGGCCCTCATCACTAGAAGTAGAATCAGTATTTATCCCTAGTGCATGAACTGTCTCTTTGGAGCCCATTCCCTATGTAGGGATGCCTTGCTCAGCATAGATACAGTGGGGAGGACCTTGGTCCTGCCTCCAGTGATGTGACAGACTTTGTTGACTCCCCATGGGAAGCCTCACCCTCTCCAAGGAGTAGATTCCTTGGATGGGGAGAAGGTGGGAGGAATGGGAAGACAGGAAGGAGAGGGAACTGGGATTGGTCCGTAAAATAAGATTGTTTTAAAAATAAAAAAGAAGCTCAAAAAAAAAAAATATAAAAGAATGTCCCTCATAGCCTCATATATCTGAGTACTTAGTTACCAGGTATTGGAACTCTTTGAGAAGGTCTGAAGGATTATTGCCTTGTTGGAAGAAGTGTGTCACTGGGGGTGGGCTTTGAGGTTTCCAAAGCTCAAGTCAGGCCCAGCGTCTTTCTCTCTTCCTGCTGCCTGCGGATCAGGATGTAAAACTCTCAACTACTACTCCAGCACCTTGTCTGCCTGTGTGCTGCCATGCTTCCCGCCAAGCTAATCATGAATTAAACCTCTAAAACTGTAAGCAAGCCCCAATTAAATGCTTTCTTTTATTACAATTGCCATGGTCATGGTGTCTCCACACAGCAATAGAACACTGACTAAGATAGGTCACAAACATTCAGTTCATAGCAGATGGGGAAAGAGATGAAGCAGGAAATGTGGATATGATGGTCTATTTGGGCAGCCGGTGACAATGAGGAGTGGATATGTGTGACTCTAGGAGACTTGCCTATATGTGCTGTTCTTTGTCCTTTTATAACTGTAAATCCCCCACTGTAATAGACCCGCTCTCAAAGTCATGTGGCCGTACTCTAAGCCAATCACTGTTTCTCTTCATGCTGAGATGAAGTTGTACTTTTTTTTTTTTTTTTTTTTTTTTTTTTTTGAGACAGGGTTTCTCTGTGGTTTTGGAGCCTATCCTGGAACTAGCTCTTGTAGACCAGGCTGGTCTCGAACTCACAGAGATCTGCCTGCCTCTGCCTCCCGAGTGCTGGGATTAAAGGCGTGCGCCACCACTGCCCGGCTGAAGTTGTACATTTTTTATCTTAAAAAACAAAAACAAAAGCAAAATATGCTACCTTGTGTTGACTGGGTGTGTCTCTCAGACATAGAGTGCTTGCCTAGCATGCATAAAATTCTTGCTCTGATCCCTAACGACACCACACACACACATATACACACACACACATACATACACCACATACACACACACACCATGTACACATACACTACATAAACACACACCTACACCCACACACCTCCCCCCCCCCACATACCACATACAATACACCACACACTATATACACACACCATACATACACACATGCACACCATATACACTACACACACCACATTCAGATCACATACACACCACACACACACAAACACACACCATACACACACACACCACACACACATTCATATCACACACACATCACACACAGAGAAAGATCACACCCACAACACATACACCACACCTACACCCCCACACCCACGCCACACCCACCACACATTAAAACACCCACACACCACAGAAGAACATTCATAACACACACCGTATACATCATACCCTCCCCAACATATAAATGCTTTTCTGACCTGGCTCTCCAAGAATCAGACAGCTTGATACCAACTATATTTGCCCATGATATTGTTCAAATCAGCCAACCCGCAAAGAGCTTATGAGCCCGCACTGACTCCATTCCTCTCACGTAAGCCGCCCCTACTGCTCCAGCTGTCCCTGGGCACAAACCCCAGTGTGTAGCCCTGGTTGGCAGCCGACTCATTTAGAGATGTAATTACAGCTGCAAAGGGTTCTGCCCTTAATCTACGCAAGCACTGCACCCTTCAGCTAAAGAACTCATGAATCAAATGCCACAAGGTGCCCAATAGATCACCCAGCACTAATTAACACTGTCCGTGCAGAAACAAAGGAATAAGAGTTAGTTTATTCTGGAGCCAAACATGATTGACCAAGGACCAGGAGCACAGATCCAGTTAACCTCAATGTCTGTGTTCCAATGTGCTAACAGTGAGATGAAGTTTTAAGAGTAACAGAACAAAGAAACATATGTCAAGACATTTTAAAAATATGTTAGTGGGACATCAGGTAGGTGACACTTCTGGCAGAGATTTCGGAAGCTATCTGATGACATTCTTGACCTTTGGGATGGTAGAAGCTAAAGCTGTACATTTCAGATGTCCAAACTGATAATCACAAGGATCTGCCATGTATTGTCCACGTATAGAAGTGTACAATGCATGGTAATTAAGTGATAAAGATGGGTTAATCTGGCTCTGCACCTGCAACATTCCAACTCTCCACAATCCCCGAAGTTCTAGTCAGTCAGCCTTACTGAAATTTTAACACAGATTCACCTTGACCCTGAAGACTTCAGCTCCTAACACCCACGTGCTGCACTGGTGGCTCATGTTCCACCTCGGATGACGCTGGCTACTCAAGATGACTTGGCTTAGATCACATTATGAGCTCAAATGATGGATTTTAGTAACTGTTGTTATAACAGGGATATAAAATTGTCTCTAACTTGAATAACAGTATCCGTCCTCTCAACATTGAATACTTAGATGTCTGAGTATAAACATAGCCTGAGATATGTAACATAAAAATTGTTAAAACTCCACAAAATGAAAGTCTTGAAGCCACCCTTGTCAGTGTGAGCTTGACTGCATCCACCGTGAGGGTCTTGCTACAGTCTTGGTGTGTATTTAAGACATCCAAGTAGAATTTCTCAGCCTGGAGTTAGGGACCAACAGTTTGTATAGAGGAGACTCGAGCAGCCATGATGCGGATGCAGGTGATTCAGGGATTCACCAAAAAGCAACACCCTAATCAGATAGCTCAGTGAAAACCACACATGCACACTCGTGCACACACACACACACACATGCACACACACGGTCATTGCTGACAGGTCATGCTGTGTTAGGAGGGCCTGGGAGCCGGTGATAGAGAAGAGTCATCTTGGCTTCACTTGATGTCATTGCTGAGAGGTGGTACAGCATTGGGAGGGTCTGAGGGAAGCTTGAGGAAGTCCAGTACCTCTCTCCCTCTCCTGCTTAGGAATACACCTTTAGTTTTCTTGGATTTCCAACTACAATGAATCCTCAAGGACTAGGATAAGTTTGATACTGAGATCAGAAAGAAAGAAAGAAAAGAGAGAGAGAGAGAGAGAGAGAGAGAGAGAGAGAGAGAGAGAGAGAGAGAGATTAATGTTTTACTTAAGACTGACTGGCCTTGATACAAGATGGGTGATAGGGGAATCTGGCCAAAGAATGAAAGTTTAAATTAAAACACTGGTCTACCACTGGTTATATTTTGTAGAAAACCAGGGAAATGGCCTAAGGCACCTTATATCCAGACTTTCATAGCTCTATACTAGGAAAGGGGGCTATGAAAAGAGAAACCAAAAGAAGAAATTTGTAATATCTTGGATAAACCCTGTCTTTTTCCAAACCCTACTTTTTAAAAGAGACAGTAGGCCCTGGAGGAAGTGTCTCCTCCCACTCTCAGGGCTCTGGCCACCCCTGCACCCCCACCAGCCACATTCTTCCATTAACTCCAAGTCACAAGGAAAAAGGGAATCTAGGATGTGCTGGGAGTAGAGCCTCCTGGGGACAATCTTCTCTAATGACTATGACCCTTCTCTTAAGAGATGTGCCTGGCTCTACGGAGGTGACCCTAGTCGGAGACCCCTTTTCAGTCACAGATCTCTAGAAACACAGGGAGCTTGGGCTCTTCTCTGAGGATCCATCGGATTTACCAGTAATTTCCAGACCTTAACTTTATCCCAAGAGTGTACATGGAGAGACCTTTATTTATAGACTACTGTACCAGGTTACCTGCTGTACCCCGTGGGACAACAGAGATGGGCCATTTATTCAATGCCCTCATGTCCATCAGCCAAGTGCACAGGTCATCCCAGGTCCAGAACTCGCTAATTGGAGTCCTAGCCATAGAATGATGATAGACAGCTGTATTGAAGAGATGGAGTAAACCTATTAACCATGGCAAGGTCATGGAGCTCACTCAAGAAAGGAAAGAAAATCCTGCCTTATTTTTTAACAGGCTCATTTAATCTTTGAGAAAATTTCCAATTTGATTCCTCATTTCCTAAAGGACAAGGACAAGCCCTTTAAAGCCAGCATTTTATTAGTGCCCAGCCCTTGACATCAGTAGAAAGCTTGAGAAACTGCAGATGGGACTTCAGACCCCTCAGGCTCAGCTACTAGACACTGCCTTCTCAGTGCTCCATAACGATCTGGAGGAAGCATACCAGGAAGAGAAGAGAACAAAGGGGACCACATCATTGTGTTTGCACTTGAAGATCCTCCTGGCCCAACCTGTTCCCTGAGGAATTCCCGTAAGAGGTCTCTGTAAAAGCTCAACCCATCGGACATGAACTGTGCAGCCATAACATGAACTGTAGATCATCTCTGCAGCCATATAAGGAAGGACCCAAGAGCCTGGCCTTCAATATCCCCATCTTCAGAGAAGAGAGGGGCAAATCCCCAACATCATGGCCTCCTTATAGGAGCAAAAGTGCCCGAGGCCAGACTGACTCTGGTTCCAGACAGCGCAATCTCTGCTGAAGGGCCTTGAGTTGCCTTAGACGAGGAAAATGTTTGCAGATACCGGGGCCAATTATTTAACTCTTGCCTCTTTTTCCAGAAATCTTTCATCCCAATATATAAATATAGTAAGGATAAAGGAATTCCCTAGTTTCAGTATTTTACTCACCTAGCACTGTGAAAATTAGAAGGCCAGGTTTTAAAATATGTTCCTGGTTATCCCTTAAAGTTGAGGGGCCATCCAGCAACTCTGCAATAACCCCAGAGTTATGGTAGACCCAGCCCCGGCAGTGCCCTGAGGAATTCGAACAAAGCTGTTTGGGATACAGGGATGCCATGTGGAGTCAAAACTGTTAGCCCAGTCAAAATCCAGTGAGAGCCTGGGGGCAAGCTATTCCAGTAGAAAAGTTTTCATAAGAGGGGACACTAGAATGTTCCCTTTTCCCCACAACCTCTCCAGCATAAGTTGTCATCAGTGTTTTTGGATCTTGGCCATTCTTACAGGTGTAAGATGGAATCTCAGAATTGTTTTGATTTGCATTTCTCTGATGACTAAGAATGTTGAACATTTCCTTAAGTGTCTTTCAGCCATTTTAGATTCCTCTGTTGAGAGTTCTCTGTTTAGGTCTGTACTCCATTTTTAAATTGGGTTATTTGTTCTTTTGATGACCAATTTCTTGAGGTTTTTTTTGTGTATTTTGGAGATCAGACCTCTGTCTGATGTGGGGTTAGTGAAGATCTTTTCTCATTCTGTAGGCTGTCGTTTTGTCTTGTTGACCTTGACCTTTGCTTTACAGTTTTTCAGTTTCAGGGGATCCCATTGCTGGTGGGAGTGCAAGCTGGTACAACCCCTTTGGATGTCAGTGTGGCTATTGCTCAGAAAATTAGGAAACAACCTTCCTCAAGACCCAGTAATACCACTTTTGGGTATATATCCAAAGGATGCTCAGTTGTGCCACAAAGACATGTGCTTAACTATGTTCATAGCAGCTTTGTTTGTCATAGCCAGAACTTGGAAACAACCTAAATTCCCCTTGACTGAAGAATGAATAAGGAAAATGTGGTACATTTACACAATGGGTACTACACAGCAGAAAAAAATAACATCTTGAATTTTGCAGGCAAATGGATGGAGCTAGAAAATATCATTTTGAGTGAGGTAACTCAGACACAGAAAGACAGTTGTCACCATGTACTCACTCATAAGTGGTTTTTAAACATAAATCAAAGAAAACCAGCCTCCAAATCACAATCCCAGAGAACTTAGACAACAACAAGGACATTAAGAGAGACTTACATGAATCTAATCGACATGGGAAGTAGAAAAAGACAAGATCTCCTGAGTAAATAAATTGGGAGCATGGGGACCTTGGGAGAGGGTTGAAGAGGAGGAGAGAGGCAGGGAGGGGATCAGAGAAAAATGTAGAGCTCAATAAAAATCAATAAAATTAAAAAAGGAGGGAATGCTAGAACAAGAACCTATCACTGAAAATTCTCTAAAACATGGTCTACTGGTCCCTTGCCAGTCTTCAGGTAATACACGAATCCTTCAAGTAATTCAGTCAAATGGGGGATTACTCATGATGTAGACCACAGGTTTGTTGAAGAGACAATAATTCCACTGGATCAGCTGGCGGGTCATCACTAAATCCTTCTTTGTCAGGTCCCAAGTCTACTAAGTAGACCCTTGGTACTTGCCTGCATTTGAACGGGAGCATCCAGTGACTACAGTGTGCCAACAGTGTACTCGCTCTGCCCTCCTTTAAGGGTTCAGGATGGCCCGGATCTTTTCATTGGGTTACTAGAAAAAGACACTAGGGACTTACTTTTGCCAGAAGACGACATTCTACAAATGTGTAGATGACATTTTGCTATGTAACCCTATCAAGGAAAGTTCAAACTAAAATACCACCAGAATCCAAAATGTCCTTAGCCTCTCAAGGCCACTGAATTTTCCAGGAAAAAGGGCCAGATAACGCAACAAGAAAATGAACAATCAGGGATATATTTTGTTTCTGGGGCTATGACAATTATCCTCATGTAGAGTTCAAGCTAAGTTGAATGACTTCCACCACAGGCAAAGACAACATTAATTCTTTGGGGTTGACTGGATTCTGTCGAAATTAGATTTCCAAAATCTCACTAAGAGGCTTTCAAGGGCCCAGATTCCGAATACCTTAACCGTGATGATCAAGTGGGAGAGTTCTTTAATTAGATAAAAGAGACTCTCACAGAAGCCTCAGCTTTGGGGGTGCCTGATCTCCAAGAGCCTTTTTTGTTATTTGACATAAAACACAGCCTTGTCTTCTGGGTGTTGACTCAATGCCTATGGATAGAAATGAGGCCTGAAGAGTAATTTCCAAAGAAATTAGAGGTGGCAGCCTCAGAGGAGGTCCTCTGTCTTGAGAAGAGTAGCAGGCAAAGCTCTCCCAGTGGAAAAAGCTTCTAATCTGACACGGAGTTAGAAGTTTTTATACCATATCAAGTAAAGGTTGTCCTATATAATAAAAGAGGTATGTGTCATTACCTGGGAGTAGATTAACAAAATAGTAGGCAGCTCTGATTGGCCACCACAGATGGTGTCTCAGTCAGGGTTACTGTTGCTGTGATGAAAGACACGGCCAGAGTAAACTGGGAGGAAAGGTTTGTGTTTCCACATCACTGTGCATCACTGAAGGAGGTCACACCGGAACTCAAACAGGGCAGGATCCTGGAGGCAGGAGCTGATGCAGAGGCCATGGAAAAGTGCTGCTTACTGGATTGCTCAGCCTGCTGTCTTGTAGATCCCAGAACCGCCAACACACGGTGGAGTGGGTTTTCTCCCACCAATCACTAATTAAAAAAATGCCCGACAGCTGGATCTTATGGAGACATTTTCTCAATTGAGGTTCCCTCCTTTCAGATGACTCTGGATTATGCCAAGCTGCCATAAAACTAGTCAGAACAGATGCCTATCAATACTTGTGGCACCCTAAACCTTACCTTGCTCACGCTCATAGAAACTTTTGCTCTGGCACACTGTGTACTGAGACCATCTCCTCAACCTGTGCCAGACATAAGTGACCAATCTTTGGACAATCGGGGAGAGACGTGGTTTACTGTTGGGAACGTTTATGCTCTAAGTGAAGAACATAAAGCAGGATACACAGTGGTCAGCCAGACAGCAGTGATTGAAACCTTCCCCATGCTCCTTCTACCGTAGCCAGAAAGACTGAACTAATGGCCCTACTATAAAGGGTTCCAGCACTAAGCCAATTCTTTGTGTGTGGGTGCATGCATATCTCTCCGCTTCTCTGTCTCTGTCTCTGTCTCTGTGTGTGTGTGTGTGTGTGTGTGTGTGTGTGTACAGGTATGCCTCTGTCTATGTGCTTGAAGTGGAGGCCAAAGGCCAATGCCAGGTCTCTTCTTTTATAGTCCTCTATTATTTTTTGAGACAGAGTTCCTCAGTGAAATTGGGGCTCACTGCAGGCTGGACCGACTGGCTGGTAAGCTCTGAAGCCTGCTTGTTCCTGTCCCCTCAGTGTTGGGGCTACAGATGCAGATCACAATGCCCAGTTCTTTACACGGTACTGGACATCCAGACTCATGCCCTCATGTTTGTGTGGCAGACATTTAACCTTCTAAACCACCTCCCCAGTGCCACTCCAAGTCAATTCTTTTTTTAAAAGCACCAACCAATGTTTAACATCTTAACCTGCACTGTAGCCAAGACTCCCTTTCCTCCCTGTTGGGCTGCTACACAGTTCATTCATCATCTCCTGTTTTCCTTCCCTTTTCTACTTCACAAAAGTCATTCTTATGAAATAATATCCAAATTAGAACATAAATTGGACCACATCATTTATACAGAATTAATGTAAGAACAAATAAAAGTCAACTTACAACATCTTTTATCAAAAGAGGCTTATATTTCTTGTATGAGGATGCTTCCCACATAGACAGTCTAGACTGTAGGCATATGTTGAAAATGTTGTTATGAATCCTATCACTGCACATTTTCACTTCACTATTAAATATCCCCTCTGTTCTCGTGCTTATTGTATTATAGCTACCATTCTTCTGGGCATCACATTTGTGTTCAGGATAAGAGTTTAGTAAGAAAAAAAATACAGAAAATTTAAATTGTATTTCCTTTCTATTACATAAGCCAAAAAAAAAAAAAAAAAAAAAAACCTTTAGAGACTAGGCAAAAGCTTTTATCTCATTTGTCAGAAGTGTGTCACATGACAATCCTTAGCTGCAAGGGAGCCTTGGAAAGATAGTATTTCATTAGAGAAAAGAATGAGAAAATGGTGTTGGGAAGGTCAGGTCCTAGTCTCTTTTCTCGGTGTCTTGTTGAGAAGTTCAGTTTGATAGTTCAATGCAGTGAAAGTAAAAATTGGATATTCTCTCAGCCTCTGCAGGACCATCATTGTCCCTGTCATCACAGTGGCCTTTGCCCTAGTTCTCTCCTGACTTGGGGATCTTTGCTCGTGCCTTATCTTTGGTCTAGGGGATAGATTGTGGTTTTGTTTCCAGTTCTCCACTCTGTTCCTATGATGAAGTTTCCAGGGCATCTCTGAAGGAGATTGGATGTGTTTTCTGGCTAAATTCCTGGCGTGCTGGCTGATGAGGGCTAACAGATGATGACAGCCAGGGCTTGAAACGGTCATGGTAAGTTTGTTTTGCCCTCTTCCTTTCTGTCATCCACCATGAGAGAGAACATCTCCAGAGCCATTTATGTCCGCATGGGATCCTTGAAGCAGCTCCCAAAGCAACCTAGAGCTCAGGCTTCATCCCCACTGAGTTGAGATAAGATCACCCAGACCCACGCCATGCTGCAGAATTGTGCAGGAGAGCAGCAGTGCATGCTGCTGAACAGCATTTGCTTGCGGTATTTTTGTAGTACCAGTCCTGCAAACCCTAACCAATCGGAAGTCGTCTCCTTCCCTCTTTCTCTTATTGCCAGCCACCCAGCCTATGGGTCTGGCAATGAAACGACACTTCCTTGTGGAGCTTGCTCTTGGGTCCCCAGACCTGCTTCACTTCACGTTCTGTCTGCATTCAGCTGCCTCACAGGTGCCTCTGGACCAAACACCTGAGAAAAACAACTCAAGAAAAGGACTTGTTGCTTCCAAGGTTTCAGAATTATTATTTCTTACGAGTTCTAAAGTTCCAGTATGGGGCCAGCTGGTCCCGTTGTTGTGGGCCTGAAATGAGGGTGGGCATCATGGCAGGGAACATTTGGCAGAGCGAAGAGCTCACTTCAAGGCAACAAGAAACAGAAAGTAGATAAGCAGCTGGAGACAGGATATGCTCTTCACAGGACTGAATTCTGTTGGGCTCCCACCTTCTCAAGCATTCGTCACTTTTCTAAGCAGTGAAATAGCACCAATGGGACCAAGCCTGGGACACATGAGCCTGGTGGGGGAACCTCTCATATTAAAACCCCGGCATCACTGTGCTCTCTCCACCCCTCCTCACGCTTTGCAACTTTGTTTTCAAGTTTGTTTGTTGAAAGTATCCTTGCTATTGTTGACTGTGATGGTGCTACCGGTTTTGTTCTTGTGAGGCTGACCTTCTACCTGTTCCTTACTGTACAAACAGCAACCACAAGGCCCGCACAAACCAAGCACTCAGTAAATTTTAGCTTTGCTTACTGAATAAGTACTGCCAATTGAACAAACAGTATTATATTAGTAAAAGGTTTGATCCTTAAAGTTTCTTAGTGTTCTATAATCATGATCCAAATTGTGTGACCGAATATGGGTATATTCATGCAAAAACTACTCAAAGGAAATACACTGCAGAGTTAGAAACGCTCATTTTTGTTTGGCGGCATTGTAGCTTCTTACATTGTTTAAATGTCTGTGTTTTACATAGATCTCCCCATGTATTGGCCACATGTTTTATAATCAGAAAATAGAATAAAAGTTACTAAAAACAGAAGGGGGACGTGAGTGTTTTGTCGTGTTTTTCTTAGCAATGTGACGAGAAGATTCTCCAGAACATCAGAAAGTGGAACAAAGCCTGGGCAGCTGGCCAAGACACGCTCAGTTGGAAATAGCTCTCCTGGGCGTCTCTCTTCTCAGGGCTCCCCAGAGTCTGTTCCTCGCCTTTGGGGAGGATGCTTGACAAATACAAGGAGCATTGGGGTTGAAAGGAAGAAGTGGCCTCCTGGGGCTGGCCTAGCTTGGAGGACGGGCAACTGGCAGTTAGGTGGGACATTCAGATCAAGGCTAAGGGCATCCCTAAACAGCTCCAACAATGGAGACATTTTTGCTTCACAGAAAACATGACCTTGAAACATTGAAGCGAATGTGCACCTTGACAGGCCCATTCTACGAGCTGTTTGAACTTCACAAGCTGGAATTTCCCACTGGACTCCTTACCTCCCAAGAGACATCAAGGAGAATCTTGGGATCCTAGGAGGTGGTTGAAGGGGCTTGCTGCCACATCCTGATTTCACCCCTAAACAGGTCCCCTCATAACTGTTTAAAATGACACAAAAGAATAGTGTCTAAAGTAATAATGACCATGGGACACGCTGAGGACCCATGGAGAGAGGGAATGACCAATTCAACATGAAGGTGTTTCAGGATGTCCAGTGGGTCGGGTTTTAGACCAGGAGGAGGAAGGACAGTCTGTGGGACCAGAGGCTGTCACAGGCAAATAACAGGAATAATTGCAATTACCTTTATTTCATAGCTAAAGAAGCCCGAGGCACAGACTAATGAATTACTAGGGCCCTGAGGACACAGAGAAGTGGAGGACAAAGCTCCAGCTTGATTCTGAAATCCTGGTGGTGTGGACATTGAAGGAAAGAGGTGAACCTTGTTTCGAGGTCAGGGTAAAGGCTGTGTCTAACATGGGATGTGGAAAGGACCCAGGAGACACCCCATTAGGATTTTTGTTGTGGCAACACTGATTGTCATTTGGTAGCCAGGTATCTAGGGGGCTAACTTGTACCACAATCAGCTGGAGAGATAGGACACCGAGAAGCCACTGTGGGATTTATCCTTGGAGTGTCTGGTTCCATCAAATGTTATTCAGACACGTCCCAGGTGGTGCTGATGCTACTGGTCCATGGACCATGCTCTCGGGAGCACTGTCTCATTGTACCAGCTGGCAGACCCTTTCACCATGCTTTTTGGAGCGGAGGGTGGGGAGTGGAGGGAGACCTCATACTCAAGATCCATTTTCCTCAGCCTGAAGTTCCAGGATTAAAGGTATATGCCATCATGTCTACACCACCATGTTGTAGTGGTCTATTATATTTTTGTTACATCAGTGGTTGAGAAACACACACGAAAGTCTGTTTCCTCTTGTTAGGATCTGACTCACTCTGTCTTAGTCATTAAGCCTCCTGCTGTGTGACCATGTCTTTACATAAGTTGTTCCTACAGTCTGCTGTGCCCATCCCATCCTGCTTCCAGAATCAGCTGGTATTTTTCCTCCTGAAGCTATCTACCCTAGGAAGATTTCTCTGCCCCCTCCCATCTTATTTGTTTGTCTCCAGGGTGCAGTCCCATGGACTTCCTGTTTACTACATGGCACAATAGCCCTAATTATTCTTCTTCCCCATTCACATTCTAGACTTTGTCTTTCGCCATGCCTAGGACAGTGTGTGAATGCTCAACAAACATTGAATGGTTTAACTTAATAAACAAAGTTTCTCCACCAGAATGGCTATAACCTGCCTCTCTTCTGCTCGACATTATTCTGTGTGTGTTTGGGTGGGTACATGTATGTTCTGTGAGTATGGCCAAGTATGTGAGGTCATCTTCAAGAGTTAATCCTCAGAATACTATCCTTTTTGTTTGTTTGAGACAGGGTCCCACTGATCTGAATCATGCACAGTAGGCTACACTGGTTAGCCACTGAGTGCCAGGGGTCTGCCTCTGCCTCCCCAGCATGGGGGTTAGAAGTACAGATAAAAACGCCTGATGTTTTTATGTGGGTTTTGGGAATCAAACCTGGGTCTTTAGGTTTGTGCAAAATCACTTTCTCGACTGAGTCATGTTTCTTTCATAACATGGAACACCTTTTTGATTATTTGTGTGTGTGTGTGTGTATGTTTGTGTACGTGTGATGTGTGTGTATGCGTGCGTGCATGTGTTGGAATGAACATTCCACAGTGTGTGTGAAAATCAGAGGACACTGGGAGTCAGCTCTCTCCTTCTACCGTAGGTCTTAAGGACACATCCTATAATCGCCCAGTCATTTCCCAGGACATGTGAGAATACTTTATGAAGTTGAGGGAGTCAGAGAGGGCCCTGTGGTGAGGGAGGTACCCTCAGTATAGGATATTCTCAGTCTCTGTGCTAGCCACTGAGACATAAAGCTGATTCCCCACTGATGGAGCACGTGTGGTCAAATGCTAAATGACCAGCTTATATAGCGTAAGCTTCTTTCCTGTCACTAAAATTTCCCAGGGTAGAGAGGCCCAGATTGGGTATCATGACCCGAGGGAGAATGAACAGATCTTGGCACATTTTTGGACTGGGGTAGTTTCCAAATAAAGACCTGCAAACCCTGACTGGTTGTCAGATGGAATTAGTGACTTTGAGTTCAGCCTGTTCCTCCCTAGAATGACCACATATAGGGAATGTTCTGGCACTAGAGGAATTCCAAGTGGCAGACAGCAGGGCCGGAGGAGCAAAGCTGAGGAAGCAGGGCAGTGGGCTGCTGGTTAAACACATACAGGCTCCTCTAGGGGGTTTCTAACTAAATGTGTTTGCTTTTTTATTTTGTTTGGACCTCAATTAAAAATTCAAAGTAGATCAGTTAGTTCCACTTGTGAAGGAAATGCTTTTCTATCCCTTGTTCAGCTGGGGTTCCAACTGCCCTGGGGACAGTTAAGGAAGGCTTTCTCCTTGCACTGTGTAGGTCCTGGTGATAGAGTTCTCAGGTTTGCAGCGCGGAGTTTACCCACTGAGCCATCTTGTCAGCCCTGTTGTTATGTCTTTATATGAATGTTTGATATTAAAGGACACTACCTTTTAAATCTATACCATCTAAGCAAGGATTTTTATGGGCCTTTGGGGTAGTATTAAGGTCACCAAACTTTATGAGTTGTGCCTGGAAAAAGCACTAAAAAGGAATAGCTTCTTAATACAAATGAATAGCTCATGGATATAAAAGAGTATATCACGAGTATAAACAAATAATCTTATTGCATTTATGTGTGCAGGGGTGCACATGCCGTGATGTGTATATCTGCGTGTGTGTCTACATGTGTGTGTGTGTGTGTGTCTGTGTATGAGAGAGTGTGTGTCTGTATCTGTATGTGTGTTGGTCAGAAGACAATGTGAGTGAGTTGATTCTCTCCTGTCACCATGTGAATCCTGGGGACCACACCAAAATTGTCAGCCTTGATGAAAGGTGCCTTTACCCTCTAGGCTATCTCCTCAACTCAAACAACAAATATAAAGGCTATTTTATAAATATAAAGAAGTCATTTATGTCCCACCTACGAATCACAAGAAAAAGAAATGGCCCCAAGTCTCACAGGGATGCAGAGGGTCCGGAAAGAGGACACAAATAACAGCAGTTCTAGACCAAGTTCTCTATACAAATGTGTATTGAAGTTTTTACGTTATCAGCCCTCCTTGGGGAGCCATAAGATAAGAATGTCAAAGGTTCCAAAGTGTACAGGTCCTCAGGTGACAATCTGGCTTTTTTAAAGACCTAACTATTAGAATAATAAAGAAAAAAAAGTGATGAATGAATGGAAAGCAATTATGAATTTGAAACAATGTATATCGGCACCAAGCCTATACCCAGGAAGTTCTCACAATCTGGCATCCGGTCCTCCTATCCCCCTTGGAGATTCTGGGAATCCTGCTTTCCCCACAAGGTTTCTTCATATGTGGAGCCTGAAGACATAACCTTTTGTTTCTTCTTCTTCTGGCTTCCCCCAGTGGGCTCCAGGCTGGGCAGCCAGGCCTGGGAAATTTGGAAGTAGAACTATCTCAAGAAAGAGGCCAGTCAAGATGCTGAAGATGTGTTTCCATGACAACAAAGACATGCATTTGTCGTGTGAACACTAACTTTTTTTTTCCTATAGGAAAACCATTCGGTGAGTAGAAAAGATTTCTCTGATGGAGGCATTTGCCAGCTACGGTCCGCAGTCCCATGGGAGTTGGTCTATCTGTGAGATACTGAATACTGAGTACTTATTGGATAAGACACTGTGTTGAGCCCACCAGCACAACTGGGAGTGGGGATGTTGCAGGTCACCATGGCTTCAGCACAATCTGTGGCCTTAGTGAAGTCCCATGACTTCCTTTAGGTCTGAGTTTCACTTGTTACTAAACACATGGCTGAAAACTTGAAACATGTGTGTTGAAGCTTCAAAGATGTATTAAGTTAAAATCCCAACAGGATTTCTCTTATTTATTTTCTTTTTCCAGAAATTGTCAAGTTGTTCTAAACTATATACAGAAACAAAAAGCCTATCTTAGAAGAGAACAAAGTAGAGACTCTATATCCTATGACTTCTTCGCCACTATTAAGCTACAGTATCGAGATCAGAATGTAAGGAAGTCAGACAGAGAGATCTATGGAATAGAACACAAAGCCCAGAAACAGAATCTTACTCACGGAAATGCCCATTCCTGTGGTGAACAGAAGAAGGTCTTTTCAATAAATACTCCTGAAGCAACTGTGTGTGTGATTGGAGAGGACAGACTCCAGCTCCTCTTTAGACCATGCGCAATCATCCCTTTGGCATGCACAGGGGATTGGCTCCCAGTTTCCAGAGGACCCAAGGACCCTCAGGTGTTCTAGACCGCCATATACAACGGTGTAGCATTTGCCTGTAACTTCGGCACATGTCCTTGTATTTTTGGAATGGTCTCTGGATTATTTACATGCCTAGTACAATGTAAATACTCCGTACATCGCTACAGTGTCAAGAAAAGGGCAAGAAAATGTCTGCAAGTGTTTGTCTGGATGCAGGTGTTCTGTCTGGATGCAAGCAGTGTAGGCCTAACTACACAGTCTCTGTAAAGACTCAAGGTGAGCAGCGCTGCAACAGTCCTGGGAAGAGGCATATGTGCTGGGAAGTGGCAGGAGGCTAGGGTAGATTGTGCCTGCATCTCACTTCACACTCATGGATTCAGCAGAGCATGTGGCAAGGGGGAAATCAAGGTTTGCTCTGTAGAGCTTTCTGGAACTGTATTTTCTGATATTCTCAATCTGCGGTTTCTTGAATTTGTCAGTATGTTTGTTTATTAGTTAGTTTTCTCAAGGCTGTAACCCAAACCTCACAAGAAGTGGTCAAAGAAGGTTTATTCTGGCTTACAGTTCAAGAAGATCTTCATCTTAGAAGGGAACAGGAAGCCCACCCATCACGCTGCCTCGATAGTGGTCGCCTGGAAGCAGTGAAGAAGACCTAACTCTAAGGTCTCAAGTCCCACATCCAGGGAGGTACTCAGCCTCCAGTGAGGCACTCTGCCCCCACCTTCAGTGAGGCTCCACCCCCTAAGTATTCCACAACCTTCCTAAAGAGTTTCACCAACTGATGAGCTGGTTTGCAACACATGAGCATAGGAGAAATTTTACATTCAAACAGCAATAACATATAACCCATGGGTTGTGGGAAATGAGTGGTTAAAAATTAGTTAACAGTGAGTCATTAACATAAAGTATAAAACCTAAATCTTTGGGAAAATATTCTACTGCATATAAAATCCTGTTCCCTGTGTTCCCTGAATGCTCACCACAGACCTCCTTCATGCTTGGTTCCTTTTGCCCTGGATGTGATCAGGAGTTTATTTAAGTATCTCTGGAGGTTGTTATTGTGAAAAAAATTTCTCAAGGTTAATAGTTCATTCTTTAAGCTGAACAAAAAATGTAGCCTTCCCAGCATGCACCGGGCATTGTGTTCAATCTCTAGCCCTCTCAGTTCAGCGACCTTATCCCATTTAGAAGTGGCCTCTCCCAAATGTCTCTTATTTATAAATAAAGGGGCAGGTCCACAACATGACCTCTCAGGTTCTTTTTGGACATAAATGACGAAGGAAATGATGCATCCCAGGCCAAATGCTCAAGGTCCAGAGGACAACAAGCCACACTCTAGTCTGAAACCAGGAGGATGGGGATGACAGCTCTGTCTAGACTATGCAGTCAATCGGGGGTGAGAACAGTGGAACACGTAGGGGAAAAGAGAGAGAGAAAGCACAGCTCAGCCCATCAACAGCCTTGGGGTGCAGTGGGAGAGACCCCAGGCCACACAGCAGCAGAGAGGAAACACGCCTTGCCGAAGAAACCCAGGGCTATGATAAAACTAAGCCATCGTGAACAAACCCGAGTTCCTGTCCAGGACCCCTTACTATGTGGCTTTGGACCCTTAGCTTCAGCTGCGGTGAAACGAATGGCTTGGCTCATTAGCAGGCGTGCTTTCTCCGTGTTAAACAAACCCACCATCTTATCTCATTAATTACTCTAAAAAGCTCCATCCTTTTAACGTCTCCTCCTCCCTTTCCGCTCCTACCGCCAGCTTCCTTCCTGTTGTACTGTGCTCTTCGGCTTGAATGTGTCCTCACGGAGCGTGCACTGTGCAGTAGCACAGTCAGCTCAGGCACATGGTACTGTCTTCATCGCTTCCCTCAGTACTGTGATTTTGAGTCTGGCTTTAGCCACTGGTTTACAGACGCCGTCTTGGGAAACCCTGGGGTTTCTGCTTCCTGCCTTACAAATCTCTAGTAGATGAAAGACAGGGTGCACGGCAGAGCATCCCCACCACTGCGTCTGCCATTCAGGTCCACGTGTTCATGTTTAGGAAGTGGACTCCGTTCTTAGGGTCCTTTTCAGCAGCTGAAACCCTAGGCTGCTCTAGATCCGAGGCAAGGTTCTTCCTACCCCAGTATCAGCAGCACGCATGGAATTGTGGGAACCAAGGACGCTGCTCAACAGCAACAGGTTCAGTGAAGGAGACACAGGGGCGGGTGTGAAATCACTGTGGACCCTGTGTGGTGGGAGCCATGAATGGATGAACCTTCCTCCTCTATTCTCTGGCCAGACCCTCAGGCCTGTGATGACAGGAGAGTTTTATTTGGAACCCTTTTCCTCGCTGCTACAGGGAGGTTTTTCTGGAGTTGAAGTGATGGTCAGATCTGTGAGCCTGGAAGAGGTCAGTGCCAGGTCAACACACAAAGTTTGGTCAGGGTGGACATGGCAGTGTATTTATTCTGACTTGCCTCAGACTTGTCTCCAGCTTATTCTAGGCCTGAGTGGCCACAGACCAAGTCTAGTCAGCGTGTTCTGCCTAAGTGTTGCTTTGGTTTGCAAGGAGAGCATGGCTTCCCATATGGAGTCAGGATACCTCATCCAGGAAGTGCCTGGGGTGCAGGCATGGTGCAGCAAAGGTTATTTTTTGGCTGAATGATTTGACAAGGTGTTGTGGTGTTGATATCATTTCCACATCTGGGAGCCTGTTCTTTGCAGGTTAGAAATGGAAACACCAAGAGCTAACTTATTATTATACAGAAGACTGCTAGACTTCCAGCCTAATGATGTACATGAGGTTAGCTCTGTTGAGGGTTATCTATTGCTGTAAAGAGACACCGTAACCATGCAACTCCTAAAAAAGGAAAAAGTTTAAATGGGGCTGGCTTACAGTTCAGAGGCTTAGTCTGTTATCATAGTGGCAGGAGGCATGACAGCACACAGGCAGACATGGTGCTGGAGAGGTAACTGGGAGTTCCACATCCTGATCCCACAGGCAGCAGGAAAAGTCTGCCACACTGGGCATAGCTTGAGCTTCTGAAACCTCAAAGCCCACCTCCTAATGACACACTTCCTCCAACAAAGCCACGCCTACTCTGACAAGGCCACACCTCCTAATACTGCCACTCCCTTTGGCCAAGCACTCAAACACATTAGTCTATGGGAGCCATTCCTGTTCAGACAAGGATCAACAGCGGGTTCTTCAGGACAGTCTCCACTTACAATAAGCACATAACGAGCAAGCGAGGACTTTAGCAGAAAGTAGCTGGCCTTGCGGAGCAGATAAGCTTGTGTATGAGATACATCACCAAGGTTGGCTAGGACAGGGGTGGCTGGTTTCGAGTGGCACTGTTAGAACAGTTGAAAAATAAACCCACAGAGCCAATGTCTATGAACTAAGAGAGTAAATGCCAATGCTTTTGTTCTACCCACCCTCCCTGAGACAGAGATCACTTAAAAGTTCCTTACTGGGTAACTAGTGATGAATGTGGTAGAAATACATACATACATATATATACATACATATACATATATATATATATATATGAATGAAACTATCGATGAACAAATAAATACTTTATAAGAACTTTCATAGTGGTGACTATCAGACGATGCCACGGTTATTTTCATTTCAATTTGCAGCAATGCACTGCCTTGTTAGAAAAGATGTGATAAAATTTTACAAAAGTAGTAACAAAATTGTTGCTGGTGTTGCTTGATCCAGAACCCAGAATTATGAGTTACCATTTCATGTTTACCCTGACCAGCGCTATGACCCCTGCTACAAAGACAAAGAGATGCCAAGGGGTGGGACTGCGGCACTATGTCCCTGACCTGAGTCCTGGTCAGAAGCATCCAGGTCCATTCCTGTCTCCAGAGCCTTTCCTGAAGCAGCAGCTGTACTCCGATTCTGACTGTCTCCTCCAGGGTTAGCAAAGTCCCCCTCCAGGTGTGACTTGCCACTTCCCATCAGTCATCTCAGTCTTTTGCCTCTGGCCTGTGCCTCTTCTTAAGTCCTGATGCCCACCCCAGCTTCTCTTTCTCCCCCAGGACAGAAAACTAGGATGAGATGAGACCCTGTGTCTTTCATCTCAACCCAACTGAAATCTCTCTCATAAGGAAGAACATCCATATCAGCAAACGAAACATGCTTTGTCAGCAGTCAGGCTGGAGAACCATTTAAAACTCCATCTTACCTAGTGTTGACGAGGGATAGACATGTTTACATACTCTTCATGGAAATACAAATCATTGCATTCTTGTTGACATTGATTTTATTGTTATTTTTGAGAATTTCATACATAAAATGTAACATTTCCACTCACGCTTTCCCTCACCAGCTCCTTCCTGTCCTCTTCTACTCCCTCTCAACTTTATGACCTCTTCTTTGATTGCTATTGCTGCAGTTAGGTAGTTAGATAAATAGGTAGGTAGGTAGATAGGTAAGGTAGGTAGATATAGATAGATGATAGATAGATAGATAGATAGATAGATAGATAGATAGATAGATGATAGATACATAGATGGATGTATAGATAGATGATAGATAGATAGATATAGAGATATATAGATAATAGATAGATAGATAGATGATAGATAGATAGATAGATAGATAGATAGATAGATAGATAGATAGATAGATAGATAGATCAAACCTGCAGAGTCCGTTAAGTGCTGTTCCTATGTGTATTTACTTAGAGATAGGTTGGGACTGGAACCCACCAGGGAGTTTGTCCCTGGAGAAATCTGATTCTCTCTCTTATATCAGCCGTTATTTGCCTGCAGCTCTTCTAGGGATGAGGCCTTGTGAGATTTTCCCACTTCCATGTTGGGTTTTCATTGTGTAGGTCTTTTTAAGGTGACCATGTTCTTAATGTTCATAGATGTAGCTTTCTTGTCTGCCTCCAAGCAGATGTCCTGGTCCTCTGGCTTTTACAGTCCTCCACCACGTGTAGAGGCTGTGTTGTAGATGTATCTACCAGTCAGGGACTGGGATCCCCATGGTTACTTGTCCTTTGCATTTTGACCAGCTGTGGATGTCTGTGATGGTCTCTATCTGCTGTAAAAAGAAGCTTCTTTGACAAGGGGCGAGAGCTACAGTTACCTGTGGACATAAAGGCAGGTGTTTAGAATGCGGCTGGGGATTATACTGGTCTGGGATGATGGCAGTGGTAGTTTCTCCTCTGTGGTCCATGACCTCACCAGCCATGGTCAATAGGCTGGGTGTTCTGCTCTGAGCATCAGTTCCCTCAGGGTTGGCATTAAACCAAATTAGGCAGCTGTTGGTTACTCCAAGATATAAATAACACTATTGTACCCTTGAGTATATCTTGCTTTGCTGTGGTTGTGGTTTATAGCCTTTACATCTGGGTAGGACTTTAAATTGCTTTTTTTCCCTCGGCAGTTTACAGAATCCCTCACATACTCTGAGAGCTAGTTCTAAGAGTAAGGCTTCTGGATCAATTTCAGTTTGATTCCTCCGAGTCCTATATCTAAAATGTGAGGTGTCTTCAGCAATGGAGACTTACCCTCAAGTTCTGGGAGGCAACAAAGGGTAATAGCAATAGCCTACATTGCTTTGGGAGTCTCTTGGACTCCTATGATCAAGGGGTGTTTTCCTGTGCTTGGTACCTGGGTTCCTGTTAAATAGTCTATGGCTCTTATGGGGAGCATTATCATAGAAAGAAATGCTGCATTGATCTCTCTCGAAGGTGGAAATGGGAGATGATCTTGGAGCAGTAGAGAACAGATGGTCCTGGCCATTGGCTGGCGCCGTTAGTGTGGCAGGGGTGATGGGGCAGTTGGTTAAAGAATATACAATTATAGACTAAATCACCCTGCAATGTAGAGCTACTTGAAAGGATTGCTTATACATATGAAATGCATATGGTGTTATATCATTGAAAAATACTGTTTTAGAAATTAAGAAATGAGAGACGGAGAGACAGAAAGAGAGAATGAATCATGAAGCAATAAAGCAAAAGAACAGAAGGGAGAGACAAATAAGGAAGAAAAGAGATGCTGAAAGGCTAGAAGAGAGGGGAGAATAGCAGAACCTTATCCAAGAGGCTGGAGTGTTCATAGGCAGTAAATCTCTCCCATAAATGTGAGGAGGATGAGTTAGATTAATAGGAATTCAAACATATGGATTATATTTCCCTTCAGAGCCAGATGGAGTTTCTAAAAGAAGTAAGTCAGAGACTGGAAGCAAAAAGCAAATAGAGTTTTCCAAACTCATCATTTAAAACTAAGTATTTGTAGTTAGAGGCACTTGACAAGCTTTTGAACCCGGTTAATTCCATGTTCTTCTCAGATCACAGCTGCCTCCTCTCTCTCCATTTCTGACTCTAGGAAGCAGTATAATTTTTGAGAAAATGAAATTGATCATGTTGGAGAAGAAAGACAGAAACAAGTGTGTTATCATGATAGAGGCTTGTGAACTTTCCAGGCACTCACATGATGCTGGCCCTCAGGGACAGGCAGTGGGCATGGGGTGTATTCCTGGTGGACCAATCTATCTCTTTACACAGAAGTTGGGGACACCTTCTTTTAGCCCTCGTGTGCTGAGTTCTTGCAGATCCAATAAGAATATCCTTGCTGAATCAGGAACCCCAACATTTAAATAGGATGTGAGGTAGACATATACCCCATTTTCTACCACATTTTGACTTTCCTTCCCAGTTCTCCCAACCTATGAGCTGACTGACATCACAGAGAAGCCTGGTCTAAGGGGCATGGGTGACTTCTTGGGACATGTTTTGATTGTCAGAGCTTAACTGATAGAGAAACTTAGAGAACTTAGAAGCTATTTAAACCACAAGAACATGGTTCCATTTCCACAGGACCTACCTTCTCTTGTAGACGCAACTCTAATGAAATCCTGGGTGTAGACACTGTTTACACAAGATTAAACTGTGTTGGGGATCTTGAGTACCAGCTTCAGTACCCCCTCAGGGCTCAGAATGGATGTCTATGGCAGGCGAGGATCTGAGGGTAAAAAATTAACTCAAGCATGTTACCTCTGCATGTTCATGTGAGGGGAAAAAGGGAAGTGAAAGGGGGCACAGAGAAGAGGAAAAATAAGGGGAAGAATAAGGAGGAGAAAGAAGGAAGAGAGTAAGGGGAAGAAGTAGAAGTAGCAAGGAGAAGAATAAGAATAAGAATAAGGAAGGTGAACCCAAAGAAAAACATATAAGCATCCTCCTGAATATTAACCTTCATCAGGCGATGAAAGAAGACAGAGACAGAGACCAACATTGGAGCACTGGACTGAAGTCTCACGATCCAAAGGAGGAGCAGAAGGAGAGAGAGCACGAGCAAGGAACTCAGGACCACGAGGGGTGCACCCACACACTGAGGCAATGAGGATGTTCTATCGGGAACTCACCAAGGCCAGCTGGCCGGGGTCTGAAAAAGCATGGGACAAAACCGGTCTCGCTGAACATAATAGACAATGAGGACTACTGAGAACTGAAGAACAATGGCAATGGGTTCTTGATCCTATTGCACGTAATGGCTTTGTGGGAGCCCAGGTAGTTTGGATGCTCACCTTAATAGACCTGGATGGAGGTGGGTGGTCCTTGGACCTCCCACAGGGCAGGGAAACCTGCTTGCTCTTTGGGCTGAGGAGGGAGGAAGACTTGATTGGGGGAGGAGGGGGGAATGGGAGGTGGTGGTGGGGAAGAGGCAGAAATCTTTAATAATTAAATAAATAAATTAATTAATAATAATAATAATAAAAAGAATAAGAATAAGGGCTGACTTCCTTGTTCATGTTCTCCCTCCTTCTGCTCCTCATTAGGACCTTGGGAGCTCAGTCCGGTGCTCCAGTGTGGGTCTCTGTTTCTATCTCCATCCATCGCTAGATGAAGGTTCTATGGTGATATGCAAGATATTCATCAGTATGGCTATAGGATAGGTTCATTTCAGGTTCCCTATCCTCAGGTACCCAAGGAACTAACTGGGGACATTGCCCCGGGCACCTGGTAGCCACTCCAAGTTCAAGTCTCTTGCCAACCCTTAGGTGGCTCCCTTAACTAAGATATGAGTTTCCCTGCTCCCCTATCCAACCTTCCTTTATCCCCAGGAAGTCAGGACCACGAGGGGTGCACCCACCCACTGAGACAGTGGGGCCGATCTACTGGGAGCTCACCAAGGCCAGCTGGACCGTGACTGAAAAAGCATGGGATAAAACCGGACTCTCTGAACATGGCGGACAATGAGAGCTGACGAGAGGTCAAGGACAATGGCACGGGGTTTTGATCCTACTTCATGATCTGGCTTTGTAGGAGCCTAGACAGTTTGGATGTTCACCTTCCTAGACCTGGATGGAGGGGGGAGGACCTTGGACTTTCCACAGGGCAGGGAACCCTGACTGCTCTTGGGACTGGAGAGGGAGGAGAAGAGGAGTGGGGGAGGGGGAGGGGGCGGGAGGAGGGGGAGGGAAATGGGAGGCAGGGAGGAAGCGGAAATTTTTTTTTCAATAAAAAAAATGTTAAATAATCCTAAAATATTAAATAAAAAAATTTAAAAAAAAGAATAAGGGCTGATCTCCATGAGGTTTCTAATTTTTACAGACATAGTTGGAAAATTCCATAGGCAAGGACAATGATAATATGCATATCAAAATCACAAAAAGGGGCAGGTAGAACCTAACAAAGCAGTACTCTGGAACAGGTAACCAAACCCAGGAAAGAGCCAACATTCCAGGGAAAGTACCTGATATCCCAAACTATTAGATAAAGTTACTAAACATCCCTGAATCCTGGACTCACCCATTCTCCTCATCTAATCTCTTTGGTGATAACCAGATTTGTTTGTCAGCAAAGGTGGGGCATGCTGCTTTCCTGCCCAGTGCCTGTCTTCTATAGAAATTTCTATGTGCTCTAATAGCAGGTGATTTTGTGGGACTGACTCTATGTAACTTTGACTGTTAGAACAAAGAGTGAATGCCATTGCTCCAAAGCCTCACAGTGTGGGGAAATGGAACAAGGTCACTCTGATGACTGTGTAGAAGTCACACTACTGAGGTGTTTTGGGAAAGAATCCCATTTTAAAGGGAAGAATCATGGCTTCACAAGGTTTTTACAGATATGACAGTGACTTTTCCAAAAGACAAATGTTCCTGCAGCTCTGCAAAAGGGGTTATTCCATGTGAATGTGAACGTATAGTATATAATTCCCATGGATCTGCCTATTGGTCTGTCAACTGTGCATTCACTGTATAGTCTTGTGGGCTCCAACATCACTGCACTTATTAAGAACTAATTAACCATCTGTAAATCTCCCCAATGAAACTTGACAAATTAGTTAAGTGACATGCAGCTAATACGTGGCTATGCTGTGTCCTGTCACAATGGATGCTGTCATTGTGCCAATAAAGCTTCCTCAGTGTATCTACTTACAAGTTTGTGTTCTGTCTCTTAGCTCATGTGTGTTTTGTTCATAATGGCCTGGACCTTTTCAGAAAGAAGAACCAATCGTTGGGGCCATTTTACTTAAATTTGGAGAGAATTGGAAGTGCTTGGGAATTCACGTCTCCTTGTAGCCAGTGATGGATGGGGGCAATGTCTGGAAGCTATTCGCTCTGAAGTACAATCTTCAGTCCAGATCACACCAAGGCTGGGACTCTCCAGAGACTGCATCTTTGAGTGGTACTTCTGCTTTTATGGGGCTGCATTCCTGATACAACATTTGCTCCTATATTACTGTCCCAGAGAAAGGATCTGGAGAATGTGCCTAGGACACCAACTTCCTCTGTGCAAACTGGCACATTCCTGTTCGACGTTCAGTGCAGTCGTCTACAGAAAGACTTGACACATGCAAAGCTATGAACATCATTTCCTGTTGTAGGAAGGCCACTTGTTCATTTCCCGGCTGCCCAGACTCCTGAAATAATCACACAGAAACTACATTAATTAAATCACTGCTTGGCCTATTAGCTCTAGCTTCTTATTGGCTAGTTCTTACATATTCATTTAACCCATTTCTATTAATCTGTGTATCACCATGTGACAGTGACTTAACGGCAAAGTTTCAGCATGTCTGTCTCTGGCAGCCACTCCATTACTTCTCCTGGACTCTGCCTTTCTTCTCCTGGCACTCAACCCAGTCTTCCCCACCTAGCTAAGCTCTGCCCTGTTATAGGTCGAAAGCAGTTTCTTTATTCATTAGTGGTAATCACAGCATAGAGAGGGGAATCCCACATTAATTTCCTGAACAATAAAACAAGGAATAAAAACAGTGTTCTAGCCCACTTTACCCATGCATTTCACTGAGTGCCTGTGATGTGTCTAGCACTGATGAATGTGAAAGTGAAGGGCCATGTGGGGAAGGGTGGATCTCCTGGGAGAGAAGTCAAAGTGCTATTCAGAGAGTAGCTTTGGGGTCAGGGTAGAACTGCAGTATTTTTGAATGTTGGCAGTGACATTGAAGATAGACTGCATTCTTTCTCTTTTGATCAAGAATTTTTCGAGGCAAGGGAGGGAGACAGAGAAGGGGAGAACGAGAGAAGAAAGGGATAAGGGGAAAGAGAAGTTAAAGGGAAATGACTAGAGATCTGTCCTTTCTTTTTGTCATTGCCTTAGTCAGCAAGGGAGCTGTCTGTCACAGCTCTTTCCTGTGAGTAACTGTGCCCAGACCAGAGTCCATCTGCTTTGTTTATCAACTTTCCTCTAAGAGCTTGCCTTTGGATTTTCTTTTCTAAAAAAACTTATTTATTCAATATTTAGGGATTTCACATCATACACCCCAATTCTGTTCACCTCCTAATCCCCCATATTCCCATCTCTGTTGCATCCCCCATAAAACAAAGCAAAATAAAGTAAGCAAGCAAACAAACAAAAGCAACAACAACAAAACCAATAAACCAAACAGAACAAAAACCACACCTGAAACAGAAAAAAATCTCTGCTTCTCCTCTCCTGATTCTTCATCACCTCTTCATCCATCCTGATGACATTGGTGGCTTCGGTGTGTCTTATAGTATATTCCTTTGTCCCATCAGCTTGACTGGTGACTGTTCATTGCAATGAGTCATTGGTCTGGTTCAAGGCCTCTGGGTTTTGGCACACCAACCTCACTGGATCCTCACCAGAGCTCTTCTTGGGTATATCCTGTGTCTTGAAGCTCTTTTGGGTCATTCCACAAGACCAGTCCCTTTATGAGCTCCAGCAGGACCCAGATGGGGTAGATGCTAGGGTGGGTCAACCCAAGGTCCAGTTGTGGATCTGGATGTTACAGGCAGCTCAGATTGAGCCACTGGGTCCACTCACTTCAGATGCAGGAACAGAGTCAGCTCCTCTGCATGCCTGTCCTCAGGGTAGGCTCATCCTCGCCTGTAGTGAGGGGTAGTGGCCCTCTCTCCCAAGTGCAGGGGCCAACTTTCTTGCTGCAGTGGCCAGCAAGAGGCAAGACCAACTTTCTCAGAGTAGTGAACGGCAGGCCTGGCTCAGTATAGCCATCTGATTTAATCTCACATAATTCCTAAGGTCTCCTGAGATAACACTGGCTACATATCCACCTGGGTGATTGGTGACTGTGGGTGTCATGTGAGTGAATGAGGGTCAGAACTGGAGGGGTGGAACTCCAAATCCTCAGCATAGAGCAGGCAACACTGCAAGATGATGAGGTCATGGTGGGGCTAGAGAGATGGCTCAGTGGGTAGGAATTCATGCTGTGCACACATGAGGACCTGAGCTTGGATCCCAGTGTACATGTAACCCATGTACCTGTAACCCCAGGACTGTAGTGGGGTGACATGGAGAAGGGAATACTGCTGGGGTTTGCTGCCTGTTGGCCTGGAGCCAGGCTCAAAGAAAGATCCTGTCTCAAAGGCTAAGGCACAGAGGAGTAGAGTCAGACCCCATTGTCCTCCATTGACCTCTGCTCTCATCTGAACTTCCATGTGCACAACTCTCTCTCTCTCTCTCTCTCTCTCTCTCTCTCTCTCTCTCTCTCACACACACACACACACACACACACACACACACACACTTCAAGGGGCAAGCAAAGGCATAGTGACCCACAGAGGTAAAAGGAACCATTTGGCTCTCTCTGGAGAAACAGTCAAATGAGTGGGAACAGATTTTTTCAAAGGAGAAGAAGCATCTTACATGATGAGTGTGTCCTCTAAAGCCTCTTTATTAAAGTCCTAAACCCCAAATGGCTGATATCTAGATCTTAAAACCACCAAGCCTGCGCTGCTATAAAAAATAAATTCCTATTTATTTAAGATACACAATCTGGCCTTTCCAAACGTTTCCGTAATAGACATATTGCATTAAAGATGCAAAGAAATCCGGCAACTTGAGGGCTGAAAAGAGTACAGAGGCTACGTGTGCCTTCTGTGGGGAGGAATGAGAGCAAGCTGGCCAAGGTAAGGTGTGATTTCACAGGTTAGAGCAAGAGCAAGTCTTCCGGGAGCCTGATGAGTCAGACAGGAAGGATGCAGAGCAGAAAAGGGCCGACCTGAAGTGCAGGTTATTGCTTAGAATGCCAGCTGTTCAGAGCCCAGAGGAAGCTGCTGGGAAAAAATTACTAGAAGAAGGTGTTAGGGGAAGGGATGACTGGCCGTAGATACCTGTGTAAGGGCAGGAAGTTAGAATTCCTGTCTAAGAACTTAGGCTTTCTTAGTTAAGTAGAAGGAAGCCACCTGCTGACAGGAAGAAGCAAGGAGGAGAGGAACTTGGGTTCTAGAATGGTGTTGATGACTGTCCTAGACAGCAAGCATTAACTGGCCGCTTGACACAGCCCAGAATCACCAGGAAACACAGTCTCAATTGAGTAACCATATTTATCAGACTGGTCCGGGAGGGTTGTCCTGATTAGCTTAACTGATACAGGAGGGGCTAACTCATTGATGACAGCACCATTTCCCAAGCAGGTGATCCTGGGCTATATAAGGACGCTAACCACGAGCCTGTGAGCTAGTCTGAGGGTATGCCAGCAAGCAGCATTCTTCCACGGTTTCTGCTTCCAGTTCCTGTACCCACTGCTGCAATACTGGAGGGAATGTTATGGGAAACCGACTGCTTTCTGATTAGTTTGCTCCACGGTATGAAACTCTGGCCTGGTACTGTTAACTGGGCCCAAAACCTGTGGCCGACTAGGTCATAGGTCTCGGGAGAGAACCTAATGCTATTATTTTGCTCAGTGGACTTAGTAAGAAGCTGACCCTTAAGTTCTTCTCTTTCGAGTCCTGGGTTAGTGCGTTTCTCAGCCCTCATCAGAAAAGCTTCTTTTTGCAGGAGACCGATTTATACAGAGACTACCATTGGTTTAGATCATATGTATTTATAATGATCTGGATGCTTTAGAAGCAGAGAGACTTTTGCCATTGACCCTAGATGAGCATTTTGCATGAAGGGTGAGACAGAAGGACAGGTTCTAGAGAGCTCAAGACTCATACTCAGAGGATCCAGGAAACAGATAAAAGTAAGGTCTGTAGAGAATGAGGGATCCCAGTGTGATCGGAGGAAGAGTTGTCTGCTTCTGGACCCCAAGTTTTATAGGGATAAGACACGTGATTGAGAACTACAAGCCTCGGTTCTACAAAGGCAGTTTGGTTCTAGTTGCTGGAGGCTTAAGCACGGATGGCTAACTCCTGGACTGTGAAGTAGCCGTGGAGGTTCTGTTTCCCAGTGCACGGATTATCTCCCACACGCTTATCTCAGAGGATATTCACAACTGCCCAGTGGCTTCAGTCATTCAGGGATAATGACCATGAGGTGTGAAACTCAACAGCAGTTAGTGTCCAAGGTGAGCAAAAGGGAGTTTAGGGCCCAGGAGACAAATCTGAGTACTCCACAGTTTTGCTGAAACTTGAGCATGATCTCATTCATCCTAGACACCGCAGCACGGCATGCAGGGACCAGGTTCTCCTGTTTTAAAACTGACCTCCACCACTTACTGTGAGAAAAAAACATTGAGACAGAGTTTCTCTATTATGTAGCGCTGGCTGTTCCGGAACTGTATAGATCAGGCTTGCCTTGGATTCACCTGTCTCTGCCTCTCACTTGCTGGGATTAAAGGTGCGCACCACCATGCCGGGCTTTGTAAGCAAATTCTTGACTCTTTGGCACTCAGTTTTCTCCTGTATATAACGTGAGCTTTCTTCTAAGTATAAAATTGAGTCTTGATAATTTCCAGCACACTATAAGAATTCTTCTCCCTTATGTCCTTCCCTGTTATCTAAATAGAGCCTGTCTACAAAGCCTTGAGCAGCTACCGAATCTTGTCTTGGGTTAATATCGAACAGCTTCAGTCCACATCTCTGACCTGGAAGACAGTGTGGTAGGAAGCGTCTGCTGCTGACGCCATCCAACTAAGCTGTTCCTGCCACTTGTGTTTCCTGCTCACTGTCCTCACTCAGGGCACAAGGGGATCCACATGGGGCTTGATGAGTAACTGTATGCTACAGGATTTGGCTCGTGCTGTAAATAGGACCTAGGCTTCCAGTGCGGGGACTTAGAAACTGTGGTGACAGACTGTACCAGGACAGGCCTGACTGTAGGATCTGTCTAAAAATCCCAAGCCAGGGAGTGAATAAGAACAATCAAGGAGCCTGTCTGGCCTACAAAGCATTAATCAGTGTGTTGGAGCCTTGCTTAGCATTTCCCGAGAGACCAGTCTGGCACTGATATCAGTGGAGAGCCAGGGGTAAGAATGGCATTCTTCAGTAATCGGATTTTTGTTTTCAGCCTGGGCAGGCAAAGAAGTGTAGCCTTTTCATGTCATAGAGGCTCCCAGCCCAGTGGTCTCTGAAACTGAAACTTTGGGGAAAAAAAAAATCAAATGTGGCTGAGGTATAGAAAATTATACTTTTAAAAAAAATCAAATCTTGGGAGTAGAACATAAAGCTTATTCACTGAAGTCCAGAAGTTAGCACCAGGGCTACTGGACTCTTGGATGCCTCACCTCAATCTGAAGAAACTGAGGGAAATTATCATCCCTGTATAGCCATGGAAACACAAGGTTTCTTAATCTGTCTCTGCTGCCACACAAGATACCTTGAACCACATAACCGATAAACAGGGGCTTACTTCTCATAATTCGGGAGGCCGAGAAGAACAAGATCAAGGCACTGGCAGACTCAGTGTCTCATGAGGGTCGGTTCCCCTTTCTTCCTGGATGCATCCTTGTTCCTGCATCCTCTCAGGGATGAGTACTGTCCCATCACATGAAAACTGGGAGAGACTGGCGACAGCTCTCTGCTGTTCTTTCATGAGGACATGAATTCCAATCCTGAGTGCAGCTCTCAAGTCCTAAGCCCTTCTCAGGGCTCCAGCTTCTGTGTCCTTTGGCAACGGCTCTCAACATACACACTCAAATCACAAGAGGAAGCTTGGAGAAAGACAATAGTCCATCTCTACTCCATGAAGTGCCCACAGCTACTTTACTTTGGGTTGTTCTTTGAACCAGGACTGGAAGGAAGGTTTGTGCACAGACAGAGGGACTAGAAGGTAGAATACTTCCAGATCATAGATGATGGTAGTGCTTTAGAAAAACTCCCAAGGGAAATAGGCTAAAACTACCTTGCTCTTTTGGGGCAGGACTCACACTAGCCACATAAAAATGGAAATCCTGGATGTTGTTCTTATCCAGATCACAGAGAACTCCATCACTCTGAGAAGGGCATTGCTTTGGACTTAGCTATAGTAAGTCTAAAATGCCTTCTAAGAGTTGTAGCTCACTCAGGGCAATATTGAGAGCATGCTGGCTCCCGTAATTTCCTTGCGGAGGCAGCAGAACCTAAGAAGGTGAGAGTTTGGATACTGTGGTGGGCTGGGGGCTACCAGTTGATGAAGACATCTGCTGCACGATGCCTGATTTGTCACCGGGGCTCGGTGAGTGTTGTAATTTGGGTAATGGTGGCTTTTCTATTTTTCTTTTTTCCTCATTTTCTATTCTTGGTCTGTTCACATGAAATATTTAACTTGGATCCCTGGTCTAAAATTAAAAGCTCAGGTTAGAACAATGTGCAAAAATGAATCATATGTACTCAAGGGGTTCTCGCCTAGGATGACTGGCCAGAGGAAAAGCTCGGTGTCTGAGCACAGTTCAAGGTCAGTGTGCACTGTTTTGTTTTGTTTATGTCCAACTGATAATGGCCTTTGTTGCCAGTGAAAAGACTGGCTTGATATTTACTTACTATGAGTTCTAACCTTTGTATTCCTCTCTGAACTCTAAGTACAAACCCCCAATCCCAGGCAACACCAATGCTATGCTGTGATTTGAATATTTATCTCCTCCAAAACTAGTGGAATTTAATTGTCACAGCACTGATTATAACAGTATTATAAGGTGGAGCATTTCAAACATAATTAAACTGGCAGGGTTCCACCCTCATGTCGACAAGACTACTGTTCTGACAGAAGGAGTCAGACCCTTTTATCTCCTTGCCTGTGCTTCTCTGCCATGTGATGGCACAGCATGAAGACCCTTACCAGATAAAGCATCTTTACCTTGAACTTCCCAGCCTCCTGAAGTACAAGAAACACATTTATAAAAATCATGAATTGCCTCAATCTTGAGCATTTTGTTATACCAATAAAACATATGAGATACCAGCTATACCTACCTGACTTTAAAATCTGCGACTCTTACAAGACTCGAACGTTTCCAAGAAGTCTTCACAGAGAAGAGGGCTGTGACAGCGAGAGAACGAGGCAGTGGTTGGAAGGGCAGTGTCGCACTCAATAGATCATCTCTGTTTTCCTTGGTTCTAGGAGTGGGTCACTGTGGGGTCTGTCACAAATTGCACTAGACAGCTGGGGTGGGTTATATTTAGTGGTAGGAGAGGAAGAACTTCCAAAGATAGAATTTGTGCCTAAGCTCTGCTGTGCAAGTTCATACTTTGGGGCATCTGGCAAAAGGGGATGGGGGGATCTAAGCCAGAAAAAACAAGCATGCAGGGATAAAGCCAGCGGGCCCGGGGGTGGGGGTACTGAGGTGGCAGCAGGTCCTATGTGAATGGCGTCGTCTGGGAAGGGGGCTGAGGTGGCAGCAGGTCCTATGTGAATGGCGTCGTCTGGGAAGGGGGCTGAGGTGGCAGCAGGTCCCATGTGACTGGCGTCTGATGACCTCCATAGGGTCTTGCATTCAGTCCACATTTCTCTTCCAGTCATATTTACAGCATGAAAGACTCATTTCTGTTTCCTTTCTTCTTTTGTCTCGTCTCCTCAATTCCTGGCCTCTCCCTCTGCTCTGTGATTGACAATGTAGGGAGCTGAGCTGATATTTGAAATGAGCTACATGTGGGCAAAGTAAGCCTTGGTTATGGGGTGTGGCTTTATCATTTGAAACAGATGTCCGCAACCCCAGCTTGGTGCCGCTCTGCGGTTAGCATGCATCCTACAATTTCCTGGTAAGTACAGAGCATTTCCATAGGAAGGCTCCATGAACTAGACTATCCAAGACCCCGAGAAACGACGCCAGACATGAGAGCAGTGATGAATGGGCTGAGACCTGGGACCAGCCTTGATCAGCCCAAGACTTACCAGGTGAGTACCAAACTTTCAGATCAGGTTTTCTTTCTTTCTTTTTTTTTTTGCCATCTTGCCTCCTCTTGTGAGGAGAGGCTCTGAAACACTTGCTCATGAAATGGACATCATCTGAAGATGGTTGCTAGGTTGTTGGTTGTTGATGGTTGAAGATGGTTGTTCATCCAAGCAGATGGAGATGCTCTCAGGCAAGTTGTTGTTGTTGTTGTTGTTGGTGGTGGTGGTGTATGTTTGTATGCGTGAGTGCACATGCATGCACATGTGTTTGTATGTATATACTCTTTTTTTTTCTTTTTGGTTTTCAAGACAGGGTTTCTTTGTGTAACAGTTCTAGCTATCCTGGAACTAGCTCTTGTAGACCAGACTGGCTTCAAACTCACCGATATCTGCCTGTCTCTGCCTCCTGAGTGCTGGGATTAAAGGCATGCGTTACCACCACCCGACCGTATGTATATACTCTTAATAGACTATATTTTAAACATAATGCTATGTTCACAGAAAAATTTAATTGGAAGGTACAGAGATTTTCCACATATTCCCTACACTAGCATATCCATCTCTCCTACATTGAACTCCATATCAGAGGGGTGTATTGGTTACAATTAATAAGCATTCATTGGTATACTAGCCGGTTTTGTGTCAATGACACAAGCTAGAGTCATCAGAGGGGAGGAGTCTCACTTGAGGAAATGCCTCCATGAAATCCAGCTGTTAGGCATTTTCTCAATTAGTGATCAATGAGGAAGGGTCCAGCCCATTGTGGGTGATGCCATCCCTGGACTGGTGGTCCTGGGTTCTATAAGAAAGCAGGTTGAACACCAATGATAGTTTATGCTAGAGAGGATGTGGAGTAAGGGGAACACTCATCCACTGTTGGTGAAAATGCAAACTTCTACAACCACTTTGGAAATCAGTATGGCAGTTTCTCAGAAAATTGGGAATCAACTTACCTCAGGATCCAGCAATACCACTCTTGCATATACACAAAAGATGCTCAATCATACTACAAAGGCATTTGTTCAACTATGTTCATAGAAGTATTATTTGTAATAGCCAGAACCTGGAAACAACCTAAGAACCCCTCAACCAAAGAATGGTTAAAGAAAATGTGGCACATTTATACATTAGAGTACTACTCAGCAGTAGAAAAAAAATGGCATCTTGAATTTTGCATGCAAATGGATGGAATTAGAAAACACCCAGAGTGTAACCCAGTGAGGTAACCCAGACACAAAAAGATGACTATGGTATGTACTCACTCATAAGTAGATACTAGCTATAAACAAAGGACACTGGGCTTATAGTTCATGATCCTAGAGAAGCTAAGTAATAAGGTGAACCCAAAGAAAAACATATATAGATCCACCTGGAAAGTTGAAACAGACAAGATAGCCTGACAAAATTGGGAGCATGGGGGTGGGGGAAACAGGAAGGGTGGAAGGGGAAGAGGAGGAGCGAGGAGAACTTGAGGGAATAGGATAGTCGAGAAGGAGGTAGGACAGAGATGAGAGCAAGGTAAGAGACATCTTGATTGAGGGAGCCATTATAGGGTTAGCAAGAAACCTGGCTCTAGAGAAATTTCCAGGAATCCACAAGGATGACCCAAGCTAAGACCTTAACCAATAGAGGAGGGGGACCCGATCTTGACTTGCCCTGTAGTAAGACTGATGAATATCTTAAATATCACCATAGAACCTTCATCCAGAAACTGATGGAAACAAAGACAGAGACCCATATCAGAGCACTGAACTAAGCTCCCCAAGTCCAGTTGAAGAGTGGGAGGAATGAGAATATGAGCAAAGAGGTCAAGACTATGATGGGTTCATCTACAGAAACAGTCTACCTGAGCTAATGGGAGCTCACCAACTCCAGCTGGACTGGGAAGGAACAAGCATAGGACCAAACTAGTCCCTCTGATTGTGGTTGACAGTTGCCTGGCTGGGGCAGACTGAGGGGCCACTGGCAGTGGCACCAGGATTTATCCTTACTGCATGTACTGGATTTTTGAGAACCTATTCTCTTTGGATGGATACCTTGCTCTGCCTAGATATAGTAGGGAAGGCCTTGGACCTTCCCCAAAGCAATGTGCCTTACCATCTCTGAGGATTGGATGGGGGTGGAGAGGGAGGATATGTGGAAGGAATGGGAGGAGGGGGGGAGTGGAAACTTGGATTGGTATGTATAATGAAAAAAGATAGTTTGTTTTCTTTTTAAAAATAAAGAAAGAAAGAAAAGAAAAGAAATAAAGCAGGTTGAATAAGCCAGGGGAGGCAAGCCAGTAAGTAGCGCCCTGCCATGGCCTCTGCATCAATTCCTGCCTCCAGGTTCCTGCCCTGTCTGAGTTCCTGTCCTGACTTCCTTTGGTGGTGAACAGCAATGTGGATGTGTGAACTGATTAACCCTTTCCTCCCCAGCTTGCTTTTTGGTCATAGTGTTTTGTTGTAGCAATAGGAACCCTAGTTAAGACAAATGGCATATCATATTTTCCCAGAGTCAGAGTTACATAATATGTGAGTTTGGGTGGATGTACCATGCATGTGCTCCCCACTAGCGTTCATATAGAGTAGCTTCTCTGACCTAAAAACTCTTTATGCTTCCCCTTGCTTTCTCTCTCATCCCTGACTCATTTACTATCTTCGTGATTTTTCCTTTCCAGAATGCCATGTAGTTGGAAGTATACACTAAGTGGCCGTTTTAGCTCTATGTCTTAACACTATGCACGTAGCAACTCTTTCCAGCCTGGAAAACCTTGATAAGATATACATTGCTTTCTGTTTCGCAGGTGACACGGGATACAGAGATGTTCAAGAGCAGCCTGTTTGGCTTTATTCAGTGGCCTTTATAACTATGCCCTTGCTCCATGCGTTTTAGTCCTTAATTGTTCTGAATAAAACTCGGCCAAGAGGATAAAGAGGAAGGAAAACAAGCCTATGTTAGTCTGCTGGAAGACAAGGGAGGGGAGGAGGGAAGGTGAGTGCTTAGCCAAAAAGCAGCTAAGGCAATTATGAAACAAGACACTTCATTCTTAAAGATTCCCAATATCGATCATGTATAGGAAACAAAGAATGCCTGATACAAGTGGAGTAAGGAAGAGGGGGAATACTGTACCTTATTTCAGAGAGAAATACCAAACTTGGATTCTCAGGACATTCTACCTACTCAATGGAATACCATGTCAATTAATACTTGCTCATATAAAAGGTGTTTAGAATTGTGCATTATTTGCTTGTAGTAACTGAAGAAGCAGCTTGTCCTCCCCGACTCTTAAAGCCCAATGGACAAAGGCTACCAGGGATGCAGCTGGGATCAAACAAAGCTGAGTTTGCTTAGCAAGTCCCTACAAGAGAGTGCTCCCATAAAGGGACCCAAAAGACACCTTTTCGACCTTGTGCTTAGTGATTCTTAGAAGACTAAACAAAATCAGTTGTCAGATTTGGATTAGATATGTCAGAAGGGGGAGACCAATGCTGAGGCCAGTTCTGCCTGAAAATGTTTTGGCATTTTGTGTCTTAGTAATTTGTATATGCCTTCACATAATATTTATTTATTGTTTTTATTTGTTTATTGGGAAGTGCATGCACCATGGCACAAGTGTAGTGATTGGAGACCGACTTGTTAGAGCTGGTTTTCTCCTTCCACCTTATGGGTCACAGGGATTGAACCAGGCCATCAGGTTTGGTAACAAGTGCCTTTACCTGCTGAGCCATTTGGCTGATGCTGTAAATCTTATAGGCAAAAGGACTGAAGCAGATATCTAGAGAATTGTCACTTGTAAAGAAGCTGTCACTTCTTCTATATCAAGAAAAGGTCAATTAAGCACTTATCTCTGTGGCTCAGGCATACTCTGGTCTCTGTATGTCCTCAGGTGGTCTCAGAGCAGCACGGTCCAAGCGTCGTTCAGATTCTGTGAAAACTGTTCACGTTCCACCGAGAACACTTGGCTTCATGCTAGTCCTTAGCTCCCAGTCGATGGAGTCATTTATTTATTTCTTCAAAATGACTGAGACCTCTCGGGAGGCTCTGTAGAGCCCAAATTCCTGGAGACACTTGTGACAAAGTTAGGAAGCGCTCTGAGAGCAGAGCATCTGGTACCTGTGGGTTGTATGTAGACATTGCCCCAGGAGGCCAGAGAGCCTTCTAGGAATGGGGACATGACCACAAGCCTACATATCAATACACTCCTGATCATGCCTCCGAGAAGTGGCCTTAACCGTGGAGGAGGTGAGCAGCAGGAAATAGTCCGACCACCTATGAGAATGGAGAGGCAAGTTGCCAAGAAGAGAAATGAGATTTGTAGGCAAGGAGCTGTGACCTGTCGATGAAAAAGAGTCTATCCAGAAGATTCAGGGGACAAGCCTGGCTCCAAGGATGATCATAAGCAGAATTCTGAAGCTGCTGCCCTGGCGTTCCCCCACAGCGTGAAGAGAGGCCAGGGACAAAAGTCACATGGAGACTGCAGGCAGTTATCCAAAAGTTATGAGTGGGCCAACTCAGGAAGAATCTAAAAAGAAATTATCCTACAAGTGCCAAGGTTAAAATCACATATAAAAATAGTAAAGAATAAACCACACACTGTGAGACTCGAAGAATGTAGGAAAGGCACAAAGAGATAAGACTGAGGGCAGAAACAGAGGGAGGGAGAGGAGCGCACACATCAGAGTATTCAAGGCAAGAACCAAAGATCGGGTCAAACCATGTCTCATGAGTTCAAATGTCTACTTCCTCCTATGTGTCTTCTTCCGTGAAATTAAGATGTGTTTTACACCTTAAAATAAGCCTGTCACCTCCCAACCCATAGTCAATAGGATACTTTAAAAACTGATGCCGTGTTGGGATCAAGTCAGTTTTAGCTAATAGGAAACTTCTCCTTAAAGCATGACCCAGGTTGTAGGCTTTTGAAAAGACTCACCTGAGCAAGCAGACAGACCACAATAACTCAGTGGGGAGATCATCAGACTAAAATGGCTCATTAAAGGGAAATATTCCCAGCTGAAGATTTCTTGGTCAAAGTTTCTAAGTCTTTGTCTTCTAAGTCTAAGTCTTTGGCTTCTAAGTCACACTGCTCTCTGGGCCTAAATGTCAAACTTCACACAAAAGAATAAATGCCAGTTTTCATTATGACTGCTTCTCAGCACCAAGGGTTGGAAGTTCATAGAGGACGGGATTTTTTTATTCAGCTAAGTTGCTCAGTTTTAAGAGCTATACAGAGATATAGAAGGTACGGCAGTAAGAACTCTTCAGCAAAACAGAACCTAGAGGAGAGGAGTGGGCAGGCATGGGCTGGGGTGGGATGAGGGCAGGCAGGGAATGAAACACGAAGGAGAGAGACTAGAGTCCTGCCTTCCTTCCATTGGACCCTCCCTCCCTCCCGAGGGTAGTTGTCCTGGTGACATGGTACATCCGTTAGCCCACGAGCTTTTGAACACACTTTCGAGCTACCCAGTAACAGATAAACCAAGTCTGTTGGGAACCCTTCTACCCTTCTCCCTCTCCCAGTCAGAAGGCATTTTTCCCGGTTCTTTCATACAGTCCTGTTTTCATCTGATTTTATGTTGTTAACTTATCTGTTATCTCCTAAATTGTGGATTCTTTGAGAGAAGAAAATATGCCCTTTAACCTCCTGCTCCACCAGTGAATGCTTGTAGAACAAATGTCATGGGTCACATTCCGTCTGAATGCCTGCTAACAGGGTCAATCCACGGTCATTCCAGAGGCTAGGACCAGTCTACATTTCATTTCAACATGAGCGAGTGTTTACTGCAGAGGACTCTGTGGCCTAGTGGACAACCCCTGAATGGTCTGTGGAATCTCCATGCGTTCTTCCATCCGGCCTTCATTTCTCACTAGTAGATTGTTTGTTTCTTAGGCTTTCCTTGTTTATTTCACATTGACACATCCCTTTAGGGCCCTGATTTGTCCAAGCTGGCCTCAAAAGTTGAATCAACTCTCTGGGAATAATGACTGTACTTCTTTTAAATTGGAGGACAATATTGGAAATTTGAATTAAGTGTCAAAACAGCCATCAGGGGATTTGCTTAAAGAACTGTGGAGGTAGATATTTGTGCCTTTTGTCAACTTTTTGTTGTTGTTGTTGTTTTGTTTGTTTTGTTTTGTTTTTTTCTTTGAGACAGGGTTTCTCTGTAGCTTTGGTGCCTGTCCTGGGAACTAGTTCTTGTAGACTAGGCTGACCTTGAACTCACAGAGATCCACCCGTCTAAGCGTGCATCACCACAGCCCGGCTCTTTTGTCAACTTTTAAAGACAACAAAGCTGTCTGCCTGCCTACAGGAGGACCCAATGACAGATTTTAGTAGCGGTGCAAAGGCCTGTCTTAGTCATACTATCCCTGGGTCCCTCCACAGCCCTGGGTCTCTCCATAGCCTCTGCAGCCTGAGACGCCAACAGATCAGATGCCCTGAACTCACTAACGGTGGCAGAGCTGACTCTCTGGAGGTGCAAAGCCTAAGATAAAACCATCTATGAGGGCAGTCGACTTTGACAAATATTTTGAAATACTTGCCTTTCCCCACCACCCGTTCCAAATGCTCTCTTTACCACATCCTCTCCCTTGTGCACAAGTGTTATTGGTTGCTGTGGAAGAGCGATGCTTTCTCAGGTGTATTGACAGATCCTCTTGATCAGGCTCCTACTCACCTCTCCAACAAAGCATGAGATCCCAGTAACACATAATTAACTCAAGAAAAGCAAGTCAAGTTTGAAGATGATAATAAGAAGAACCTTGGGATATGGTTACTTATTAAGCCTAATGTACCACTAATTCTGGGGGGGGTGGGACTCCCGGAGCACGTCTCTAAGGAAAGGTAGTAATGATCAGTATTTCAAGTTATTGACCTTGTGGAAAAGTACACTGAGAGGCTATTGGAAGCTATGGGGAAAGTTATCAAAAAGTTAAAAGTTAATAAAAAAAATCTCATAATAAAAAGCAAGGCAATTATTAACTTTGGAGAAAAGCAAGAAGTAAAATAAGAATCATCACAGTAATATGAGACAGTACTCAGCCATGAACAATATTTGTAGAAGCATTGTGTGAATACAGAGTAATACTTAGCCTGAAGTAATAACATATGGATTGACAGAGGGCTGTAGAGCAGAGACGGTGACATCAAAATTACCTCAGTTCATCTTTAACATGGATTCTGGTGTTGTGAGTAAAGCCAGGGTCTTTCCATATTTTAAGAACCATCTATTTTATAATGAATTGTCTTCATATCGGTTTTCTAAAGATTTATTTTATTTTTAATTATGCATGTGAGTATAATCCCCATGAAGAGCAGAAGAGGAAGTCAGATTTCCCAAAACTGGAGTTACAGGCGGTTGTGGGCGCTGGAAACCTAACCCAGGCTATTAACTGAAGAGCCATCTCTCCAGCCCCTCTTTTGATCAGCTTTTTATCAGCTGAAATTTCCTTTCTTGATTTCCAGTAGCCCTTTCCATAATAGGAAGACTAAGCATTTGTCTATGTAGATAATCTTTTGACTTCTTTATGTGGTGTTTGGCTATGTGATAGTTTTGTATTATTAACCCAGAATCATTTGTCAAAATTTTATTTTACCGTTCCACAAATTTACACTATTTTCAGAAATTCCTCCCAACTCTAAGATTATAAAGTGATTTTCCACATATTTTCTTTTTTCCCTTTATGGTCTCTTATTTTACAGTTGCTTTGTTTTTGAGTGTATGGTACAAGATGCGACTCCAGTCTTGCCTATTCCCAAATGATTCCCAGCACAGTCAGAACAAGGATGTGCTTGAGGTGCTGTGGGATTGGTCATCAAGCTCTCACGTCATCTGTTGCTTCTGTGCTGTCCCTTGTATTCTGTAAGTAAATCCTCCCAACATCAAGCTGCTGCTTATTATTCTGTCTTTGTCATACGTTGAATTACTGGGTGAGCAGGGCCTTCAAACTGTTGCTATTTCCCTGTATTTGTTTCCGAGTGAACTTTAGAACTAAACTAGCTTGTCAAGCATTATGGAAAGAAAATTCTGTTGTATTTTCATTAGAATCATTAAATTTGTAAATCATTCGGGGAAGAATAATTAATCAAGCATATAACACTTGAATACCTACGTACCTATACACCAAGCGATACAATTTGGGCAGTTCTGGGGTTTGAACTTAGAGCCTTATGCATATGGAGGCAAGAGCTCCGTCACTGGCCCAAATTATAAGTGTAGGCAATGTAGAGTAAACAGAAGCACATAGCTGGCTCTAACAGCGCATGCCTGTAGTCCACCACTCAGGAAGCTGATACAAGAGGAGTGAAAGGTCGAGGCTATCTTGGGCAACCTAGTGAAAGTCTGGACTGGGGATGGAGCTTCTGGTCCAGCGCACACTGTCATGTCCTGGGCTTGATCTTCGGTAGAGCACAACAAATGAAAACGTAACAGAAGTGCAATGGCAAGAGATTTCTACCCAGTGTTTTTGGTCCAAGATAGAGCAAATGAACTCTGGAAAGGCTCAATAAAACCAAAAAGCAGAAATGTAAGACAATATTCTCCAGTCATACTGCAGGAGGTCTAGAAATGAATAACATTTGAACATGAAAAATAAAACGCTTCATTTTTAATCCCTCGCTATTCAAGCTGCAGTCTTAGAGCCCCTTGAGCATCTCTTGTGAGCATTTTAAAATGCAGAAACCCAGGTGGCCCAGATCTACTGAGCTGCTATCTGTGTTTTATAAGATGCCTAGGTGTCCAAGGGCCTTCATGTTTGCCCATTGTATCCAGAGAGCAACTGTAATTCAAATATACACAGGACTAGGACGGACGAACAGAATAGAAACAAGGCAAAGGCTTCAACTCTAAACATTTGTGTAAATAAAATTGCAGAAAGTGTCTGTTATAGTGTGGATGTGAAGTGTCCCCAGAAGCCTCTTGGTGCCCAGATGGCATTGTTTACGAAGACTATGGAACCTCCAGAACCTGCTACTTCACTAGCAGAAGTGGTTTACTGACAAGTGGCATTTAATGTTGTATTTGCCTCCAGTTCTGGCTGAGTTTTCTCCTTCCTGGTCACAGAAAAATGTGTAGACACCCAAAACGAAAGCTCTGCTACCACAGCTGGAGCTGCTCCAGCTGCCATACTTTCCCCACCAGGGCCACCTACATGTTGTGTGGATTCTAATTGGTCTCAATAAAAAACCGGAGTCAGATACTAGGGGGTGAAAGCTGAAAGATCAGAGAATCGGAGCAGCCAGCCACTAGTTCTTACCTCTGTGAAATTCTCAGACCAAATGGGGTATCATCTCTCTACAAGTCCTCAGACTGAATTGCCATGCGCTCCTGTCTCCTCCCGTTTTATATTCCTCTTTCCACCCAGCCATATCCCTCCAGCCTCCACCTCCCTAATGCTGGGATTAAAGGTGTGAGCCATCATCACCTGGATGTTTCTGTTTTAGACCGTCTCAATCTAGTGTAGCCCAGGGTGGCCTTGAACTCACAGAGATCAATATGCCTCTGCCTCCCGAGTACTGGGATTAAAGAAAGGTGTGTGTCACCACAACCTGGGCTCTATGTCTAACTAGTAGCTAGCTCTACAGTCTGATTCTCAGGCAAGCTTTATTTGTTATAACACAAACAAAACTCTCTGAAACTGGGAATCAAAACATCTTCATCACTTAAGCTGATTCTGTTAGGTATTTGACCACATTAAGAAAAGTAATTAATAGGGTATTCAACCCCAAATATTAGGGAATATATAAAATAAACTAAAAACTGAATATCAATATAATAAAACAAGTTGTTGATGAGCTATAAAAAGGATTTAACAAATTTAAATCTTTCTTACTAGGAAAACATATGAATAAGACAGACTGATGCACATTTATAAAGCAAAAATGGGGGAAGAAATGATGAAATAAAAATGCACACAAAAAATCTTCCACCACAGAGCAGAAGAAAGATGACCTCAGCCACAGGGCAAGTCGCATTTTAAATAAGACTATTTGCACGTATTTAAAATATGCAGATGTGGATAAAAATTCAAAAGCTGGATGAAACAAATAATTTTCTGGGAATTTAGAATTCACTGAAATGAATCCCAGGAGAAACATAAATCATAAAAACTAGGGCTGTCCAACCATGTGGCTTCTGGGTCTTATACTGAAAACACAAACACAACAAAACCTAATAGGAAAAATGCCTGCATATTAATTTTTATGATATTCACCATCACGGATAAACAAAAATCCACACATAATAATCTTAATTATACCATGTTATGTTCAGGGAGTATTTAGACTTTTTGATCAAGTTTTTGCATTTGCAATCACTAACTAGGAAAATGAACTTATCTAAGCAATAAAACTTTTAGGGGATTTTTATTTTAATTTTAAAAGTGAAAACAAAAAGGCAACATAAAACTAGTTATGTCTTGATATTTGTCGAACTAGAATATTCGTCACTGTGTATGTGACAGTAATGCTGATTATCAATACCTGGTTGATGGGTGGTTACGATTTTCAGCATTTCCTCACAGGACTCAGCAGGTTTGTGGGTTTTACTTTATTCGGTGTGCTTCCTCCTTATAAAATAGTTGCCGACAAATGTAGACACTTCCCAAAAGCAGAGACATGATTGCAAAGCTGCTGGTCTCTGCGAAGACAGGACCTGTGAACGTCTAGCAAAGAGACACGGACACAATGAAAACTGAAGCTGGCAAATTTATGTTCATCTCCCAGGAATCTTGAAGTCTGTTTTCAAATTCTCATATCAAATAGAAGAGAGGGCCAGCGTACTATGTCGGCTGCTGAGGGAGAGAAGCATCCACCATCTTATAAGAAGATAATGTTGGAATCTAGCCTCTGCTCAGACCACAATGCTTTGCAGCAGCCCTCCCCCTCAGGGACACTGACAGGCACCCTAGTGAGACACAGTCTGAGAGTCCTGTGTAGCAGATTTCCTGGTCCCAGCATCTCTCAGCTGAGAAGTGAGTTAACATCAAAGGGCGTACTGGTGCCATATCCAGTTAGTCTGCACTATCAAGCCCTGAGCCACCTCTACAGCCCCCACACTATTGCTATAAATTGTGACTGCCACCTTTCTCCCCCCACTATGGACTTCAGCCTTAAACTGTGAGGGGAAAATGAAGACCTCCTCCTCTCAGCCACTTTTGATGAGAACAGCAGAGAGAAACTGGCCGGGCAGTTAAAGACAGAGATCTTGAAACAAGCATTTTCATGCCGTGTTCTTGACAACTTGCTCTGTCTTACCCAGAAGCTGAGTGGTAGCAGTTTGGTTCATGTCATAGCAGCAGTTTTGTTTTGACGGAGGCCAGAAAAGCTAGAAATGTCTAGGAGCATGGGTTCATGTTCTGGTTGCTTGTGTTTCCTCTCCTTTTATATAGTCACCTAATGAGAATAGCTACCTGTAAGCTACGCAGGACCATGTACTTCATGGACTCTTGAACATGCGTGTGGAGCCTCTCACGCAGATAGAGGATTTCTTAGTTACTTTTCTATTGCTGTGGTACAACACCACGGCCAATGCAAATAAAAGAAGAATTTGTTGGGCTTTAAGGTTTCAGAGGGTTAATTAGAGTCTATGACCATCATGTGGGAGGCGTGGCAGCAGGCAGGCATCATGCTGGAGAAGTAGCTGAAAATTTACATCTTGATCCACAAGCAGGGGGTAGAGAGAGCTAGCAAGAAATGGAGTGGGCTTTTGAAACATCAAAGTCCACCCCCAGTGACACATCTCCTTCAATTAAGCCACACTTCCAAAACCTTCTCAAGCAGTTCCACCAGCTGAAGACCAAGTATTCAAATACATGAGCCTGTGGGGGCCATTCTCATTCAAACCATCTCAGAGAAGAACATGAACACCCATGGTGGGTCAACTGGACTGATAAGTTGATTTTCCAAGCTTCAACCCAGTAAAATCTTATTAGCGCCGCAGCTGCTCCTACTGTGAGGGATTCTGCTTTCTTTCTTTCTTTCTTTCTTTCTTTCTTTCTTTCTTTCTTTCTTTCTTTCTTTCTTTCTTTCTCTTAGATTCTTTCCTGTGATTAAGCTCCTCTTTAAGACTTTCTGCTGTCCATTAAATCCATTCTTTGAGTTCATAAAGGACCTGGAAGCCAGTGGTCTAGTGGCCATTGATTTTCTGTGACCATAGACGCTTGGGTTAATCTCATCTGGGCAAAGAAAATCTCTATCATACTCAACGATACCCTTTCCCCTTTCATCTGTTCCACTTTTGCCAGGTATCTTGTCTCATCGATGATAGAAGTAATCAGTGCATGTACCAATCATTGAGAAGGTTTCCAAAGGTCAGACTTCAGAGCCCACAGAAGCCCAGCACTCATTGCTTTGCCTTAGCTGATGTGGAAGTTTAGAAATTAAGGAATCATTTCCAGCGTGCAATGATTACTGCAGCCGTGTAGGACTGTCTTAGGGTTTCTATTGCTGTGAAGAGACACCATGACCACAGCAACTTTTATAAAATATACACATTTCAGTGGGGTGTGTTTATCATTTCGGAGGTCTAGTCCATTATAGTCACGGTGGGAAGCATGACAGCCCCATGCAGGGAGAAGTAGCTGATAGTCATACATCCAGATCCACAGGCAGCAGGAAGAGAGAGTGACACTGAGCCTGGCTTGAGCATCTGAAACCCCAAAGCCCACACGCAGTGACACACTTCCTTCAACAAGGCCACACCATCTCAAGAAGGGCACACCTCCTAATCCCTCTCAATCAGTGCTGTTCCCTTGATTACTGATTTATGATTCTATGGGGCCATTCTTATTCAAACTGCCACAGGCACCAGTCCATCTCTTCCCCATCAGGAGTCAGCTTGCTGTGAGTAACTGATCTCAGGTATAGTCCTTTATCCTGAGATAAATGGCATGGCAACATTCTTAACTGGAGTTTTTAAGAATCAAATCCTGGGCCCTGGCAACTCAAAAATAATCAGGATCAGACACCCATCCTCATTATTGGGCGGTGGTGGCGCACGCCTTTAATCCCAGCACTCGGGAGGCAGAGGCAGGCGGATCTCTGGGAGTTCGAGGCCAGCCTGGTCTACAAGAGCTAGTTCCGGGACTGGCACCAAAGCTACAGAGAAACCCTGTCTCTAAAAACCAAAAAAAAAAAAAAAAAAAAAAAAAAAAAAAAAAAAAAAGCAATTAAGAGAGAGGTGAAAATGAAAAACAGAGACTAGAGACTTACTCAGTATAGCCCCACTGTGGAGACTGATAAATTAAAACCTCTAGTCACCCCCCAAGTCTGTCTTGGAGAACTGACATGAAGTTTAGGGTACAGAGGCATGCTTAACTACGTGGTCCTTGTCAAGGCATGTTCCCACACATCACTGGCTCCTCATTGTCTCTGTTCCTGGTCCCAGTCTGTCCTACAAGCTGTCAGCACTGTGTGACTTCTCTTCCTAGCAGGTAGCCCTCTCTCTTGGGAAACTAGAACAGGAGGATTAAATGGAGCATGGAATAGAAGGCAGGATAAAGGAAATAATAGGAACAATTAATACTAAAGGCCTTTTGAAAAGTCCTATGGAAACCTATCACTACAGAAGCTTCCTAATCGGTACATATTATATATGTGTGAAATATTATGTATATTACATATGGATCATTATGTATATTATATAATATATATTTGGACATTAAATGGAATTACATATAATGGGGGAGACAATGCCGTGACTAGATAGATATCTTATGCTTCCAAATAAAGTTCTTAGTATGAGAAAGGTTAAATACTGTTGAGTCATTGACCAAAGGAATCTCATAGGCCAAGCCCTAAACATTACATACTATTGCCAATGCTATTAATTATCTTCCACAACTGAAGAATTCGAATAAGAACCTTATGCTGAAGAAGCACTCGCTTTTCATCAAACATGGAATTAAAAATTGCACTGGTGCCTAACTAGAAGCTTCAGGCCAACTGACTAGTATTCACAGTGCTGGAAAGGTACACTATTACACTCCCAGAGCAAGAAAGTAACCTTTAGTATCACCCAGCTATGGATACTGTGACCTACAATAGCAACCTGCCTGTAAGATATGCTAGCGCAATAAGGGCACAATTGTTATGAGATCCTATCTCAAATAGAAAAGTCTAATAAGACAAATAATTTTTATTATTTGTTTTAGCACCACAACTCTTTGTAAAACAAGCGTTCCTGGGAAAGGAAGGCGAGAAATCTTCAGGTGAAGGCTTCAGGCAAGACTGGTTCTGGAGCACCTGAAGCGGTCGCTCCCATAGTCATTTATCATGCCCTGCTTGATCAAGCCAAAAAAAAAAAAAAGTGCTTCAGCAAATCCTTGGAGCTCAGTTCAAACGCCCTGACCCTGTGGTCAGTTACTGAGGCCAATGAATAATACTCCAATCACTTATCTCCGCACATATACTAAAGTACAGCTTTTCTTGCAGGGACAACTTGGAGAACCAGCTTGTGAGAACTGGTAAGAAAACAAGCTGTAGGAGGGGCATCTTCAACATGGGCACCTATCTTTCTCACGTCATGGTCCTTAACCCATAACATAATAATGAATGTTTTCTCTGCTGTGCAGGTCTTTCCTGGACAGACCCGTCATACATATCAGTGCTGTGACTTAGTACACAGCTCAGCACTTGAAAAACACAGACACACACAGAAGGATCCATCACAGGCAGGAGATACCCCTGAACAAAACTGGCAGGTAGCTGAACAACGGAAAATATCCTTTGTATTTCATAACTAAAGACAAGGTCAAGTCATCAATAGGAGATGCACTCTGTGGCTGTCACATGGCATGGAGTGGGAAGGATTAAATGTGACTCACATTAAGAGAATGAAGTCCACCCTGGCGGGAGGGAAAGACAGCAAGGGTGACTGGCAGGCTGTGGCGCAACAACAGACTAGTATCTGACAGGAGAAAATAAGGAGTCATTTTAATGAAGTCCTTAAAGTTACGCCCCTTATGCATGCCTCAGAGTCTAATTGATGGGCTTTTGCTGCTCTCGGAAGACATCCAGCTTGTTGGTGACACTTCAGCCTCTTGCCGCTCTCACTACTGATGCTTTGTGACACAGTGTCGTTGCATGATTTAGGCTTTGCTTCACCTTTCTGTTGTTTGTCATGCAAATGTGGTGGTAATAAGTATTTTATGAGTCAATTGCTACTTGAGTTTTAGAGATATTTCAAAATAGATTTTTCGATGGAATAGTGAACCGGCTGTCAGGTTTGCACCACTCCTCCCTCCTCACCCACAGACCTTCAAATGTTTTCCTCTTCTGTCAGCAAGGTTCTGGGCCAAAACCCGTAAGCAGCAGCCATGCCACAGCCTGAATGCTATCCTGTCTTGAAATTTCCTTCAGTACACAAACTAGCTCATTGTTTTCAAAATCAGCTTCTCTCAAATTCCCAGAACAGAAGCAGAAAGCAGCCAATTTTTTTTTCAAACATGTAACATGACTGGCTTCTAGGCAGTTAACAATAGTCTTTGTTCTCCCCGGAAACCATTTGCTGGGCCCCTTCCACTATACACACTTCTGTTGGCATTGTAATATCACCAAATCCCACAAGAATAGCCAATTAAGCTTTGCCTATAGCATTGTTGTGGACTGCTCTCTTCGGAGCGGAACAGCCATTCCCATCTTCAGAGCAGCTGTGAGCACGCATAAACCATCCCAAGGTTTGGGCCTGCTGACATTCCCTAATGGAAGACAGGAGTGAGGACAGTCATCAGCTCCTCACCTTACCTCTCAGCCAGATATTCCTCCTGCAGCCCCTCCCTCCTGCCAGATGGATGTGAGTCTATCCTAATGGCACCCCTTGGTCTCAGGAGTTACTGAAGTCTATAGAGGATGGAAGGTCAATTGATGGCATAGGGGAAATTGTGACTGCTTATGAAGTTATGGGAAATGCACCCAAGCTGGGGTGAGAAGTTTTGGTTGTGTGTGTGTGTGTGTCTGCGTCCGTGGTGGGGTGGCTGTTTTAGGATCATCCATGCTCCTTTCAAGTGATCTTTCACCCATTCTTTGTAAGTAACCCAAGTAAACTCCTTGGTTTCCCAAGTTATACTTTGCCAGAATCACACGGGCGTCTGTTGTTGGTGTCCCAGCTGGGTTAAACAGACTTTTTTACATCTCCCCAGGACAAGTTCACACAGCAAACCTAGGGGTTCTCTAACCCACAACTCTGCACACGTGCTTTCTGTTGCTGTGATAAACATCATGAACAAAAGCAATGTGAGGAGCAAAGGATTTGTTTCATCTTTTGGTTTACAGTCCACCATGAGGGGAAGTCAGGGCTGGGGAAGAGGAAGTGAGGTCAGACTCGATAGCTCTGCTCTCTGGGGCAGATGCGATGAAGCTCCGACCCAGGATGGACGTAGGCTAGAATCTTCCCGGTAAGCGCACCTTGGGGTGCTACACACATGAACAGAAATGGGCCAAGAAGTGTTTAAATGAATACAGTTTGTGTGTTGTTATTTTGGGGCATAAGCTAGCTGGCGGCTGAGAGACGCGTGGCAGGAACGCAGCCCGCAGCTCCCAGGCCGGCCCACAGCTCCTTCTACAAGGAAGAAAGAAGGAAAGGAAAAGCAAAGCAAAGCTAACCACTAGAGAGTTCTTACCCCTACCAAGGCTGGGCAATCCTGTCCTCAGCGTGACTGCAGACTGACTACAGACTGAGACCTAGAGCTCCTGTCTCCTCCCATCTTATATTCCTCTCCAATGCTGGAATTAAAGGCATGCACCACCACCGCCCAGCCTCTCAATGGCTAACTAGTATGGATTGCTTGGATTAAAGGTGTGAACAACATTGCCTGGCTTATATGGCTAACCAGTGTGGCTAGCTTTGCACTCTGATTTTCAGGCATGTTTTATTTATTAAAACACAAACTATCACTATAGCTTGTTTTTGCATATAGTCCAGTATCACTGCCAAAAGAAAAGAGAGATGAAAACTGCACTCACTTTACTTCCTCCTTTTTATTTAGTTCAACTCATGGGATGGTGCTCCCTCATGGAGTGGTGCTCCCTCACAGAGTGGTGCTCCTTCATGGAGTACCCCCATTCAGGGTGTGTAAACAGAGACTACATTACATTTCTTGGCTTCCCAGACCCAAATAACCACACAGAAGATATATTAATTACAACACTGCGTGGCCAATAGTTTAGGCATATTCCTGACTAACTCCTATATCTTAAATTAACCCATTTCTATTAATCTGCATCACCACAGGACTGTGGCCTACAAGGTAAGATTCTGGTGTGTCCTTCTCCTTTGGCAGCTACATGGCATCCTCTTGACTCTGCCTGTTCTCTCCATATATCTCTTCCAGCCTGGCTATATTCTGTCCTGCTATAGGCCAAATCAGCTTCTTTATTAACCAATGGCAAGAGAACATATTCATCGCATACAGAGAGGAATCCCACATCAAGGGTGAGTCTTCCCTCTCAATTAAATCTCTGGAAAGATCCCCATAGACATACCCAGAGGTGTGTTGCCTAGATGATACTAAATTTAGTCAAGTTGATAGTGAAGACTTACCACCACAGGCAATAGGAATTTGGTATTAACTGTGCAAAGAAGTGTGTACTAGCTGCCCAATCATTCACCTTGTTGTGAGCGCCTACTTGGTTGGTGACATGGCACCAGTAGACAGTGATCACACAGATAATAGTTTGAGTGTGGGCCTTTTTCCAACTCTGTGACTGTGTTGTCAACTTGACAAAAATCTAGACTCACCTGAGAGATGAGCCTCTGAGAATCTGTGGGTGATCATCTTGCTCATGTTAATTGAATGGGAAGACCTGCCCCTTGTGAGTGGTACCATTCTTACTGGGATCCTAGACTGTAGAAAAGGGAGAAAGGGAGTTGAAAGCATGCATACACACAAGCATTCATTGCAAACTCTGGTCCTGATTATGGATGTTATGTGACCAGTTCTCACTCCTGTGACTTCCCTGCTGTGATGTTCTATGCACTGGAGCTGTGAGCTAAAATAAAGCCCTCCCAGTTAAGTTGCTTTAGTCAGGTCATCTTCTCATACCAATGGGAAAGGAAACAGAGACAACCTTTCACCAGTCCAGGGACTCCACACACTGTGGGCATTTTAATATTAGGGTTTATTTTTCTTCCTCCACTGGTTTCAGAGCTCTTAAATGGAACTCCATACTGTCTTAGGCTCAGCCCAGTATTGGAGGTTTGGCTCTGTCAAGCATGGAGTAAGAAACGAAGATGCCATTGCTCTTGGTGCTGCATTTTTTGCATAATAAAACCAATGCAATAATCCAAGTTTCTGCTCCATAAAGCATTGACCCTCTGGTTAAGTAGATCATCAAAATGAAAAGAAGAAAAAAGTTCTCTGTGTGTGTGTGTGTTTCTCTCTGTCTCTCTCCCATACACACACACACACACAATTTTTTAAAGAAAAGATTAAGACAAAAGAGCAGAGCAAGGAACAATGCCTTTAATCCCAACATAGGCAATATAAGGGTAGCTGAGACAGGAGGATGACAAACTGTAACAAGTTTGGAGCTAGCAAGACCTTGGAGTGGTAAGGAGAGAGAAGGGAGGGAGAGAGTAAGGGACAGAGGAAAGAGAGAATCAACTGAAGATGAGTAATTTATTTTGTACCCCAGAATGACCTCAAGGAAAAGACAAAGAAGCCCCAGATTATTTAAAATAGCACATGTACACATACACACATACACCAAGAGACACACATATGTATATACATGCAAAAATGCACAGTTGTACATGGATGTGTACATACACACCGAGATACACACATGCACAAATATGTACACATGCATGTGTACACACATGAACACACATATTCATTTTCACATGCATGTGTGTGCACACACACATACACACACACACACCAGTTTGATCTTGGAAAGTAGTCAATGATTTTTTATAACAATAATAAGTAGGGCCAAGTAACTAAATGAAAGTTTTGTTCCAAAATTTAAAAAATGAAATAAGGTCCACCCTTTACATGACTTTACATGCCACCAAGGCTCTTTTATTCTTTAAATTAGGAGATTTTATAAAATATCAAATAATTTTCCACAAGCAAAGAGGACAAAGAGGAAAATTTCACCCCCAATAAACCCTATATTTACACCAATAACCTACCAACTCCTGAAGGATCTTCAAAGACCAGGCTCGCCTCCTGTGCTGGCTAGTTTTTTTCTTTTCTTTTCTTTCTTTTTTTTTTTTTGTTTTTCTAGACAAGGTTTCTATGTAGCTTTAGAGCCTGTCCTGGAACTAGCTCTTGTAGACCAGGCTGGCCTCGAACTCACAGAGATCTGCCTGCCTCTGCCTCCCAAGTGCTTGGATTAAAGTCAGCTCTGTGCTGGCTAGTTTTATGTCCACTTGACACAAGTGAGAGTTACCTGAAAGGGGAGGGGACAATGCCTCCATAAGATTTGACTGTAGGACATTTCTTAATTAGTGATTGATAGGGGAGTGCCAGGCTCATTGTGGGTGGTGCCATCCTTGGGCTGATGATCCTAGGTTTTATAAGAAAGCAGGTTGAGCAAGCCACGAGGGACAAGCCAGTAAGGAGCACCCATTCATGGTCACTGCATCAGCTCCTGCCTCTAGGTTCCTGCCCTGCATGAGTTCCTCCCATCTCTGCTTTTGATGATGAATGTTATATGGAACTTTGAGTGAAATAAACCCTTTCCTCTGCAAGTTGCTTTGATCATGGTGTTTCATCAGAGCCATAGAAACCCTAAGACATCTTTTATCCAAAAATATCAAGCAGAAGACATCCCTCCATTTCTATGTCTCTTAGACCCATCTTGAAACTGGAGAGCACTGGAGTGCATGCTCCCCAGAATTCACTAAAGCCAGGTCCCTATGGATTTGGATTCTATCACAAGGCTCTCTATTAAGAGACACAGGATAGACATGGGGCATGCAGCTCATTTTCCTAGTTCATATTTTTACGGTAGACAGAGTATCTGGCAATGACTTAGCCATCATATTACTGTCAAAACTGTCTTGCAAAAGGCTGACACATTCTCTCTCAATCTCAGTATAAACTTCACCCCTCTTATGACAGCAGGAAATTCTCTTAAAAGTATAAGGTGTGTCAGGATGTGTGTAAAGATATGTCTGGTTATTTCTGATGCTGGTGAGGCATTCATCCCCATAAAGAAATAGTCTAGAACAGAGGGATAGTTACACGGTCCATATGAAGACAGTTTCCATGCTCAACTTTGTTAAAATACACTGGCCTTCCGGGTAAAATATCTGTTCCAAGTGTTTCCCCCAACTCAATCTCACTTCCTCCTCTACACACGCTTATGTGCCTAGGATCCCCACATGTTATGCTATGATAGCTGAGAAATACGCACACAGAACATTGTTCTCAACAGTCCGCTTCTTCTTGGGTACAGCTAACGGAAGGTGTGTTTCTTAATTAACATTGCGATGTTTCTTAAACAACATCACTATGTGCCACCTCCAGACCTCGCCCATCAAAACCTTCCACATGTAAGTCTCTTCTGACTGAGCTGGGAGCAATGAGGTCTGACCCACCCAGATGAGCATAGTGGCCACATGTAAAACACTTGTCACTAAAGCGACTGTGAAAAGCACACACACACACACACCCCTCCCTGATGGTCTGAAATATCCTTTGACTACTCAGTCACTGAAAAGTAAATGCCCAAGAGTCGAGTCATTGTATGTTTGAGTCTTTTTATTATTGTAGTCTTTACTAGCCAAAGTAACATAAAGGATTGTACCAGGAATGGGATGTAAAACTGTGTCCCAAATGAGGGTAGCAGTAAGATGCTAATGATGGGGGCAGGGAAGGTGAAAAGTAGGAAGAGAGCCTTAACGAAGAAGCAAGGAAGGATAAGGAAGGAGGAGAAATAAATAATACCAAGGGTGTCTGCAAAGCTTTAAGAAAATATTTTATGTTTACCTAGAATCACATATAGTACCTATGAGCATATTTGTATGCACACAAATATACATATACATGTGTGTGCATGTATATAAGTGAAGTTACAGCATATGCCTCGTGGGTTGACCGTGCCTCTGGAAAGAATCATAAACCATCTAACATGAAACCTAGAGCCAGGCATGAGAAACCTTTTCCTGTGTTGTTGGCCAGGGAGACTAAGAGATTCCCCAAACAGCTCTGAATGCTGTCGTCACTGGTTGCCTCCTGTTGCTGAAGACACCGTGTACTGAAGTTACCATGTACTTCAAATATGGCTCTTGATGTGGGGTATTTGTACACTGTGTGAAGGTGTATTGCTGTGATTGGTGTGATAAAAAGCTGAACGGCCAATAGCTAAGCAGGAGGTATAAGTGGGATTTCCAGGGAGAGAAGGGAAGAAGAGGAGGAATCTAGGTACGTTGTAGTCACCAGGAGACTCAGAGATGAAACAGGAGGTACCAGATGGGAGAGAGGTGATGCCACATGATAAAACATAGATTAACATAAATGGGTTAATTTAAGTTATAAGAACTACCTGAGCTTTCATAATTAATAAGAAATCTCTGTGTCATTATTAGGAGTTGGCTGGCAGGACTTGTTACATATGACTTCCGACATGGAGTCTCAAATACCTTTCACATAGGACCTGAGAAAATGGTGTCTCTATAGCAGCTTTTTAAAGAGGGTCTGCTACGCAGCTTAGCTCTTGAGCAACCAACATGCTGGGTAAGAAATGCCTGCCACATCTCAGATTCAGCGACTTCCCAGAGCTGGGGCTGTAGATACTGCTCCCGCTGGTACCCACTGCATGAGGCTAGGCTCTCACAGACCAAGGAGGGCAGATCCAGCTGCCAGTGCCATTCCACTAAGGTAGCCTAGCAGTTTAAGATTTATCTCCTGCAGTCAGAGGACTGCACACACATGAAAAGCCAGGTCCAGATACAAAAACTCTCTAAAAAGTTACAGTATGTTTAAAAATGTACTTAGGTGCCGAAGAAATAAAAGAAAACTGGTATAGACAGTCACAGAAAAATAAATAGCTTAAAAACAATAAAGTCCTTAAAGAAAGAGCAAAGTAATAAAAGTAAGTAAGTCACATAAAGATGGAAAATACACAGGGTATCTGGATTCTGTATGGTGCTTTGCTGTCTTTTGATTTTTTAGATGCTAATGATCAAAAAAACATAGCTGCTAAGAAACATTGGATTACGGAAACTGAAAAATTAAACCAACCTACATATTTTAAGACCATCTTAACTTCATAATGGAAGTCATAAAATATGTTACATTGGGGAACAGGTTGTGCTTTTGTTTCCACAGAAGAATGAAAGACTGTGGATTTCTTTAGTTGATGGAGATCATATTTGATTGGGGGAGACCTGAAAATCTTGGCTACAGATATAAAAAAAAGAAACCAAGAAAGATAAGTGGTATATATACTGATCCCTCTACAATGGGAACAGCTCTGATACTAGATGACACATGATAAATCTTATTGGGTATAGAGTCCTCATGACTATTACATGAAATTATTTCATACGGCATGGATAGAGACTTGGTTGTGTAGTTCACAAAGACTGATAAGTTGACATAAGATGACTTTTACCTGCTCAAACATAAAAACAAAAATCATCTTTAGCTGATTTTGTGTACACCAAACATTCCATACTTGTGTTAATACAAATATATGTTACCTTCAAAAGTTTTTGTGTTTTCAGAAAAAAAAAAGGACCAGACACCAAAAAAAGGCAAGTAGCCTAGGTGATCCAGCCTCTCAGAACGCCTCTGTTGCAGTTTCCTCAAAATTCTGCATCCAAAACAACTTCAAAGCTGCTAGCTGAGATGGTCCAACCTCACAGACTATTCAGCCAAGACTTCAGATAAGCTCTACACTTTCCCACCACACAGAAACTAAACAAAAAATAATACAGCTAGCTCTCCCAGGACTTGACCATTATCCCAATTTTTCTCAGGGTCCCCTAAAGATGCTGTCACATCAAGAAAACAGGAAGTAATTTTAAGAATATGACACCTTTACCAGGTAGTAGTGGCACACACCTTTAATCCCAGCACTCAGAGGCAGATTTCTTTGAGTTTGAGGCCAGCCTGGTCTACAAGAGCTAGTTCCAGGACAGCCAGGACTGTTACACAGAGAAATCCTGTCTCAAAAGAAAAATCTGACACTCACAAGAGGTGGGGATGGGTCATGGATGTTTGTCACTATTTAGGAAGGGTTGGTTGCAGATTGTTACTGGTCGCAGTAAGGGAGGAAATTAAGCAAGTGAGATTAGATTCGGGGATCTTTTTCTCAAAAGAAAAAAGGGGCATAGGAATGATAGAATAAAAGGGTAGATTATTGAATCTACTTTAAACTAAGAAGCAACTACTAATCTCAAATAGTTTACGTTGATATGGATTTTTCTACACTGATACAAATTTAAGGAACATACTCTATATATGTTTCTACACTTGTTAAGATATTTTCATATATTGATATAAATTTAAGGTTATATTTTTGTTATGCTATATATGTTTCTATTCTTGTTTAAGGTATTTTACCTATGCAGCTCATTTTAAAATGTTATGTAAAGTTCTATTTCTTAAAAGCTATTATTATAAATCATTTAGAATAATTATGAAATATGGGTTAGTAGTTAATCATCTACAGCAATCGAACTTGTAGTTTTGTTAAGTATGTTTTTGATGTCATACAGAAATATATTTTAAATATATAGATGATCTTTAAACACTTTAAAGATCTACAGAATATGGCATTTTAAATGTTTTAATAACATAAGACTTTTCGTGACAGTGAGACACATCTGCTCTTGACAGCACCAATATGCTTTAAAAAATGGTGGATGGTGCAGGATGCTCCTCTGTATGCTGTAAATATGTTTTATTGCCATTGGTTAATAAAGAAGCTGATTTGGCCAATAGCCAGGCAGAGTAGAGCCAGGTAGGAAGTCCAAACAGAGACATGGGGAGAAAGAAGGTGGAGTCCGAGAGACTCAAGCAGCTGCCAGAGAAGCAAGATGTGAGGTAACAAGCCACAAACCTTGTGGTAAAATGTAGACTAATAAAAATGGGTTAATTTAAGTTGTAAGAGCTAGTTAATAATAAGCCTGAACTGATAGAACAGTTTGTAATTAATATTAAGCTTCAGAATGGTTATTTGGGGACTGGTGGGTGAGAGAGAAAGCTCCAGTTTACAGATGGACATCAAAGAACCTCCATATGGAGTTTGCTTTCAGTGTGGCAAAGCTAGCCATTTGTGCAAGAAACTGCTCTTGCCTTGACTGCTAACAGCGTGCTGTCCAAACTAGACAAGCAGGAAACATGCAAACAAAAAAAAGTGACTGTCGAACTTTGCCTGGACAGGGTAGAAAAGACCTTCAAAATTCCTGCTTCACAGAGAAGTCTGTCAGATATTCCAGGCCTGTAGGCTGAATATGGATGCCCCATGTTCCAGAGAAAGACATGCTACAGGATCTGACCTGAAAGCCTCCTCCCTGAGGACTGGCTTTCACAACATTAGAAAGTGCTATGCAAGTTGCCAAAGGAGGTAAGCAGTCAGAAGTCCTACCCAGCTGTGACCCTATGAACCACAGCAATGGACAAGCCTACACTATTACACTCCTAAGGTGTAATACTGGCACACTTACTTACCTTAGTGGTAACCCACAACTCTCGACTTGGCTTGGTCAACAGGTGAGAAACCATGCCTGCTACTAGAAATCTATCCAACTACCTGGAGCTAGTGAGGTCATGGATTTCAGAGGAAAGCTTACTACCAGTGGTTTCCTAGACCAGCATAATTCCTAACTGCATTCTAAAAACCTGCTCTTATACCCACAGGTAAGTGTAGTTTTCACCTCTCGGCAAAGAAGTCTCTATTTGCAGCAGAGGACAACCACCCACAGAAAACTGCAACTGGTCAAAATACAGACAAAACTGATCATGGCATACCCAGCCCCAGTGAGTGGGGTGTAGTTGTTTTTGTTTGTTTGTTTGGTTGGTTGGTTTGTGTTTTTACTCTTTAGGGACCAACCACCCAGCTCACAAGTAAATACACAGAGACTTGTTCTTACTTACGAATGCCCAATCTTAGCTTGGCTTGTTTCTAGCCAGCTTTTCTAACTTAAATTATCCTGTTTCTCTTTAACTACACTTTGCCCTTGGGTTTTTTATCTTTCTGTATTCTATATATCTTTCTTTCCTTCTTACTCCATGGCTGGATGTCTGGCCCCTGGCATCTCCCTCTCTTTCACCTTTTCTCACTCCTAGTCTTCTCCCTAGATTTCTACTCCTCTTTATTCTTTCTTCCTGGAAGCCCTTCTTATTTCTCTCTCCTGCCTAGTTACTGGTCTTTCAGTTCTTCATTACACCAATCAGGTCATTTAGGCAGGCAAAGTAACACAGTTTTACAGAGTTAAACAAATGCCACACATCTTTGCATCATTAAACAAATGCTTTACAGTATAAATGGATGTAACACATCTTAAACTAATATTCTACAGTAGAGGAGTTGGAAAGTGAAGGGTATATCTGTGAAAGCATACAGAGGGCATTGCTTCCGCTACACGGAAGCAAATCTAAGTCCTGTAAAAGTTCTACTACCTCAAAGAATGCTGTGTTTCAAGCATCTGCTTCAGATGACCAAGAAAGTGGCTCCCAGAAGTGTCAAGGCAGAGCCTAAGGACAGCCTTGCAGGGCTTGTCACTGCTGTGGGTCAGTGGCTTCTGGATGCTCCCTCTTTTTTCTCTGTAAGTGGGAACTTTTGTAGTAGTTTTCCAGTTTGATTGTGCAGTGTTAACTTTCATTCTTCTTCATGTATCTTATTGGAGGGGAGAAAGGTGGGTACCTACCTTGGGCCACCGGGGTTACTACAACAAAATACCATAGACCAGGTGACTATATAAAACAGAAATTTCTTTGCACGGTTCCATAGACTGGGAAATCAGAAACTGTGGTGCTGGCATACATAGTGTGTGGTCAGGTTCATGAAGGACAGTTTACTGTGTCCTCACATGGCAAAAGGTAGGAAATACTCTATAGTAATCACTAATCCCATTCAGAAGGACATCACCCCATGATCCAATCACCCACCCAGAGCTCTAGTTCCACCTTCTAATGTCATCACCCTGAGGATTGGGTTTCAACATAAGAATTCTGAGAGGAAAAAAAAAAAAAAGAATTCTGAGAGGGACACAGTCTACAGTATTATTCTCACTCCGCATTTATAATGAAGAATCTACACGCAGGAAAATGTGGCTGTGCTGTGACTTAGGCCCTACCACACTCAAATATCTAGTTAGTTTAATGATAGGGGAACCAAAATTGTCATTTTCATCAACATAGACATGGTACAGCAAAAAAAAAATTCTCTGAAATTATCAATGGTCTCCCTACCCCATGAAATACCAGACAGTCCAGGTGGCTGGCTGGATTTTGCACAAAAGTCACTGTATTCATTTGCTTTCAGAAATTTTGGTATCATAGTCCAGGGTGCAGGCTGTACCCAGAATCCCTCAGTCAATGGCCAGTTCGCACACCATTCTCCAAATCAGTGAGTGTGCTGGACATAAGCGGGCTCAAATTAAATTTCACATCTGATTCCTGCTTGTGCCTAAGAGAAATTATTTTTCTCTTCAAATGAATGCTTCAATACACAATCCGGGACACATCTAGTTTGCAGGCAGATGGGAAGGTGGAGAGACGTTTTGCATTTCAGCTCCTTTTTGGCACGTAAAAAGACGTTTTCCCCCATCCTCTATGTCCCTATGACAGACCTATAAAGAGAGTCAAGTGAATAGTATGTCTCTGGGCTGATTTCATTCCCATAATTACTGCTAGACAAAAAAAAAAAAAAAAAGTTCTTTTAGCTGAGTCACTTGTCCAAATAATAGTTAAAGTTGACATCAAGTCATCAATTAGAAACAGAGCCTGCTACAAAAAAGGCAGATTCCTTGGAGCCATCTACCGGAAGGGGAAACTCACCCTGTCTATGACATTCAGGGGCAGTGAAACACTGAGAAGCATGCAAAGCAGACGCATAACTGTGCACTCATGTAGACAGGACAACATGTTCTGTCCGTGGAGGCTGGGTCATGTACCATCGTAAGCACCGAGCTGAATGATGTTGCTTTTCCACACATAAATCCTTGGTAAGGCCACTCAGGTGGAGGTCTGTCAGGCCTGGAAGGACGAGAGTCCTTCTTTCACCATACTTCCAAGTTTTGGATAATTTCTCCAAGGATTTTAATGAAGCACTTTTCTATTAATTATAAAATAATGAGTTTAATTAGTCCAAGATAGAATATTGAGTTATGATATAAACTCTGCCAAGTGACAATTAACCAGCCTCTAAGCTCAGACTCTAAAGAAGTCTTGATGAGGCTTTAAAACCAAGGTTGGTATTCTCCTGAACCAGAATTTCAGCCTCAAGCCAGAGCCAGCTCTAGGGAAATAGTTGCCCCCAACAAGCAATTTGTGCAAAAAGCCCCTGTCTCAACTCAAACCTCCCAGTCCCAGCGTTAATCAGCCCTGTGTAAGGCCTGTGAAAATGACACCAATCACATTACAAGAGAAGCCTTTTTTCTCTCATCATCCCATACCTTTCTCCTCTCCTTTTCTCACTTCTCATTCCCTTAACTCCCCTTCCCTAAGTCGACTTTCCACAGTTCCAACTCTATATGCACTGGAGGCCTGCAATCACATGTTTCAATTCTTGGATGGTAAAGAACTCACTCATTAGACCAGAATTTAAAATAAACAAAGAGTGTATAAGGAATACCTAAGAAGAAAGACAGGTAGATGGTTACTAGTCTAGTAGCCACGACCAAGGTGAACAAGTAGTACAGCCCAGATTGGCTTGTGTACATTTTGGGGAAGTCAGTGTGAGCTGTTGTTTGCATAATCCCCAGGTGTGCCATCTCTGCCATTCAAACCAGTGTCATACAACACTAATTGATCAAGGTTCTGCACTGGGCTATCTCTCTGTTTGTATGCAGCATCCAAGGCTCCAGGTCAGAAGGCAGCTGTATTCACCACCACACTAATACCACATCAGTGCTCCAATCTGGCCACACTTGTGAAGATTCCAAATAGGATCAACTATATTTTCTGGTCACTTGTCAATAGACTTTCCTCCACAAGGAAATCTTAAAGGTTGTCCTTCTTGTGGTCCTGGAGATTTTTAGGGAGTGGGGACAGGGGGTGGTACTATGACAAAACCCAACCTGAGCTTAAGCCTGCCCCACTGCTGTTGGTACTCTGGGTGTTTGTAATTCCTTGGGCTGTCAACCCTCTCTGCTGTATGGTGCTTTATGGAGTTCATGTCCTGCCTCCTCCTGCCTGTCTGCATAGCTCTACTTAATCTGCCAAGTCTCAGCCACATGGCACCCTCTAGAAAAGGGTCTGTGACAACATATGGGCGTGTTGATCTTTTCACGCATCCTGATGCCATGGAGTTCCTCTTTCACTGCTGGTTCAGCTTGTGAGTACAGACTTACCTGAGGTGTTTCACTCCATCTTAGTCTGTTACTAGATCAATTTGGCCAGCAGGAATGACATTCTGAACACTCTTAGATTCAGTGCCTGCCTTGGTCCCTTTCCATTATCCTACTATATTTCAAAGCTTGCTTCCTCACTAACTATGGAATGTTGGGAATGAGCTTTTGACCATTAGCCATGGACAGCCTCAGACACATGTTTCAGAGGAGAATGCATTTGCTCAGGTCAGTCAGACAGCATCACCATTCTGGCATCAGCGGTGACCAGGAAGGCCACCTAGCAAGGCCAGCAAGTGCAAGGATTTGTAGGAAGCACATGAGTCGGAAGCAGGTAGACTCTTCTCCTCCTGGAGCCCTTGGCAGCTCACTTCACCCACAATATCACTGTCGTTCTAATTGTTCTGAAGAGCAAGCTAAGTTTATGCTTAAGGCATTAGGAAAGTTGCTGTCCAATAGCAGAAGGTGAGGATGAGAGCAAGCTGGCTTCCAGTTCTTTGCACCCCCACACAGAAGCTAATACGGGCACAGGTTAAGCCACACTGAACAAAGGAAGTGGTAAAAACTGGCCACACACGGAGTTCTTGGAACAGCTTTACGTGGGATGGTTCCTTTGAGTCTTTGCCCAAGGTCACTGCTTATCTGGAGCGTACATCAAGCCCCTTCAGATCCCTACAAATGCGGCCCAGAACTGGTACTATCTTTTCCTTTCTCCGTAACCATGGTTTCTTCTTCAAGTGTTTCCTCTACCAGTGACCCCTATGGAGCTGGCTCCCTTTTGCCTGTTCTGAAGCAATGAACTGACTTTACTAATTCAGTTTGGTCATTCTTTGCCTCAGAAGTGGCAAGTGGAAGTCAAGTTCTTGCCCCACCCTAGAGGGAGCTGGTAATCCGTGTCTGTAGAAATAGAGAGGAGAAGAGGAAAAAGGGGAGAGGGTTGGCGGGGCTTAGAGAGGGAGGGGATAGGAGGGTGGGATGGGGAGAGAATGTGTGGTTGACTGGGGTTACATTTTGCTTGTTGTTAGGTTGTTTTGTTTAAGAAATCTGGAAATGTCACCAAGAATTCTACTGCTTTTTTTTTTTCCCTAAAAGGTCATCTTAAACCAGTCCTCACAGTCTAGGAAAGGGACACTAAAGGTAGTATTTGCCTTCTTTCTGTCCCTCATCCTAGGTTTTATCCTCTGATGAACATGAGGGCCACATTTTTTCTATTTTATGTTCATGGGTCTGTGTGAGTTTTTTTTTCCTGCTTTTTCTTTGTTCCACTGTGTACAGGGAAAACAGCCAAAATCACCACTTTCCTTTAAGGCGGGCAGATGTATTTGACTAATTAAAGTGGAGTGGGTAGGGATGTCATAGCCTTGATGCAGGGAGAGGTACTGGAGTCATGTAGAAGTTCAGAGGATCATGGATGAATGTTCTGAGAATATGGGACTGACTGCCAGACCAGGGAACTGAAGCCAGGTTCATTCCAGGGGAGCAGAGTGGAGGCAAAGCTGACTCTGGGCCAGAGTCAGAGACCCAAAGAAGGAAAAGTCGGCATCGCTAGATGAGGCCAAAGTGACGGTTGGCAAGAGTTCGGGAGAAGAGGAAAGAACCCCCAGGTAGAGGCTCCAAGCAGAAAGAACTTCAGAGCCAACCCAAATATAGAAGCTGGTTGCTGGAGCAATGACTGTCACTGCCGCTGTCAACAACACTTGGCACCGAGCACAAGTTCCAAAGTCAGTGTTAATTCAAGTTCAGTTTCTGCTGGTGACAATTTTGAGATTGTAGGACAGAATGACAACTGTGTTCAGAGGAGAGAGTGGGGTTCTCTGAGACTGGATCAAGCCTTGACAATGTACCAGAGTCCCCTGAGGATCTCTTAAGGGACTAACATGTCATCTTTGAGCGTGCCAGCTCAGCAGCATCCAACTAATGCCTCTTCATCTTGATGCCTTGGTGCCACTGCCAGGAAGACTCAAACCTCGGGACAGCTTCTCTGAGGCCACATTGTCCCTCTCACATACCTCCTCCCAGTGCCTGCTTTTCTTGGAGTTGACAGAATCAGGCCAAATGGAAAAGACTATGTTAAAATTAACATACTACCCAGAGATGTCAAGCTATCCTTCAGTCATTTAATGGGGTCTGGTTTCAGGATGCCACAGTCTATAGGTGCACACGTCACCTATAGTATGTAAATGTAACAAGCATCCTCCATATGCTTGAAATCATTAGCTTGCTTATAGTATGTAATATGGTGTTCATATATGTTCTCTGTTCTGTATTGATTAGGGCATAATGGCAAGGAAAAAAATACATATCTAGCTGATACTTTACCCCAAATATTTTGATCTGACCCACAGGAAGATGGTGTTTACTGAACAGATTTAGTATAATTCTTATAAAAATTCCAAGAGCCCTTGCCACAGATATGGGGGCCCATGACTTCATGCAGATCCACGGAGGATCCTAAACAACACACACAATTTTAAGAAAGAAGAACAAAGCAAGAGAAACTATAATTCTTGATTGAACTATATCACAAAACTCTAGCAACCAAAACAGTATAGTTTGGGTATAAAAAGGGACACAGACTAATGGGTCAGTATGAAATTCCAGAAAAGGTATTTTATTTACTAAATGTTGCTAGGCACACTGAATATCCAATTTGCAAGAATAAATGAATAAAATTAGATCAACATTTTATCCTACCTACAAAAAGTAATTCAAAGTGGACTAAAGGCTTAAATGTAAGCGTCTGTACAATTCTTACTAGAAAATATAGAGCCAACGCTCCTGGAAATTGGAGGAAGAGTAAGTTGCATGGCTGAAATCCCAGCACCTGAGAGACTGAGACAGGAGGAGTACAAGTTTGGGGTCAGTGAGAACTACATTCTGAGACCCCATCTCCCCAAACCAAAAGAAACAAAGATTCTGACAGTACATTTTCGGTATGATTCCAAAGGATAGACAGCAAAAGAAGCAACGAAAGTGGGACTCTATCAGTCTAAAAAGCTCTATGTAGTCAAGCAAATAACGCACAAAGGTACCTGTGAAACGGGGGAAACTGTTTGTGAAGGAGGTACCCAGCCAGCATGGATTAGCTTCCAAAAGTCAAGGTACCCTGATTTCCAGATGCCACAAACACTTCAGTTCCCACCGACTGCAAGTCCAGAAAGGTAGCAGGGTATTTGTATAACTTCGCAGACCTGAGTAACCTTTATGTATGCCAACATCAAACTGCTGAGAAAGGAATTGGGCTAGGGGTGGAATATCCCATTCATAATCACTCCAAACAACAATAAAATAAAATATCTAGGAATAAAGCCAGCCATGGATGTGAAAGGCTCTACAATGAAAAGCTTATGACACTAAAGAAAGACATTTAAGAAGCTTAGAAACTTTTTATACTCATGGGTTAGCAGAGTCAAAATTATAACAATGGCTTATATTACCCAAAGCCACACATAAATTCAGTCCAGTCTCCATAAAACTGCAAATATGGTCTTCACAGAAATAGAATAAAACAGTCCTAAAGTGCAGAGGAAAGATGAATCTCATACAATGTTGGTAGGAAAGTAAACTGGTTAGCCTCTGAAAGCCAACTGTAGCTGTCCTTAAACACCAAAGCCCAAACTAGCATACGACTCAGCTGTGCCATGCATGGGTATATACTCAACCGACTCCAGGTCAGCATACCACAGAGCTGTCTTCATGTCAATGCTTAACACTTGTACTGTTAATAAGACCTAAGAAATGGAGCCAGCTAACAGATAAATGAATAAAGAAAATGCATCACATATACACAATGCAGCTGCGAAGAAAAACAAAATCATGAAATTTCAGGAAAATGGATAGAAATGGAGATCATTATGTTATACTAAATAAGTCAAACCCAGGAAGATGAGTAATAAGTTTTCTCTTATTGTATGTGTGTGTGGTGTGTATGTGTGTGTGAACGTGTGTGTGTGAGCATGTGTGTGTGTGTGTTACATGGATTTTGCTTGTGCAAACTCTTCATACTCAGGACCCCACCATATAGAAATGCAGTGGTCCCCTCTGCCAGCCCTAAGTGAAATTATTAGCTCAACTCTCCTGATCTGGCACACATATACCATTTTCTAACCTGACTGATAGAGTATATGAAAACAGCATCGCTCCAGGCAGTAAACTATGCTAAGGTCCAAGAAACCACCCAGAGTGCTGATGAAAACCTGGCAGCCTTTAAGGACTGACTGCTCTACAGAGGCTCTCAAGTATACCAAGTCAGATCCTAACTCTGAGGTGGAGAGACTACTTATTTTTTTGAAAAATAATTTTTATGCACTATATTTTGATCACATTTTTCTCTCCCCCAACAACTCCCAGATCCTTCCCACCTCTACAGACACCCAACCTGAGCTTCTTTTTCTCTTTATGTCTCTTTCAAAAACAAGAACAAAACATGAAACAAAAACAAAAAATAAGAAACACACATAAACCCCCACATGAACACAAAAATGAATAAACAAAAGACCAACAAGACAAAAAAAATGACAAAACAAAGCAAAGTAAAACAAAGGTAGAAAACAAGACCACTGAGTTCATTTTGTGTTGGCCAACTATTTCTGGGTGTGGTTGACATACCCAGTGAGACTCCACTGGGGAAACACTGGCTTCTCTCTTCCCTATCAGTTGTCAATTGCAGATGGTTTCTTGGTTAGGGGTGGGACTTTGTGTCTTCTTCTCTTTCTTAATACCTCCTAATAGTCATACCTCCTAAAAGTGTCACTTCCTGTGTTGGTCATTTTCTTTCAAACCACCACAGTGTCCGAAAGATGGAGAGCCAAATCTAGAGGTAGATCTATTCCCAGCTTCCTGAGAACTATCACACTGATTTCCATAGTGGTTGTCTAAGTTTGCACTCCCACCAGCAGTAAGAAAGTTTTCTCATTTCTCCATATCCTTGTCAGCATGAGCTGTCCTGTGTTTTGTTGATCTTGACCATAATAACTGCAATAAATATTAATATCATAATCATAAGATAACTAATAAAACTCTTTTAATTTTGAAAACAAAAAATGGCGACTTCCTGCGCAACATTTGTTTTCATCTCTATGAACTGTGTGTGGATAAACAAAGTCTAAATCTCTCTGTGCAAGGGGCCAACAGAGACACCTGAGGATCACAGGTATAGTCAGCCTCCTGATGCCCTCTGTTGCAGTGTTTCTCAGCTGCTCTGAGCCCGCCTGGCATTCTGTCTCCCCCTCTCTACCCTCTCAGCGCACTATAGAAGACATTCAGGTGCTTGGTAGTTTTTAACAGCAAGCATTTCCTTAGAGTTGGGATGTCAGAAACGAAGATGGTGGCTCTGAGCAAAACATGAAGCCTGCTCCCAAGTGGGTGGATGGGGGCTACTGCTTGTCTCGTCCCTATCACAACCCCACTATATGTGAAGTAGCTCCCAAAGGTCACATCTTTCTCATTCTGGATCAAATGATTACATCCTGCTTATAATTATCAGGAGAAAATAAACTGTCTTCTAAAATTTCCCTAAGGTGGGAAATGTGCTTTATCTTTTTCCCATGTATAGATGGCTGTTTCTGTTGCTATTTCAAATAACATCATGGGGCAGTTCAATGTTTCTCAAAGCTTGATGCACCCAAGAGTCATTGGAGATATTTGAAGCTTAGGTTCTGATTCAGTGAGGCTGAAAACCATATTTCTCAGCAATACTCAAACGGAGCCAAAGTTCAGAGAATACTGTGAACAGCTGTGGCTCATGTCAACGCCTTTGGATGGTAGAGGCAGGATACGGTCCTCCCCATGAACTTCTACATCCTGGTAGTATGGAGTTTAGTCAGACCTAGATGGAGTACTTCCTGGTACGCACATTAATCATTGTAGGTATACCATGTACAAACCTTCAATAGTGGATTAGTATCTGCTATTGCTCCCAGTTGCTGGACCTCTGGGCTTTCCAACCGCAGCATCCAATCCTTCCAGAACTCACCCTGGATCCTCACACCTACTACAACTAAATTGTCCCGCATAGGTTCTCAGAGAGTTTCTTTTGGCACCTGCTGCCACTGGTTAACAACAAGGATCCCTACCAAATCTCTGTGTGACCCCCAAAGGCAGAGCCATGTATTGCAAGTCCTTCTGTGCCCCTCTCAAAAGGCCTGCTTCAATATGTCAGTGCTTTTCAGAGGCACGAGGTAAAGGCTCCTTCACATGACTTCCTTAATTCCAGTGCCGCACTTAAGGGAACTCCCAGGCTATTTGCATTTCAGATTGACTTCAGCTTTAAGAGCTCTTAAGATCCCTCGGGATTGCATTTCACAACAGTAATGCCTAGAAGGAGGATATCACTGTGCTTATGAACTGTTTTACTATAAAACACCAAGCACAGCACGTGGGGAACTGCTCTCTGAGCCTAGCAATCTCTACCACCCTAGTCAGAGCACCTGTGAGTAGATGCAAGCGATCTTCAGGACCCTCACCTGAGATCTGAGCCAGTGCCTCCTCTCTCTCCCTTTCAACTGCATGTCGATTGGCTCTGGCTGCAGATGGTGGTCTCAGGAGGTGCTAGTTGTTAGGAGGTTAGCTGAAGGGAGAATCCTGCAAATGCGGCCACAGAGAAGTCCTCACCTCTTTGATAATGCAGCTGTTTGGGGGCCACTCACACACTCCTCTAAGTAAGCCCAATAAACTCATTGTTTTACTAACCTGGACTTGGGGGGAATTTGTTAGCCAGTCATCATCAGTACCCTAAGAAAAGCTTATACAGCAGAAACAGATGAAGAGCCTCACAGAACAGTCGGGGTAATGCCAAGAAGGGCACTCCCTGTATATCAGGATGGCTCACTCCCCTGCCAAATAGATGTGGTTCTCACATGGGACACTCCACTGAGCAATGAGCAACTCAGTAATTGGCTGCATCGTTGAACTCAGCCACCACCCTAGTTCCCCTGCTCAAAGGAAGCTGGTCTAAAGTTCCTTTCCTCTCTCTTTCCCTCTCTCGTCTCCATTCTTTCTTTCCTTCTCTTCACTTCTCTTTTACTTTAGTCCCCCTAATTCTGTCTGGAGACCCACATTTTTTGTTCAGGAAGTTCCAAGGAGAATAAAAGGATATGGATCAGATGAATCTTTTTGTATTCCACAATCATTCTAAAGCAATTAGCAGCAAAAAACAATGTTGTCTTGTTCCATTAGAAATGGGTGAATTTAGCCAGACAGTGGTGGGGTGCACACCAGCACTTAGGAGGCAGAGGCAGGTGGATCTCTGTGAATTCAAGACCAGCCTGGTCTACACAGTGAGTTCTAGGTTTTCCAAGGTTACACATAGAAACCCTTTCTTGAAAAACCAAAAAAGTGGGGGGAGGGGGAATAGAAAACTTCAGTGATGGAGGGAGAAGGAGAGCCATGTCTTGTGCTATGATGGGAGATAAGTCAGTTGAAATCTCTGTCATGGAAGCAGCCAGGAAATGTAAATGAAAGTCCTAAAGGTTTATGACAGACCCATCAACCCTGTGATCTGAACTCTGGACTGAGGAAGCCTTCAGAAAGATACATGGACTTTCCTGCAATGGTGCTTGTCGCGGTGTTATTCATAGAATTTAAAATATAAAAGCCCGATGATATGGATGGCACAGCATAAATAAATAATGATAACAGTAAATACCAAATTACACAATGAAGTAACATGCACGTATTAAAAGAATTTCCATAGAATTAAGCACAGAGAAGCATGTTTAAGCCTGCACTTAGTGAAAAGGACCAAATTTTAAAATGGATATTACACTACAGTGTTAATCGGTGCTAATTCTGAGACATAAATTGTGTGTGATTATTATTTCGTTATATTTTCTATGATTTCTATAATGATCTTATTATCTGTCTAATCAAAAAAGCGACATTATAGAAGAAAACTCTCTAAATCACCTTGGCCTGGTTGAATACAGCCATAAGCTATAATTACTTATTATCTTTCCCATTCAATAAAGTCCATCTGTCAAGATCTTTCCTTGGCACCAGTCCCTTGGACATTGACTAAAGAGAGAAGTTCATGATTAAGAACAATACAACCCTAGGCTTTCCAAATTTCATGTAAGTTCTCACAAGCTGTCTCTTTCCATAATTTGTTCACAATTATGGAATTGTTCCTTGCTGTCATCTCTGGCAGGCTCGGAGGACAATGTGACAGCTGATGCCAGCACAATGTTCCTTGTGTGCCCACCGCATCCATCCCACTCAGCTCCGACAGGCTGGTAAAGGGGAGCTGGATGATGAGCCTTCTTCTTTCATTGCTGGCCCATGATCCCCAGAGGCTCCTGGAGCTGCATCCAGGAACACACACCTGCCTATCACAAAACTCAGGTACCTGCTGGTGGTATCCTCTCCTGTTTTGCAAATCAAATCAAACTTGAGTTTGCAGGAGCAATTTTGCTTCCCTACCTCATACTTCTGCACAGACATGAACCATGTTTTCCCAAGCTGAGAACTGTCCCCGAAGAGCTAGCTATTAAACTAGGACACTTCCTAACAGTATAGGCATTTTCCTAACTAGTGACAATGGACAGCCCCCAAACAGTCGGGGTGGTGGGGCTCCCCAAAGCAGTTGGGTACCAAAAGTTAACAACAGGAATGGTCATCACAGAGAAAACTATAGATTAGCAAGGATGAAAAGAAGGGATGTTCAGCACCTAATCATAGTTAAGCTGGGTTTATATGGCAGAAGTCTGCAATTCTAATACTTGAGCAGCGGGCGGCAGGTATATGGGAAATCTGAAGCTATCCTGTTTAATACTCTGTCACACACATGCACGTACACATGTGCACACACACACACCACATGCACTCACACCAGAACCTCACCAAACACCAAGGACAATAATTCACCCATAAACCCAAAACACAGAAGCAAAGTACAAAAGAAACAAAACCACAGTTTAATGGAAACACTAAGTTCCAGTGTTCACAGTAATGATTCACAATAAGCTATCATATATCTCATTAAAACTAGGAGTCTCTGGAAATCCCCAAACACAAAGCAGCAGCACAGAGATGGAAATACGTGCATATGTACAGCACACATGCACTGAAATAGTCTGCCACACTCCACCTATTCTTATGCATTAATCAAAAGACTTCCATCTTTAAGGTAGTGGAAATGCAAGCTACCCTAATTGGGCTGTTACAAATTATACGCAAGTACCAAATCATTGCACTTTACCACACAAATATGAGTGGCTAAAATAGTTACTGTTTGAAAAAATCAATACTGAAAAGTTAGCTATTTATCATCACGGGTGCCAGCAATTCTAAGAAATGCCTGTGATAAAAGTGTTCTGTCTCTTAAGCTCTTCACTTAGACCGCTTCCTAAACTGTGGGATAACTGCTTTTGAAACTTAGTAATGTGCATGGAAGCTGTCTATCAGTACAATTTTATCCTTCATGAGCACAGTTTATACGAAGCGCTCCCTGTTATGCTCAGCCTCCTTTGTTTCCTAACAGTTCCTGATCCTGTGCACTAACCGGCTGTTCCTCATTCCAGTCCTGTACTTCTACACCAGTCTGCCTCTACCCAGCATCCTGTGCTGCTGCAATGCCTGCCTCTACCCAGCATCCTGTGCTGCTGCACAAGTCTGTCTTTACCCAGCATCCTGTGCTTCTACACATGCCTGCCTCTACCCAGCATACCCAAAGAATGAGAACAGGGAGTCTATGGGAAGAAATCAGACTAGAGTTGTTTCAGCTGCCATTCATGTAATTACTAGGAGCTGAATTTGTGTTATTAACATCTACAGGTATCATTATTATTATTTATTAATTTAACAAGGCTTTTTCCATGTTCTAAGCAAGCCTTATACTTGAACTACATCCCTTGCCCTTAAATTTTGAAACAGGATTTCACTGTGTAGCTCAGGCTGGCCTTGAACTCCCTGTCCTCCTGCATCTGCCTCCTCAGTGCTACAATTACATACATGTATGCGCTGACATGTACACGATGCATGTACACGATGACAACTTGTGTTTGAACTGTAAAGCAGATAAGTAGCATGCATATTTAAAAGTGTAATGGTTTTGTTTGGATGTGCAAACTGCAGTTCACACCTGAGACATACCTTTACCAAATATGAATCACACTTTTAAACTGAAGATAAATGCTTTTAAGTATTTTTAAATTAAAGGATACATGAAGAAAACACTAATTATTATTAATTAGTATGATTATTACTGGAAACCAGAATGGAGAAATAATTATAAAAACAATGTGTAGGGCTGCAGGTGCATGTGGTCATCACTGCCCTAAGTCACAGAATCATGCCATCTTGTTATTTTCTTTTCTTTTTTTTTTTTTTACGGGTGATAGCATTGTTTTTTTTTTTATTTTTATTCTTTTTTTAATTAAAATTTCCACCTGCTCCCCGTTTCCCATTTCCCTCCCCTCCTCCCAAATATTGCCCCCTCCCCCCACTCCCCTCCCCCTATCCCCACTCCTCTTCTCCTCCCCCCACACTATTCCCCCTCCCTCTCGATACTGAAGAGCAGTCCAAATTCTCTGCCCTGCGGGAAGACGAAGGTCTTCTATCTACGTCCAGGAAGGTGAGCGTCTAAACAGGCTAAGCTCCCACAAAGCCAGTTCATGTATTAGGATCGAAACCTAGTGCCATTGTCCTTGGCTTCTCATCTGCCTTCATTGTCCGCCATGCTCAGAGAGTCCAGAATCAACCCATGCTTATTCAGTCCCAGACCAGCTGGCCTTGGTGGGCTCCCAATAAATCAGTTCCACTGTCACAGTGGGTGGGTGCATCCCTCGTGGTCCTGATTTCCTTGCTCATGTTCTCCCTCCTTCTGCTCCTCATTTGGACCTTAAGAGCTCAGACCGTTGCTCCAAATTGAGACTCTGTCTCTACCTCGACCCATCGCCAGATGAAGGTTCTAAGGTGATATGCAAGATATTCATCAGTATAGGATAGGGTCATTTCAGGTTCCCTCTCCTTAGTTGCCCAAGGTACCAGCTGGGGACATATTCCTGGACACCTACGAACCCCTCAAGAGTCAAGTCTCTTGCCAGCCCTAAGATGGCTCCCTTAGATAGGATATATACTTCGCTGCTCCCGTATCCTCCCTTCCTATATCCCAACCATCCCAATCCCCCGAGCTCCTCCCATCCTCCCCTTCTCATGTTTCTCATCCCATTTCCCCTTTGCCCCATGCCACCTCACCCGCAAGTTCCCAGTTTTTGCCCTGCAATCTTGTCTACTTCCCCTCTCCATGCGGATGACTATATGATTTTCTTTGGGTTCACTTTCTTATTTAACTTCTCTAGGATCAGAAATTATATGCTTAATGTCTTTTATTTATGGCTAGAAACCGATTATGAGTGAGTAAAAAAAATACCTCCCTGTCATTTTGTAAAAGTGCGGAATCAAGAACATTATGGAGAGCGGAGTAGGTGATGTATGCACACATATGTGTAAGGGAAATAGAAGAGTTCTCCCAGGTAGACTGGGCGCAGGTAGAGATGAATACATAAGAGATCAGGTTGGGGGATGAATACAGGGGAGAGTAATGAAAGAGATGCTTCGGTGGGGGAGCAGTTTGGGGGTCAGGTAGAAGCTTGATGCAAAGGAGACTCCCACGAAGCTACAGGGATGGACCAGCTAAGACTCCTAGCAGTGGTGAATAGGTAGCCCGGATTGGCCATCTCCGTCTCCAGTCATCAGATTGGTGACTACCCCAGTTGTCATCAGAGAACCATCTTCCTGTAACAGATGCAGAGATCCACAGCCAAGCACTGATCCAAGCTTGGGAACCCTGTTGAGGAGTCAGAGGAAGTATTGTACAAGTCAGGGGGATCAAGGTCATCATAAGGGAACCCACAAACGACTAATTTGAGCTATTAAGGAGCTCACAGACCCTGGACTGCTAGCTAGGGACCCTGCAAGGGACTGACCTAGGCCCTCTGCCTATATGTGATTTGGTCTGCTTATGGGACTCCTGGGAGTAGAAGCAGGGTCTGTTCCTAACACCTTGGCTGGTTCAGAGAGCCTATTCCTCATGTTGGGTTGTCTTGCCCACCCTTGATACAAGGGGAAGAGTTTGATTCTGCCTCAACTTGATATGCCATGCTTTGTGAACATCCATGGGAGGCCTGCCCTTTTCTGAGCAGAAACAGAATAGGAGTGGATTGTGGGGGCAGAGAGGTAGTGGGGGAGCGGAGAGAAGGGGAGGAGAAAATCGGGGAAAACTGCAGTTTAAATATAAAATAAATGAATAGATTTAATTAATAGAAGAAAATCTCAAAGAACATAAATTTTTAAAATAAATTTTAAACGTGGGAAATGCTAGCCAGATGTTCTCTGTCACTCAGTCCTGGGAAGGTTAACATAGTCAAAGTGTTCGAGCACTTACGGAAATCCTGGGGCTGGAGAAAGAGACTTTGGGCTATTTTAAACCTATTGAACCTATTTACTAGTTTTGGTTATTTGTTTGCTTTTTACCTTAGACAGGTCACATTTCCTCTTCAAACCTCCATTTTCATTCCTACAATGGGGCCTTGACAGTACAGATGACGGTAATTTGTGGCATTAACATACCCTGTAGCTAATAGCTACAACATGAAGGAGGAAGATGACTTTGATGGAATGGGTCTTAAATTTCTTCCATTAAAGCATCTTCTATTCTCCTGTCTTGACTCCAAACTGCACCTCTAAGCCTCTCACAGCAGGTTGTGGTCATACTCTTTATGGATACTGGCGTTCTATGTACTATAATGCATAAATCTGAATACCTCTTGCTTCTTAATCTAATGTCTTAGAAAGGTAGGTTTTACTTGAATAACACAAAACCATCGCAGTCTCCCAGAGAGAGATCTGAAGATTTTTGTGCTTCCCCAAGCTTTCTAGCAGAGGTAGGAACCAGACTGACCTAATACGGCCAAGACTACAACCCTGCCTGGCTAAGAAGCAGACTCAGTCCATCAGCTTTAGAAGAGGCTGTATCTGAGTTGAGCCCAATTCAACTGTTAACTTTTCCTAAGCTTTTCATCAGCAGAGCCTTTTCTTATAATTTTAATATTATCTCCAATGCCTCCCCCATCCACCCCCACCCATTTCCACCCATCCAGCCTTTCTAGACTTAACTAGTGACATCTCTGCGAGTCACTTCCTTTTCTAGGGTCCTTGCCACTAGACATCCCCAATGTCCATTCTGGCCACCAACCCACTTGTTCCCTCTGGGGCTCATCTCCTAGATGCACCAATGTCCTACATCTATTACTAGAAATCGTCTGCTCACAGACTTTTATACACCCATGGACCGAGTGACCGCTCACAGCCAAGTTCTGATTCTAGTATGCTGCTTAGAGGGTGACCACCAACGCTCCCTGTAAGGTTGGTGAAAAGACGGAGAGTGGATTGAGGGACTCAATGACCACACAGACTTGACTTACCCAGAGCCTGCTGCTGGCCACTTACAGGCTTGGGGAGCTGTAGGGCAGAACAGAAAGATGGAAATCTGGCTGAATTTTTCCCTTTCTGGACTACGGTTAGTCATTGCTAGGGGTAGCTATGGAAACAAGGTAAATGGGACTGAAAAAAAATGGCAGGGGGTAAACTTCCCTCTTGACTGCCTTTACTAGGAAGAAAAAAAGATCTAGAAAAGAAATTAAAAGTTACTTTAATTCTGGAATCCACATGACTTTAGTTGCAGCTGTTGCCCGTGCAATGCAATGGTTCCTAAGAACATTGTGCTACACCCTAGGTCAGGGCCTCCCTCAACCCACACCAGGGAGGCTTCTTCTTAACTGAGGCCCACCACTGGATAACATGAAGACGGTGGGAGACTTCGCAGCACTGCTTCCTAAACAGGAGGCCTTCAACAGAACCATTCCCCCAAAGGCTTAGGGATCTCTGTGAAAAGGGGTGGGTGGGGGGCACAAAAATTGTAAGAGCCAGAGGTGATTAATGAGCCCAAGAAAACAGCATCTTCTAGACACAATAGGACCGATGAACAAATGAACTCACAGAGACTATGGCATCATGCACAGGCCCTCCAAAGGTTCAGGCCAGACGGAGTCTCAGCTCTGAGTGTGGGAAGGTGACACAAAGTCCCACGAAGATAACAAGTAGCTATCTGCAGTTGATACCTGCTAGCAAAGGAAAAAATCAGTTTTCTTCACCGTAGTGTTACTGTGTGGGTATATTAACCACATTCACACTCAAGAGTAGTTGGCTGACACAAGGCAAACTCAATGGTATTTCTGTGGACTTTTTGTTTTATTTTGCTTTGTTTCAGAGTTTTGTGTGTGTGTGTGTGTTATTGGTCTTTTGCCTATGCTGTTTTTGATGGGGAATATTGTTTGGTTTTTTGTTGGTTGGTTGGTTGATTTTTTGGTTTTGTTTCTTGTTTTTGAAAGGAAGGAAGGAAGGAAGGAAGGAAGGAAGGAAGGAAGGAAGGAAATAAAGTTTAGTGAGTAAGGAGGTAGGGAAAATCTTGGAAGAGTTAGGAGAGGGTAAAAACATGATCAAAATATATTGTATTGGAAAAACTCATTAAAAAATTGACCTGGACTCTGCAACTCCAAAGTATAAACATCACTAAATTCTGACATTGGCTTTAAGGTCATAACAGCTAATGTGGGTTTTAAGACTTCCTGGGAATGGAAGAAGCATGGCAATTGAGGCGTCTGTTGTGCCTTAACTTTTCCAGCATGATTACACACACACACACACACACACACACACACACACACACATTCACATCTGGATTGAGAGAAAACCGAGTAGGATCCACTGTCCAGACAAGTGAAAACCTCAGCCTTCTGGAAACTGTCCTATGACGCTGATCCACCTCCAAGAGCACTGTCTTGCCCCCAGCCCTGGCTTAGGAAGGTATCCTTGTTCCTGAGGCCTATGGACTGAACTGCATGTTGGCTCTACAGAGGCCAGCTTCTCCTAGGATGCCCTCTGTACAGACTGATGCAAGGCCCTCCTTGCCCTTGCCAAGATACCAAACTTTACCTCTCTTCTATGCATCAGAGTTTCACAGTGTCCCCTAAGAGATGTTGTGATGGCAAGGCAGTGGTTAGCACACACCTTTAATCCCAGCACTCGGAAGGCAGAGGCAGGCAGATCTCTGAGAGTTCAAGGCCAGACTGGTCTACAAGAGCTAGTTCCAGGACAGGCTCTAAAGCTACAGAGAAACCCTGTCTTAAGAAAGAAAGAAAGAAAGAAAGAAAGAAAGAAAGAAAGAAAGAAAGAAAGAAAGAAAGGAAGGAAGGAAGGAAGGAAGGAAGGAAGGAAGGAAGGAAGAAAGAGAGAGAGAGATTATTGTTGTATGAAGATCCCCGAAATAAATGCACTGTAGAAATCTCACTTTGGGAGATGACATTTCTTTCTTTTTTTCTTTTTTCTCTTTTGGATTTTTCGAGACAGGGTTTCTCCGTAGCTTTTTAGTTCCTGTCCTGGAACTAGCTCTTGTAGACCAGGCTGGCCTCGAACTCACAGAGATCCACCTGCCTCTGCCTCCAGAGTGCTGGGATTAAAGGCGTGCGCCACCACTGCCCGGCTTGGGAGATGACATTTCATAATCACTTACTAAGAGGTCCAGGGAGGCTGGTGTGTGGCTCAATGATGGAGCATTAAAATGTTTTGATCCATGGCAGCACTAGGAAAATCAAGCTCTGAAAGCCGCAGTAAAAGTGTGACTGACTGTTGGGCCCAGCTTGACCTGTATCTGACCGTGAGATTAGCCCTTGTACTTTGTCAGTAACACTCAATGTTCACAACATCATACATAGTGGTTCTGCTCTGAGTTCTGTCGGTTCTGCTGAGAGGGATTAAATAAAATCATTCTCTAGCTGGTTTTCTGAGCTGTGACGAAACCAGGACTCTCCACATTTGTGAAGCAGTGTTTATCAGAAGTAGTCACTGAGCTGACAGTGGGTACCCTCTCTTCTTCCAGTCTGTCTCCAACGACACACTGATGGCAAGGCAACTGTTGACCACTTTAATGCATGTTCCAGGGCTGCCAGAAACCCAGAAAAACCTAGAGCCTCAAGAGAAGCAAAGAGCTGTGGCACAACAGTTGGCAGTAAAGAGGGATGCGGGGGACATGCCATAGCACTTCCGCTCCAGCTGCAGGAGCTGCGGGGCATCACCACTCACACCCCAGGGGAGGAACTCAGGATGGAGAAAATCTAGGAACTGCTGGGCAGCAAAATAAAAATGTCACCACACTGTATAGATGGCCTATAAAAAGGAGCAGGGTGCGGAAGGCAGGACACAGGAGGCCCATTTGAGTGATCACCGGCGGAGGCTGGCTGTAGTCACAGCCTGCTGTTACCACCCACGGATGTTCCTCCCGGGATAGCATAAGACACACACAGAGCCCTCGCTCATAAACAGACTTGGCACTGCTAAGCCTTGTGCCGATTCGCATGGTGATTTTACTAAATCTGAAAATAAAGCTGTTCCCTTAAGATCCCTGGACTTTCCATTGCACACTCGTATGGATTTTTATTTAAATCCACCGGATTGTCAGGGCGCTGGCAGTGGACGGCCCCAACTCTCACTTTAACAATTCTAAGAACCAAAATGCAGATTCCCATCAAGAACTTGAGAATAAAATTCTGCATCTGAATACGGACCGCATAGGTGAAAGCAATGCTCGTGGCCATAGAGACGACAAAGTCATAGGGTCACTATTAGTCAACAAAGGGAGCCAGGCTACCCAGGACGGTTCAGAACTAGACTCCTAAGACCCCAGGTACAATGAGGAAGGCTTATTATAGACCATCACTGCCTGTGGATCTTCTGTGTGATGGGAATGTTTAGCTCTGCCTGCACTGCCCATGTGACAGTTCCCGGTCAAGCTCAGCACGTGAACACTTAAAATGTGCCTGGCACAATCTAGGAACTGTGCTGTTGACTCTGCAAAGATTTGAGTTGATTCAAATGTGAGAAGCCACTTGTGGCTGGAGTTGTGCTTCCTCCACTGGGCTGCGTTTTATTCTTGGGTTCACCAGTGTTTCTTCAGCTTAAGCTGCTTGGAGTGTTTGGCTGGTCTCCATCCCCTGTGGCAGGGGCTTTGGAATGCAGGGTTGATGGAATAGTTGTCACTTTGGAGACAGCCAGCCAGAGGGGCCAAACCTCAGCCTGGGAAAATTTGGGAGCAAGCATGTGGGTGCATGAAGGCCAAGGTAGGTGGGACTCCTGGTGTAAAAAGGAAAAGAGAGGCTAAAAAGACATTGCTAGACTTTTAGAATCTACCCTCATTGGAATGTATCCTTCGCAGACAGAAAAAAAATGTCTCGGCCCTCTGAGGAAGTGTGTTGTTGTCCTCACAGCTGGAAGAGAGGAAAAGAGAAAGGAAGAGAGGGTGGCAATTAGAGGAGCTAGGCCAGGCCTTCCAACCCTGACAGAACGGGTCAAAAAAGCTGTTTTCTCCCATGGCTTTCTACTGTGAAGGACGTGACCTCCCAGCTTCAAGATGGTGCTTGCACAAATATGCATGGGGAGCTTTTGATTAAGTATCAAAACACAGCAGTGGGGCTGCCAGAAAAACTTCATCCAGCCTGAGGTGAAGTCTAGGGTTCTTGGGCCTCTATACATGGAGGCTAGGAAGAAAAACATTCCTGTTACGCAATAAATAATCAGAGGGCACCCAGAACGGGGCCTGGGAAAGGTTACACATGGTAATAAAGCGAGGGCTCACAGGCCAGCCTCTATCTTGTGATAGCTTCAGGGTCATCCATAGGAATCTAATCTGAGTCCTATTTGAGAGTGCAGAGCTGGTAGCCTTGTAGGGTGGGGGCGGGGAAGCGTGGAACCCGTAGCTGTGGGGACAAGGGACTGAGGTATGGTAACACTAGTGGATCCTTCTTTATTCTCTCAGAACAATACTGACTAGTCAACATGGCTTCAGGAAGCACCCCAGTCCTCATCCGCCATATTTCAGCCAGTCTCAAACTTTTTCGAGCAGCTGTGTCTCTTAACTAGATGAACATTTCATTTCTAAACAGCTTCCTAACCTCAGCACGACTGAGCTCTCCTTTCAAGTCAGGGCAGGGGTGGGGGATTGACGACACTGGCCGTGCAGCTGGGACGAGAGGAACGGGTTGGAATCGCACCTTCACTGCAAGAATCAGCCAGTCCCAGTGCTAGGGGAGCAGTCTACACAAGCCACCCCAACTTGTGAAAGCAGCTGCTGCTTGTATGGCTCCCCAGCTGCCCTTTGTTTCAATAATTCACTAGAAGACCCACAGATCTCGCTGGAAGCCGTGACACTCGTGACTGTGCTTCGTCAAAAAGAAACATAAAAATCAGCCGGAAGATGCTCCCGGGGTAGAACGTGGGGAAGCAGTAAACATAAAACCTCTCTGGTCCTCTCCCTGTGGAGTCACAGTGCACTATCTTTCTGATATCTGTGCATGACAATATGCCTAGTACTGCTGGTCAGAGAAGCTCAGCAGAGAGGTTTCTATCGGGGCTGTGTCACATGCTTGGGATTCATCGGTTGGTAGGTTGTTCATGCGGTTGGTTTTAGTCTCTAGTCAACTGATAACTCATAACTCAAAGCCTCCACCCTAAACCACGTGGTTGGTCTTTGTGGTATAGCTGGAGACACGGCTCAACGCTACCGTCAACCATCATTGTTAGACTATCCCGGGTAGCCCAAGGCTCTCAGGTAAGTGAGATACTTCTTTGAGGAAGAACAGCTTTAAGGGCTTATGGATAGAGTCCAGAAACCATGGTTAAATGCTGGCTCTCATTTGGGGCAAGGCTATTTGTCTTTAGCTGTAAGCACACATATACATCCAATGTGGTTTGAAGACATAAATACAAAAAACGTTTATAACGTAAGCAAAAGTTTTTCCCTCTACGGAGCAGAAATCTAAGGCAAACATATTGTTAAGGATATGATTAAATATCACATTGATTAATTAATTTAACTAATTAATACAATCAATATGGTTAAAAGGAAAAGATTAAATACATCAATATCAGAAACTCTTGAACTAACAAAATGAGAAAGAAATAAAAATTATAGAATATATACACATGATGTTCAGGTTTAAAAAAAAAAGTAATACATTGTAAAGATGGATTACTCCACAGGGAAATTTGCAGAAGAGGTAAATTATACAGTGTGGATGAACATGTAAATTAGCACAAACTTTGGGAGACAGTTTGTTTAGAGCCATTAACATGCAGCCGACTGTCCCTGCCAGCTCTGAGCGACATGTCCTCCCACACTAGGGCTTCAGGAGGCTGGTGGAAAGCTGTGCTTTGCTTTCCCAGCTCCCTGACTGTGTTAGGACCATGGATCCACACATGGTGACATCTAGGCCCGAGCTGCTCCTGAGGGCCATGTCTAGGTCTGTGGTCCTACCAGCAGCTGGGGTCTGTGATGCTGTCCATGGCTGTGTTAGCACAAGGGGCCATTTGAACCGTGCTGTGCTGAGCCAGCCCCACCCTTCACTGGCCCTGGGACAGCTGGCCCTGACCTTAACTGGACAGCATCAGGAGAGCTGTCCCTACCTCTCAGGGGAGAGCTGTCCCCCACACTCAAGAAAGATGGCCCCACACCTCACCACAAGCATGTACCTCACCTGAGCAGCACACTCGAGCTGACACTGTGGTTGTGGACACAGGTAAGCCAGCCCTGAGGGCGTGAGAGCAACAAAGATGACCCACCCTGCCTCATCTGCTAGGCTGTGGCATGGGTGAGGGAAAGATGCCCTCCCCTCTCTGCCCCTTGCTACCTGAGGCAGGCAAGAGAACTGGCCAGGGCAGGGGAGGGGGCAGCAGGGTGTATCACAAGTAAAGACGAATGGACTAAAGGATAAACTGTGACTCAACTGGCCACACACAACTTCCAGGACAAGATTCTCTCTGTCTCTCTCTCTGTCTCTGTCTCTCTCCCTCTCCTTCTTTCTCCTTCTCCATCTCCCTCTTCCTTTGTTTTGTTTACTTTGTTTGGGTTTTGGTTTTTCTTTTAAATCTAGAGGTTACATGGGCAGAGGGTGGATGAGAGGGGATGGGGAGGTGAGTGGGATTGGGATGCATGATGTGATATCCACAAGGAATCAATAAAAGTTAAAAAAAAAATACATGTGATCTGTGTACATAATGAAATTTTATTCAGCAGTAAAGAAAAATGAAATTAAGAAATTTGTAGGAAAATGGGTTAATCAATGGACGTTATGTTTTAACGAAATACGCTAGATTCAGAAAGACAAACCCCACATGTTTTCTCCCGCATGAGAACTCTAGATTGAAGTCTGGGGGATGAAAGCAGAAGGGAACCAGGGGAATATTGTAAGGGAGGGGGAAGAGAGAGTAATGGGATATATGTGACATGAAAGCAGAAGTGGGTACTATGTATGGACGGGAAGCCAGACGGGGACAAGGGGGACGGGGTTGGAAATTAATTCGAACGAAGGGTAGCACGTGTAGAATGCCACAACAAAACCCATTACCTTCTATGCAACTTTAAAGATGAATAAAAACTGAAAAGACTCTTTCGTGTCCTATCAAGCTGATTCCTTTTCATTGTTGCCTTGCTATTTCATTGTAAGTGAGCACTCAGATTGTCAACTGGGACTATTATGGGGGAGAAAAGCTGCTATAAACACTTCTGGACACGGATTTTTATGGACATGGGCCATTTTTTCTCTTGGTTATTGGGTATACACACACCTGGGAATTTAATTTCTGGGTTGCGTATGTTAAACTTCTTAAAGAAACCAACATTCTAGGAGTCGCACCAGAAATCTATGAGAGCTCTGGTTGTGCTGCTTTCTGACCAACACCTGGAATTGGCAGCACTGAGCCTTAGGCTCCCTAGCCAGGGTAAGACCTTGTTGAAGATGCACCACTGAGTCTTTCATCTCTTTGGGGAGCCCCCCACACACACACACTCCAAGTCCTTTCTGAAACATCTGCTCCAATCATTTACTGTTTCAACCGAGAAAATATTAACTTCATACTAACATCTTCACATCAGCGCTCTCATCTTATTCTCTCCAAAGCCTGAGGTTGGGTGGCTGAGCTCATGAAGCACGAGTTTTGGGGCGGGGCTTCTTCTGCTAAGTAGCATCTGTACCACTGTGTGGGGCAACAGTGTGCTGTTCTTTCATTCTCAAACTGTAGCATGTAGAAGTTTGGACATTTGCCTTTTAGATGATCAGTTTATTAACGACCAATGGTTAGGTAGTTTCTCGGCCGAGGTATTATTTATCATGCTGCCAGAGGGATTTTTGTCAGTGGTTTTTAGAGAAAATAAGCACTCATTTCCTATTATTATGAAGCCATGAACCAGAAGGTTGTGTTTAACTTTATAATTTTTGAAGTATTTGCACTAATTTTGACCCAGAACAGCTCTACATCTTTGCCAACCTTTGATGGTCTCCCCCTTCTTATTTTAATCATTCTGTGCTCTGTTGGCTGTATATTATAACTTTGATTTGTGCTTCTCTGTAAGATTTTTAAAAATGTTTGCTCACTTATGACAGAATTAGTATTAAAAGAAGAGTGGTGGAGTTGTTTTGTTGTTTTGGAAATTTGTATTTGTAAGGCAATGCTTGTTGGGTAGAATGAGATCACCCCTCACCTTGAGAATGCAGCAATTACAGTAATGGACACCAGTAGACATTTGCATTCTCATTACCAAAAGGCCCCTTCAAAGCCTCCTGCTCTTCCTGGAATATAGACTTTTGGAAACCTAAGGGGTTGTTTTCCCATCTATACTGTGGTTAAATTTGTTCTCTGTATACTTGAAGTACATACTCTTAGAATGATCCCTGTAGCCAGAAAGACTAGAATTGAGTGGCCCAATTGATCCCTGCTGAAGAGGAAGGTCTTATCTTAATAAAATACATATTTGATTTCTAAATAATATTTTATATCAAAAGATGGCTTGCACTACAGACAAAAACGGCATTTGATTTTTTAACAGTTATTTACTTACTGCATGAGTTTGTATACTGCCGTTTAAATGAATTAAGGTCCTTCTGAAGGGACCACATCTGTTAGGACACCAATGTGTCAACTTGTGTAATGACTGAGACAGCACCTGCTGCACAGTTGGAACCAAGGCAGTGATGCTGAATTGGGGAGTGAAGACTATTCCTTTCATGATGATTTGGTATCATTAATAACGCTCTGGAAATGAGAACTGGGCTAGAGAGATGGCTCAGCTGGTCAAGGGCCCCTATGTGAGCATGAGGGCCTGCGTTCAGATCCTCAGCACCCACGGAAAAGTCTGGTGTAGTAGCTGAAGGGATGGGCATGGGGAAAGCAGATCCCTGGAGCACGGTTCAGCCAGGCTAGCCAATTAGCAGATTACACTAAAGACCTTGTCTCACAGAATAAGGTGAGAGCAGTAGAGGAAGCCACTTGGCATTGGCTTCTGGTCATACATACACACACACATGTACATACACAGCTCCACCAAGAACAGAGAGAGAGAGAGAGAGAGAGAGAGAGAGAGAGAGAGAGCTCCACCAAGAACACACACACATACACACACACACACACACACACACACACACACACACACACAGCTCCACCAAAAGCAAGACCCGGAAATGTTTAAGAAAGTTAAACAGAAAACCTTGTAAGAAAGAAAATTAAACAAGCAGAAGAAAGGACATTTGATCCTAACAAGCTCGGTTCCCGTCACAGAAGCAAGCCTTTTCTATTATAAAGCACACTCCCAGAACACCCAGCTGTCTCCTCAACTCAGCTGCTCAGAACTGAGCTGACCATATGCACTGAACCAGCCAGCCTACAGCCCCAAACTTGTATCCTCCAATGCTATCACAAGACAGTAAAATGAAAAGGAATACTCAGCTCTCTCTCCCTCACCAATCTATTCACTTAGAAATTATTTCAGTCAACGAATAATTTACTGGGGATCCTATATATATTATATACCTGACTCTGGTATGCTGTATAATCATCAAGCACATGCATTTTGGATCTCCTCACCTGGAAAGACACTTCTGTTATCAAGAACCTAACTATTACAATCTTCATTTCCTAGGCAATAAACCTATCCTTTGAGACATCCCAGATCTGAGAGCAAAGGCTGGAAAAGTCATTGCCCAGCTTAACTTTCCGCTCGTAGGTGATGGCTCAAGCTTAGATGACTCATCCGATAACCAATTCTGCTCAACTGTCCTGGCTAGCCGAGAGAAATAGCTCCATTAATAAAATTCCTTTTCTTTCTTCCTCACCACAGCAGTAAAGACTCACTATGCATTTCATCAGGGTTTTCAATTGTGTGAGGACTCATAATTTAATTAGAAGTGGAGCTTGGGGCGCATCAGGACCACTGGAGATGCCTAGGAAAAGGGCACTCATATCCATGATTGAAGGCATGGAACACATTGACCCAGTGGGAGGAAGAGAGGATGTTACTTGGATTCAGAATTCTCATTTTCTGGCAGTGTGAATGTCAAGCTCTGGACAGTAGAGAATGGTTACAGAATGAGATCACACACAAGAAGACATTAATTTTGTAAGCATCTGATGAGGGCTCATTATAGATATGGCAAAAACAAGGACTCCGCAGCTAGAGATATTATCTCTCCAAAGACTTGTCTTGCAAAATTTAATTTTGATTCAACGGCCAGTCTGAAATCTCTTCTACTCTGTCCCTAACCTCCCCTGCTCCAGCCAGCATCCAAGGAGGCAGATGAGATAAATGCTTTCCTGGCTTGATATTTATTTTTAATTGATCTGTTTTCTGTCATGTATCTTTTACCTGTGATCACTCTCTTTTACTCTGAACAACACAGGAATCCATTGTAAACATGCCCTCCTTCTCTTTTCCTTCTTCCTTCTGATTGGTCTTGCATTCTCTCCCACTCTCTGCAGTTTAAATGAAAGCCGAATAACCCTGGCCAAGGCGAGATGAGCAATGCTTGGGCTGAACTTCAAGAAAATAGAAACATTTAATGGTACCTAGCCAGGCCAGAGACTATAAAATTGTAATTGCCTTTTCCCCCTCCTCCAACAAGTCTTCCTGTTATCAACTGCCAACGTTTAAGACAAAGCCAATATAAGTTTGGTCATAGTCAACATTATCATTTGGTACTCCATGAATATGCTGTGAATATGTATTTCAGCCATACTAAATGATTTTATGGGGACACAGTAGCATTAAGAATGTCAGTACTGGAGACCAGAGAGATGACTCAGAAGATAAAAGAGCTTGCTGTGCAAGCCTGGTGACTTGAGTTTGACCCTCAGAACCCACATAAAAAGTCAGATGCAGTAGCATGTATCCATCAACCTAGCAATCTTTCATTAAGCGGGCCGGGTAACCTGCAGTACACAGTGGCGTGGAGAACACGAGACCCTGCTTGAAACAGGGTGGAAGGTGAGAGCCAGCTCCTGAAAGATGTCCTCTGGCACATGTGCCCGCACACCTACATATCATACACATTTCTATCAGACACAGACACACACATTCACACGTGCACAAAGGATTATGACTATCGGGACTGGGAAGATAGCTCAGTGAAGTAGAGCACTTGCTGGGAAACTATGGATACCTGACTTGAGATCCCTAGTACCCATCGGAAAGCCAAGTGCAGCACGCCCATCTGTAACCCCAGCTCCGGGGCGCCAGAGACAAACAGATCTCTATTGGTCAACCAGTCTAAACCAAATGGCAAACTCCAGAGGCATAAAAGAGACTGTCTCAGTGAATGAGATGAAAAGTGATAGAAGGTAACACCTAAAGTCAACTTCACATGCATGCACATGCCCAGGAGATCACGCAGGTATGCCCATGCACACACATAGGTATGCATATTCGCATGTAAGAGGGGCAGGGATATCGCTATTGTACTGGATGTGAAGACACACTCTGATTGCAGCCCCAGGGAGCCTAAGGCAAGAATATCATGAGTTCGATGTAGGCTTGAGTTACACTGTGTGCACAGTTGTGCCATCTTCATGCACAAACGCAGTCTAGAACATGGGGATAATGAGCACCACACCTTCCACACATGGCAAACCCTCCGCATGCACATAGCATATGCGTGTTCATACGGAGGTCAGGCTTTAAGATGAAATGTCTTCCTCTATAGCTCTCCACTTATTTTTTGAGACAGGATCGCTTGGTGAAACTAGAGTCATTAATTCAGCTAGACTGACTGGCCAGCTGGTCTCAAGAGTCCTCCTAGCTCTGCCTCCTTGGTGCTGGGGGTTGGTTATAGAGATGTACTGCCACGCCTAGCTTTTTATTTGGGTTCTGGAGATCTGAACTCTAGTCCTCATGCATGCACAGTAAATGTAGACCGAGCCACATCCCCAACCCAACCTGCAAGTCTTCTAAGTAATCCAGCAGGCAGGGTATGTGTGTGTAATAAGAGTGAATTGTTGATAGAGATTAGTTTCTGTACTCCAAATATACAGCCTTGGCCATTTGCAGACGTGAGCATATAGGAGATAGCATTAAAGATGGCTAAACGAAGCCTAGAAGACACAGCTGTAAAGGCGAATCCTTTCTGTCCCAAGGTCCTAACAATATAAGAAGCCAATGAAAAGGTCAAGGAGAATAACAAAGAGAGTTGGCTACCGACTCTCACTCAATCTCTTTCTCTAGAGTCCCACAATTCAAGGTTGTGTACTACCATGGTTGGCATCTCTTTTTTTTTCTTTTTTTAATTGATTTTTATTGAGCTCTAACACTGTGAACCCTCCGAAAATGATTTCTTCTTGTAAATTGGATATCTGAAGTATTTTGTAACTGATAGAAGGCTAACGTGGTCATTTCAGAACTCAGAGTTTCAGTCTCTGAAACAGAACACTAGAAATCATAACCATGTACCTCCTGCGGCCTCTGGAGCAACGGTTCAGTTCTGATTTAACTTTCTCTTTCATAATCATGTATTTATATACTAATTTCTCAACAACTTGGAACCAAATCACACTATTTACTTGTTTAAAAAAAATCTTTCCATAACTGTATCTAATTGTTTCAATTTCTACTTTCTCTTTCTCCTTCACTTTCTACTTTCCATTGAATCTTGGGTCCTAGGAAGGTACTGTATTATTTTTATTTGTAGGTGAAGGAACTAACGCGCATAGTGTTTAAATAACTGTTTCAGAGATAAGGTTTGATTCAAGTCTTCTAACTCCAGAACTTTGAGTTAACCATCACGCTGTCAACCTCCCTCGATGAAGACAGAAAGTCTCAGTACAGGTTGACTGTGTCTTATAGGCATATTGACAGAGGTAGATGATGGAATTTAGGCTCAGCACCTGCAACTAGTCAGGAGTGGGCAAAGCCCACCAGGGTAGAAGCAAGACGATGTTGTGGGAGCTGCGGGCTGTGTTCCTGCCGCCCTAGCTCCTGGTCGCCTGGCTAGCTTATGCCCCAAAATAACAACACACAAACTGTATTCATTTACACACTGCCTGGCCCATTTCTATTAATGTGTGTAGCACCGAGGTGCGCTTACCAGGAAGATTCTAGCCTACATCCATCCTGGGTCGGAGCTTCATCGCGTCTGCCCAGGAGAGGGGAGCATGGCGTCTGGCTCTGAGATGAGCTGCCCTGCATCTGAGCTCACTTTCTCTTCCTCCCAGCATTCTGTTCTGTTTACTCCACCCACCTATGTTCTAACCTATGAGGGCCAAGCAGTTTCTTTATTATTTAACCAATGACCTTCCTCCATCAAGAGGAGGTCCCTCTCTCTCATCCTCCACACACACACACACACACACACACACACACACACACATACACACACACACGTCTTACCTACCTCTAATTCCTTGACTATGAAATAGAGATTTTTTATTTAGCAAGCACTTACATAACTAGGTTCTATTTATTCACATTCCCAGCTCTTTTACTCCTTCCTGAACCTGGGTGCTGGGGACTATTGTTGCAATTTTGCAGATAAACAATCCCAAGCATGGTTAAAGTAACTGGACCAAGGTTATGGGGTAGGTGGCAGCTAAGCACAGTGAGTGAGACAGTTAGCAAACAGCATCCTCTGGGGTTCCTTTTGTACTTCCTTGGCTGAGTTCTCTAGTCAGAGGTCATGCTCGGTGGAATAGCAACTAATCCTGCTTTCAGGTTTCTGCTAACTTCCCTCAGCTATGGACTATAACCTGGAAATATAAGATGAAATGAAATAAACATGAAACAAACCCTTTCTTCCCCAATTTCTTTTGGTCAGAGTGACTTATCACAGTAACGGAAAGAAACTGGAACAGATGAGCCATGTCCCTGGATAGATTGACTCTTCATCATAGCCAGGAGATGTGGGAGAAGCCTGTGCACTCAGGTCCAAGACTCAGACAAGATATGAGATTTAGAAGGAAGTGCACTGGTGCGGGGAGGAGCAGAACCCCTGATCAGACAAGGCCAACCTTTATTTTCCTTTCTCAGCTGTGTGATCTTTGACTTTAACAGTATCACTTACAAACATGCACATTTTAGAAACTTATGTTGCATACAAAAGACAAGAAGAATAAACACACTGCTGAGAAGCATTATTAGACAGGACACAGATATCAAAGCGATCGGATAGAATCTGACACAGTACTATGGGGTACATTAAGACCTCTAATGGAAAAGTTGGATTACAAGCAGAATCAGATAGGAACTTTCCAGCCAAATGTAAACACTGCTTACAAAACTCCGGTAACAGAGACGAGGAAACCTTTGCTGCACCAGGGCACTCAACAGCGAGGAGAAAACAATCCGTAACTTTAAGATACGACAACAGAAATCACCTAGTATAAGTCTCGGTGGGTAGGGGCTAAGGATCAGGAGTTTACCAGAAAATGCCAAGAGCTGTGTGGACAGTGGAACTAGTTGGCATCGTGACTCTAGAAGGGAACACGTGTGTCTAAGTGCTTAGGAAGACTGGTGTCTGAAAATAGAGGTATTTTGTAAATTAAAGAAATAATACTAATCTTGATTCCCAGAATGATCAAAGCAGCAGCATCTCTGGGAATGTGATTTGGGGCTAGCGAGGTGATGCACAGGTAACAGAATACTGCTAGAGTTCTGGAGTTAATACTGACCTCTTTACACCATGAACCCTGGCAATCTGGTGACGTCAACTGCCTCTGTTACAGGAAATGTGGTATTAATACAAAGGATCGAACTGTGTCAAAATACAGTTATCAAGTGTTTTCAGAATAGTTACTTCCTGATCACCTCATTAAGTGGGTGGTTTTTAGTCTGTGAGGAAGGTACAGTTCATTTTTCTCATCCATTTCAGACTGACATCTTTTATAAAATACAAACATGAAATGAAAGAGAAGAAACACAAGTGCCAGTTTGTTTATTATCTCATTCAGAAGGTGTTAAATGTTCTGTTAAATCATCCACAAAGTTGTATTTTCAGTGTCTGTGCTTACCTGACTTCAACCTGTGTTACGTCACAGTTGAGAGTCAGTCCATGGGCCACTCTCTTTGTGGTTCTTTATTCACTATAAAACCTACTGACTGGTCTGAATTCTATGACTCTGAAATTATGGTGAGCATAGCTGGTGACTGGTGTGTGACGTGAAAATAGGCATGGCTTCCATGGATGACCAGTCCTGGTCATAGATAACGTCATTACAACACAGTCAGTAATCCTCTGTGTGGTGCTGAAAAGCTAACCCACATATTCCTCAAGCTGGCCTTGAACTTGTGGTCCACCTTCCCCAAACTCCCAAGTGCTTAGATTACAAGCATATGTCACTATGCCTGTCTTTTTAAATTTTTTTTATTTAAATAATACCTTTTTTATTTATTTTGCATACCAAGCAGTTCCTCCTCCCTCCTTTCCTCTTATCCCCTCTCTTTGTCCATCTGCTGCCCTCCCCATTTGCTCATCCCCATCACCATTTAGGAAGGGGCAGGCCTCCCAAGGACTTGCACAAAGCTTGGCACATCAAGTTGAGGCAGGACCGAGCTCCTCCCCTTAAGTGGAAGGGGGTGCAGGGTAATGGGGAACAGGTGACGAAAAGTCGGCTAAGTGCCAGGGAGAGGTCCTGCTCCCACCCACGGTTAGAAGTCTTACTAAGAGACCACGCTACATAATTGTCACACACATGCAGAGGACCTAGGTCGGTCCCATGCAGGCTCCCTAACTGTTGATCCAGCTCCCAAGAGCTCTCAGGTCAGCTCCCTCTGTGGGTTCCCCCATCATGAGTCCCCTTTGGTACAATTGGTACAATTGTTGGTACAATTCTCCTCCCTTTCTTCCTCAAGACTCACGGAGCTCAGGTCAGTGTTTGTCAGCAAATCTCTGCCTCTCTATGCCTCGTTTTTGACTGATACTTTGATAATGGAACTGAATTTCAGCCACACAATCATGAAAGTGAACGTGTAATTTTTTCCTAAGGTCATCCACCTCCCAAATTCTGTTCCAAGGCCTCAGGAGGCTCCACTGGGGCCTTCTGCCTCATGTGAAGGCTAGCAAAGGAGGACGTGCCTCACACCACAGGGAAGCTTTCCCTCAAAGTTCAGCCTTCCACTCTCTGCGTTGACAGATTATGGGGTTAGCACTGTGCGTCTAGGAGTGGAGGAATAGTCTGAGCATGCAATCCCTCGTAGAAGCTGACTCAGAGCAATAGAGCTGGATTCTGTTGGAAACAGTAGCCAGAGCTGGAAATACGAGAGATGGGAAACCCCATGAGATTCAGGAGCTGCCTCAACCCTACATCTTGAGGATGCCCATGGGGATTCTACTGAAGATCTCGTTGCTTTCAGAATTGGGGTTTTGATGGAGAAACTATCAACCAATCACATCTAATTAGGGTGTGGTTACCTGGGGCCCAAGTAGAAATACTGGGAGATCCAGGTGCACCCCTCTCTGCGCGGTGCCCACCGGACATATGACGTGGGACCTCCCACTCTTGTAGCGTGAGTTTCCCCTTTTCAACTATTAAAATATAACTGTTATTCTTGAGCTGATCTGGTTATTTATCGTTATTACCGACCTAATTCGCCAACAGGGTTTTTGTCATCATACTCATGCGGATTTGTGCAAAGCTGCTTTGATCACTCATACTGCCCCATCATGTCGCCCAAGGAAAAAAGCATGTTACTTCTAATGCCATCCTAAAGACACTCTGTGGAACAGGTGCTTTCATTATCCTCGCATTTCAGGTAGGGCGCAGGGGAAAGGACACCTAGCCAACAGCCTAGCGAGCCTTCACTAGGGACCTCAAAAGGCCGAAGAACACACTCCTTACATACATGCAACTACTTGCAGTGATGCACACACTTCTAGTGGGGAGGACAAGGAATAATTCACCATCAACATGACTCATATAATTTTTAGGTTGAAGTTCCCACACTTATTTTCCTGTGTTGTATTTAAGGATGAAGTGCCCCAAGATGGCTGACTACAGGGTAGCTGTGTGTTGGCATCCTGTGATGTCTTGGCTCTAGAATGTTCTCAGGGGCGCTCAAGGATTTGGTGCCATTCGTGATTCTACAGCTGGGGCCAACAGCGCCCCCTAGAGGTATCAGTGATACACTGCCAAAAAGGAGGCTACTGCTCCCCAGATATCCTCCCCCTCAAGTGTGCTTTTCATAGACCCCCAGCTTTGATGATCCTTGAGGTGGGCAAGGCTTGCCTCACAGGAAATTTGAGAAAATATCTAGGAGCACCCACAAGAGGCAACCAAGACTTAATTAATTTAGCAAGTAGCTCATAGGCTCCCTGGGCCAGGAAAAATGGAGGTGAGCGGGGGAAGGGTGGGTGGAGGGAATACTTAGGGCCAGCTTCAGTGACAGGAACTGTGTCACTGTATGAGCCTGTGTATGCTCAGACACACACTTTCTTTTTTTCTTCTTTTTTTCTTTTTTTATTACTTTAAAAAAAAATACCAATCCAAATTCCCACTTCCTCCCCTCCTCCCCCTCCCCTCCCACTCCCTCCACACACCCTCACCTCACCCCCCCCAATCTTAAGAGAGGGCTAGGCACCCTGCCCTGTGGAAAGTCCAAAGCCCTCCCCACTACATCTAGGTTGAACAAGGCATACATCTAAAGAGAATAGGATCCCAAAAAGCCAGTACATGCAGTAGAGACAAATTCCAGTGCCTTTGTCATTGGCCACACAGTCTGCCCCAACTGTCAACCACATTCAGAGGGACTAGTTTGATCCCATGATCATTCATTCCCAGTCCAGTTGGAGTTGGTGAGCTGCCATGAGCTCAGGCAAACTGTCTCAGTGGATGAACCCCTCAGGGTCTTGACTTCCTTGCTCATACTCTCATTCCTTCCACTCTTCAACTGGATCTTGGGAGCTCAGTCCAGTGCTCCGATGTGGGTCTCTGCCTCTGTTTCCATCTGTTGTTGGATGAAGGTTCTATGGTAATATTTAAGATAATCATCAATCTGACTACAGGGCAAGCAGACACACACTTTCAAATGGAGAACTGCTAAATTAAACTGAAAGATATGGAACCTGTTTGGGACTTAATGGTATTGATAATATTCACCTGAGCTATGTTACAAAGCTATTGTAATAAAAATAGCATGGCACAAGAACAAATGTGCAGACTGTGGTGATTTGAAAGAAAATGACTCCCAAAGAGAGTGGAACTATTAGGAGATGTGGTCTTGTTGAAGTTAGATGGGAGAGCCAAACTGACAATGATGGGATGAGAAAGGGCAGAGTCAGATGGAGCAGGAGATGAACATGCCATACTAATAAGTGTACCACTATGTAGCAGAGCATAAATAAGGAATATGGGTTAACTTAAAATGTAAGAGCTAGTTAGTAATAAGCCTGAGCTATTTGCCAAGCATTTATTTCTGAATAGCCCTTCCTCCCCCTTCCCAGGTAAAGCCCCTCCCCTGTTTTTCTCACTTCCCTATCAACCTGTGTCCTACTGGTCCCCTCCCCCCACAGGGTCACTTTTACTTTCCTGATACCTGCTGCTATTCCCAGTGATACACTCTCATCTACAGATTTGGAGCTAGGATCCACAAATAAGAGAGATCATAGAGCATTTATCTTTCCGTGTTACTTCATGTGATGTAAAGTTTCTCCAGTTCCACCCATTTACCTGCAAATTTCATGGGCAAAAGGAGAGAGAAAAAGAACAGAGAGTTTGCTGGATAGAGGGGTGAGGAGTAGATCTAGGAGGAATTGGGGCAATGGGGTGAATAAAATCAAAATACACCGTATGCCATTCTCAAAGAATTAATAAAAATTGTTTAAGAACAATAAGCAGATGAATGGATAAAAGAAGGGAACAACTAAGAAACTCTTAACAAGTGAATAAGTAATGCCATTCTTAAAAATGGGCAAACGACAATTCTCAGAGACAGAAAATAGCTCATAAGTACATTTAAAACACCCAACATCCTTAGCCATCAAGGAAATGCCAATGAAAACTGCATTGGGATTCAACCTCATCCCAGTCACAACTGCTATGTGGCAGAACAAAGTATAAGAAATGCTGGCAAGAACGTGGAGGAAAAGGGGCCATCATCCACCGTTGGTGGGAATGCAAATCAGCACAGCCATTCTAGGACACTGTGGAGGTTACTAAAAACAAAACCACAAAAAGTGAAGGCTAGAGCCGCTAAGCTGCACAGTGGGATGTGTCTGTGCCCACTAAGCTGCACAGCAGAATGTGTCTGTGCTCTCAGAATGTGGGAGGTGAAGGCAGCTCTGATGTGAACCTGAAATCATCTTAGACTACATACGAATCCCTATCTTAAAGACAAGGGAAAAGCTTTCATATGATCAGTATTGTATTAGCTTGATTCTCTGTTGTGAGAAAACAGTGCTGGGAGTATTAGTTCGTTACTCTTCAATAGCGTGTCCATTTTGTTAGTCAAGGCAGGAATTCAAGCAAGAACTGGAGGCAGGAACTGAAGCAGAGGCCATGGAGGGATGCTGCCTACTGGCTTGTTCCTCATGTCTGCTTTTTTATATAACCCTGAACTACTTACCCAGGAGTGGCACCACCCACAGGGGGTTGGGCCCTTCCACCTCAATCATCAGCCAATATAATGTCCCCACAGACCTGCTTACAGGCCATTCTGATGGAAGCATTTTCTTAGCTGGATGATGACCCTGGCTTATGCCAAGTAGGCAAACAAACAAACAACAAAAAAAAAAAAACCTAACAAACACACCATATCAAATATCTACAGCTCTCCTGGGTATTATATATATAAAATATGTATATAAATATTATTTATTCTCTTCCTGGGAAATGAAGTCTTCATATAATAAATATATCTGCATAACCAATCTTATTAAATAATATTCATAATTATCAAAATGTTTTTATGGAAAAAACTAATCATTTAGTTGTGTTGGACATGGTACTATAAGCCTTTAATCCCAGAACTTGGGAGGTAGAGGCAAGTGATCTCTGTGAGTTCAAGGCTAGCCTGGTCTACATAGATAGTTCCAGGCCAGCCAGGGCTATTTTATGAGACCCCGTCTCCAAAAATTATTTGTTTGCTTGTTTGTTTCTATGTGCATGTGTGCATGGAGGCGGGTGGCTTCCACCAACACACTTGTGTGGCAGTCAGTAAACAGTTTGCAGGACCTGATGCTCTCCTTCCACCATGTGGACTCTGGGGACCAAATGCAGGTCATCAGGCTTGGTGGCAAGTGACTTTATCAGACGAGCCACCTTGCCAACCCGGGACTGTCTTCCAAGAGCATTGCCTCTTAAGGATCACGTTACTGTGGCAAGCAGGACTTTACTGCCTTGGCTTGCAAAGTTTCCTGTGCATGTCCTTCCGCCAGTCAATTTCGCCACCAGTGTGTGCCGCGGAGATGCAGTGAGGGGTAAATGGCCCAGTGGACCAAGATATCAAGTGGAGGAAGTCTCGAAATTGCATCTTCCAGAGGGTCAGACTTACGTCTTCTTGGAATACTCGGTCACTGCTTGACTCCAAGTGCAGTGCAAATTAGACTGGCAGCTACTGGCACCCTCGACAGGAAAGGTGTGTGGCATTTTATCACACCTGCAGTGGGGACTTGGATCACGAAGTTAGAAACATTTCTCCACCTAATCAGCAAGCAGCAAGATTCACAGTTTTGGGTCAGATGTGTCTTAGAATTTTAGCCAACCCGGCAGTTGAAATTCAAGCTGTCAAGATGTCTTTTCCAAGTGTCTGATCTAACTAGTCCCGTGTTAGACCGTGCTATTGTTGACATTAGCATTGTCCCCAGTCCCTGCTTCCCCACATTGAGTGTCCTGCTGGGCCCTTTGGTCACATTTGCTCATAATTTAAGGATCTGTGTCCCAAACCCCACAACTTTCAGAGTACAGTAGGTTTCCATTGTTACAGTGTGTCTCATTCCTCACTGCTGACAAGGACTTTGTGGATAGACCTATGGACCTTATTTTTAAAACCTGCTCAACAGTTGATAAAAATTAGGGTGTTTTCCTGTCTGGGCTGTTATTTGAGTAATCCTGTATGAACACTCATATACAGTTTATGTGGACAGGGCACATGGCTTTATTTCCTTCGAACCTATCTCTAAGATTAAAATGATCAGGTCACATGGTAGTTCTATGTTTAACATTTAGGTTTTAACATTTTGAGAAACTTTTAAACTCTTTTTCAAAGTTGCAGTCCCTCCTTATGATCCCACTAGCAATATGTTAGGTCCATTTTTAAGTTGAGTGGGCTGGATTTTTTATTGTCAAGCTTAGCATTCTTTCTCATTTCTGGATAAAAGCCCCCCATTGTGTAGGAAAATCCACAGAGAAAGAAGATGTTGGACCTCTGGGGAGGTGTGGTGGAGATAGGAACAATGCCGGCAGGTATATGATTTATTTTTGTAATGTTAAGCAAGTTCTAAAATTGTTGAAAAGGTTGCACCACTCTGAAAATATACTAAAAATCCCTTTATGTAATATACAGTGGAACTTTCTGTGGTGTCTGACTGGAATCTTCATAAAGATCTTGTAACTGAACATCTCAGGAGTGGCAGAACTAGAATTTAAATTCATTCCTGTCAAACACCAGACTTTTTGTTGTTTGGATTTGAGGGGTTGGTACCCAGGTTGTGGCATGATTGGAAAGTGCTGGAATCTGGTAGGAGGTGCCATCAAGGGAAATGAAGTTAGGCTGTGGTGATCTGCCCCTGAAAAGGGTAGCCTGGCCCTTCACTTTCTTTTTTAAAATTTATTTTATTACTTTTATTTGTGGCATACATAGGTCAGGGTGAGAGGCACATGTGCTCCTTCACTTTCTTGATGTTCTAAGGCAGTTAGCGTTCTTCAGTTGCCATAGACCCCAAATCAGCATGGTCAACTGGCCATGGACTAAGGCATCTAACACCATGAACTTCTCATCAGCTGGGATATAGGAGAGAGAATTGTATTGGATGGGGAAAGTACAGAAAAGACAAGATCTGGGTTTCACAGACAGCAAGCTGCTTACAGAACTCCTTGTGAAGACAGATCAACCCTGTGGTAGTGGCATACACCTTTAATCCTGGCACTTGAGAGGCAGAGGCAAGTGGATCTCTGTAAGTTCAAAGCCAGCCTGGTCTACTGTAGGCAGAGACTGCTCAGTTGCTCCCAGCTGCTCAGACCAGAAATAATCACACAGACTATATTAATTAAAATACTGTTTGACCAATCACTTAAGCGAATTTCTAGCTAGCTCTTACATCTTAAATCAACCCATCTCTATTAATCTGTGCATCACCATAAGATCATGGCCTACTGATAAGGTTCCAATATCTGTCTCCTCCAGGGGTGGCTATATAGTGTCTCATTGACTCCACTTACCTTCTCCCAGCATTCAGTTTAGTTTTCCCACCTAGCTCTATTCTGCCCTATCACAGGCCAAAGCAGCTTCTTAATGCATTAACCAATAAAAACAACACATGTACAGAAGGACTTCCCACATCAGTCTACCTGTTGAGTTCCAGACCAGTCAGAGTTACATGGTAAGATTCTGAAAAAACAAACAAACAAACAAACAAAAACCAGTAAAAGAAACAAAAACAAAGCTAGATCAAGATTGTGTGATCTCGCTGGGCTGTGGGTGGTGCATGCCTTTAATCCCAGCACTCGGGAGGCAGAGGCAGGCGGATCTCTATGAGTTCGAGACCAGCCTGGTCTACAAGAGCTAGTTCCAGGACAGGCTCCAAAACCACAGAGAAACCCTGTCTCGAAAAACCAAAAAAAAAAAAAAAAAAAAAAAAAAAAAAAAAAGAAAGATTGTGTGATCTCTTCTTCCTTGGTAAAATATTGACAGAAAGATTAGTTTTATTCAAAAACAAGAAAAGATATGGGAAACTAACCTTTAAAAATGGCATAAGGAAAAAAAGTAACCCTTATACACTATGCTAAGAATGTAGACTAACGCAGCCCCTATGAAAATCAGTATGGAGAGAACTAAAAAATTAGGCATAGGTGTACAATATAGATACACCACATATAGGTATATGTTCAAGGAGGATAAATCTCTAAATATCAGAGGTGTTCTTACCCTTTTGAGCTTATTGAAGGGCTATTTACAAGAGCTGAAGTGAGAACCAGCCTAGATGTTCATCAATAGGCCAAGGATAAATAAAATGTGATATAAATATGCAGAGAAGTTTTGTCCAGCTTAATACTAATAATGTAGTTTTCAATGAAATAGCTACAGCTGAGATTATCATGTTAAGTTAAATAAGCCAGATTCAGAAGAACATACATAATTTTTCATGTGCAATAAAAAAGTGAATGTGTGTGTGTGTGTGCGTGCGCTCACACACATGCAAGTATATAAAAGGAATGATGTTGGGGAAGAAGAGAATCTACAGGGATTGAGTAAAGAGAACAAAGGGGTAATAAGAAGGGAAAAATATAAATAGTACAAGTTTTCACTCAAATGTGCAATTTGAATTTAAGTATGTGAAAATTCAAAAATATATTCAAATATATCATATATATTGACATGAGAGCAGAAGATGAATACTTGAGGGAGAGGAGAAATCCAAGAAAGGGAGAAGTGTGGACAAGGCAGTGTAGTGGGAGTAACTCAAATAATATAGATGTCTGACCCCGTGAGAATGTCATGATGAACCCACTATTCTGTATACTAACAAGAACAATCTTTAAAAAGAATGTTACTAAAAAGCCATATAACTCAAACAATGCCAAATAATGATGTGTTCAACAAGGAGCCTGGGTTCAGACTGTTTTGTGGGTTAATTTCACTAAGCATTAGAAAAATGAGCTAATACCAAGTCTTCTTGGGCTCTTTCAAAAACAGAAGCAAGAGTATTCCCGACTTTACTGTAGCGCAGCGCCTGCTCTACACACCACGCGCTACAGTACGGTTTGCGCGTCAGGCAAGGGCCTGGAGATTGAAAGACACACACAAAGCAGATAGGCCAAGAATGCCCCCTTTATTGTGTTTCGGGGCAGCTTATACAGAGTCTCCTTGACTAATGGCCACTCCCTAACTCTCACCTGTGCGCCCACCAGAAACCACTCCCCTGCCATCAGGTACTCCTGACCAACTCGTGCCCAGAGTAGCTGTAAAACAAGATGTTTGCTCAGAGCAGCTGCAAGCATAGGAAAACAAGTTGTTTACTCTGGCAGGCAAGGGGGTCACAGGAAATTCAGGGTCTGGGGATCCACAGTCCCCACCACTTTACTTTCTTACTCCAAGAGGGAAGAATCAGAGCACAGTCACAATCAAATCAAAGCAAATTCAAAGTCTGACAGCTGGGATTCATTCACGATCTTCTAGGCGCCAAAGGGCTTGTGCAACCCATAGGCTGAGGCCAGATCAACTCCATGCCTGCTGCCATCCTTAACAGTCATCCTATGGCACTTCAAAATGCTGGGGTCCCTGCAGCAACTATGCGGTACCTTCCCCAATACCTCTCCTGGGCTCTCTTCAGAGACCCAGCCTCCATCATATGGCTACAAGCCTCAACTTCTCCCCATGACTCATAAATCCTGAGGCTTCTCTTACAATGAGGCTTCACCTTCACCAGTGGCTTCTCCTGGCCTTTCGCTGTGCCGATGGTCAGCTGCTCTCCACCACCCCTTCATTCCTTCACTACGTGGGTGGCTCTCATATTACCAAGTTTGGCTTCCAGAATAAGATTCAACATTGGTCCCCTCTGGGCCACAACTTTTGTGTGATGATTCCGAAGAAATATATCTCAGAAGACTTTAACTCAATGATGTTTTCTCTTCTTAAGAACAGCTGATTATTCAGCCCCAGCTGACCTGTGTCAATTGGCCCAACAAAGCAAAGGCTTTTCTTTAGTTGTTCTTAAATCAAGATATCATGCAATTGGTCTTGGTAGAGACTTCACTTCCCTCTGAAACTTCATAAGCCATCATGTGCACGACTCCACTGCTCTGAGCATTATTTTCCCAGGTCCCCCCCACACACAGATGACTAAGCTCTAAGTACAATACCCAATGGCTTCTCTAGCTCAAAGTTCCAAAAGGCTTGGTCAAGTCTGTCACAGTAATACCTCATGAGCCTGTTAACACTTTCTGTCTCAGTTAAAGCGTCTACTGCTGTGATAAAAACACCATGACCAAAACAATCTAAAGAAGAAGAAAAAATCATTGATTTAATTTTACAGGTTTTAGTCCATCATCCAGGGAAGTCAGAGCAGGAACTCAAGGCAAGGATCTGGAGGCAGGAACTGAAGCCATGGCAGAAGACTACTAACTGGCTTGCTGCCCATGGCTTGCTCACCCTGCTTTCTTATACAACCCAGGACCACCTGCTCAGGGGAGGTGCCACCTCCCGTGGGCTAGCCCCTCTAATCCCAAAAACTAATTAAGAAAATGTACCTCAGGCTTGTTCACAGGCCATCTGGTAAGGGCATCTACTCAAGTGAAGTTCCCTCTTCCTAAATGACTCTAGCTTGTGTCAAGCGGATAAAACACTAGCCAGCACATGCTACCAAAATGGAATGCACTTTAGAAATCAACACTGAAATCTGGTTTCAGAAATGAAGTATTCTCTTTCGGTTTCGGCAAAGACTATAATTTTAGGAGGCTTTAGGATTAGGCACGGGCTAGACACAAGATTACTTTCAAAACCATTTGTAAAAAGAAGCCAGAGGGTGTCATACGCCAGAGCTCTGTTTGGTTGACGCTCACATCAAAATATCTATGAGCAATGCTGACCCTGGAAGAAATTCCAGAGAGCAACTTGCTAAAGAAATGGCCATTCCCGAGTCAGCAGTCCAAACAAGTTTCAAGATTTGTATTTCATGTTCACAGAAGATGAGACCTCAGAACAAACAGGACAAGATCCCTTCCATGAAGTTTAAAGTTTGGAAGGTGCGTACAATGGGACCCATCTCACCAGATGTTAGTTCTCTGAAGCTAGAATATGAGATGGAGACAGATTTCACCTGCGTTCACAGACTTTTGTCTTAATTGTAACTGACAAACCCAGCTGTGTTTGAAATCATCAGTCACATTTGTTTCCATATTTCTGGAAATTTACCTGTCTGTAAAAACAATAAATCAAGACTTCTGCTGAGTCAGCGATGTGTACAAGAGACACCACACAATTCCATTGGTCAAGCCTGGATCCAAACATCAGCAGTGATGAAAACAAACCTGGCAATCATCTTTTTTTCCCTCAGTCATCATAACAATAATTAAATCAGGCAAAATAGATCAATTTATGTTAAAACCTTAAAGTAAAAGTGATAGTGAGCAAGAAAAAAATACACCAGTTCGAGAATCTTCTCTCATATACTGTTTTTTAATTAACATAAACATCATACATATTTATGAGGTGCTGTACAATATTTCAACTCAAGTATTTATTATGGAATGCTCAAACCATCATAAACATCTATTTTCTCAAACATTTATCACTTGTTTATGATGAAAAATATTCACTTATCTCTAGGATGAAAAATATTCACTTATCTCTGGGAATATGCAGGGTTTTCTTTACATATAATCACCCCAGTGTGAAATAGAACAGAACTTATTTCTCCCAGCAGCAACTGAGTGTGCATTAAACAAACATTTCGCATCCCAGTCCCTGCTACTTTCTGGTTCTTTCCACATTCTCTAAACACTACTCATGCAGCTCTTATCCTCTGTGGCTGATTTATTTCATTCAGCATGTCCTCCATATCCTCCATACTGTAGCAAAATAGAATTTCCTTCATTTTTTAGCTTTAGTGCTTAATAGTGTGTGTATATGCATGTGTGTGTGTGCTCGTGTGCGTGTGTTTGAGAGAGAGAGATAGAGAGATTTTATTCAGTCTCTCTGTTTGTTTGTATGTCTTGTCTATTATGAATAATGCTTCCATGAACATGGGAATGCCGATGTGTCTTTGAGTTCCTGACTTCCGTTCTTTTTGGATCTATAACCGGAGCACAATTGCAGATCACATAATCATTCTGTTTTTAATGTTCTGAGGAAACCAGTGTTTTTCATAGCAGCTACCTGATTTTACATTTTTACCAACAGGATACAAGTCCAAAATTTTCTGCAATCTTGTCAGCACACACTTCTTCTTACTTATTGCAGAAACACTAATATGTGTGAGATGGTATCTTACTGTAGTTTTGTTTTGCATTTCCCTACAGTGTTGTAAGGGAGAGTGGGTCCTTTGTTTGTCCTGGCTAGCTTACACCCGAAATAATCACACAGAAACTGTATTCATTTAAACACTGCTTGGCCATTATCTCTAGCCTCCTATTGGCTAACTCTCACATCTTGATTTAACCCATTTCTATTAAATCTGTATATCACCACAAGGTCGTGGCTTACCGGGAAAGACTCAGCATGTCTGATTCTGGCAGCTCCATGGTGGTTCTCTCTCTCTCTCTCTCTCTCTCTCTCTCTCTCTCTCTCTCTCTCCTTCCTTCCTCCCAGAATTCAGTTCTGTCTACTCTGCCTACCTAAGTTCTGCCCTATCAGGCCAAGCAGTTTCTTTATTGATTAACCAATGAAAGCAACAGATACACAGAAGGACCTCCTACACCACTACAGTTATGGTGAACATATATGTTTTGACCATCCGTATATCTTCTCAAGTCCTCTGCTGAGTGGGAGGAGTCTCTTATTCTAGAAATGCTCTCTCACTCAAAAGCATAGTTTGTGGAGGCTAGAGAGATGGCTGAGGAGTTAAGCACTCTATTGCTCTTGCAGAGGACACAGGTTTGGTTCCCAGTATCCACATGGTAACTCTTAACCAGTAACTCCAGTTCCAAGGAATATGACACTCTCTTCTGGGCTCTGCAGGCACCAGTCATGCAAGTGGTGCACAGATACACATGCAAACAAAACACATAAAGGAAATGGATAAACAAAAAGCTCAAATATATGACTTGAATGCTTCCAGTCTGTGGCGTGTCTTTTGCTCTTCGAAAGTGCTGTGGGCTCTAATCCCACTCTGTGTGTTTGTATCCCTTGCTTAAGGTTTTGGTGTCATTCCCATTCAGCTTTCCCCATATTTTCTCTCACAAATTTCACCCACTTTGGACTTCCATGTATGGAAGTTAGAGGTCTAAGTTTGCCCCTTTTCAGTGCACATCTGATTTTCCCATTTTGTGGAGAAACTATATTTTAGCTATCAGTTACCCTTGACACTGTTCTCAGACATCAGGTCAGGGAGTATGTGTTGCTTTATTCCTTGGCTCTCTACTTTCCCTATTGATCTGTACATCTCGCTGTATGTCAATATCACCCTATTTTAACTACTGTGGCTTCATAACAGATTTTGAAATCAAGAAGTATGGTGCCCTCATCCTTATTTCTTCTCAAGATCTCTTGGCTAATGCTGCCTCTTTTCTTGTACCCTGTGGCTGTTAGAATTGTTTTATCAGTTTTAGTAAGGGGTGTACTGGCATTTTCATGAGAAAAAATGTTGCATCTGTACATTGCTTTGGGTAGTAGAGGCACACATTAATTGTTTCTGCTTTCTTGTGTTACACCCAAAGTTCAAATCTCCAAAACATCACCACCAGACTGTATCCAGCGCAAAAGCAAAAAGTCTTTACTGAGAGCTAAGTCAGGTCCCTTTGTCTGTCCAAAGCAGCAGTGGCAGCTATGACAGCAACAACAGGAACAGCATAGGACCCTAAGGGGCAAAAAGAGGGGGTTAAATAGGGGAAGAGACTTGGAGAATTCCAAACCTCTGGGCTTGTGATTGGCTGCCCCCAAGAGGGGTGAGAGGAACTCCAGACTTCCAGGCTTGGGATTGGCTGCCCACTATGATGTAAGGGGAATTCCAAGCCTCTTGGGGCTCAGTGATTGGTCCATTTTCCCTGCTCAGAGACTGGCTGGTTTTGTGTCAGGGAATAGATAGCTCTGATTCTAGGACCAAACTGTTTCTTGTTTTCTTTTCTTTTCTTTTTTTTTTTTCTTTCCTTTTTTACTCTAATTTTGGGACCAGGGCAAATATCTTTGGTAGACTGATCCTAGGAGCTTAGTGTGTCCTGGTTTTGTGGTCTGGGATTTTATTTCTCCAGGTCTGAGTTTAGGAACAAAGTGTCACTTCGCCTGGCTCTTGTCCCAGATTCAGGGTGTGCTTCTTTCCCTGGCTCTGGGTTCAGAGCCAGGCTTCTCAGAGATTGGACTAGGCCTATGGGCCCACTGAATCCCCTGGGGCTTGGGTCTCATACGTCTCCTTTTTTAATGTCAGCATGGGTTTCTAAAAACTGCCTTATGATACTGACTTTCATCATTCTGTAAATTTTGGTAAGTTGTTTCATTTTCATTTCTCTCAAGATATACACAGTTTTCTCTTTTTATTTCTTTTTGAGCCTGTGCTGGCTAGTTTCAAGCCAACTTGACATAAGCTAAAGTTTTCTTAAAGGAGGAAACTTTAGTCAGGAAAACACCTTCACAACATTGGGTTGTAAGCAGCCCTGTAGAGAATTTTCTTAATTACTGATTGATGAGGGAGTGCCAAGCTCTTTGTGGGTGGTGCCATCCTTGGGCTGATGATCCTAGGTTCTATAAGAAAGCAGGCTGAGCAAACTATGAGGAACAAGCCAGTTAGCAGCACCCCTCCATTGACTCTGCATCAGCTCCTATCTCCAGGTTCCTTCCCTGACTTCCTTCAATAATGGAGTATGATGTGAAGTGTAAGCCAAACAAACCCCTTCCTTCCCAACTTGCTTTTGGTTATGGTGCTTCATCATACCCTAAGATAGATCTATTGATTTCTAGAATGTGTTATTTAATTTCTGCACCCTGTGAAATTTCCACATATTAATACTTTTGTGGTCAGGGACATGCTTTAAATATTCTAAAATTTGTGAAGGCTTCTTTTGTTTGTCTTAATATGTGTTCTATTCTTGAGAAGTTGCATGTGTGAAGAGAATATGTACTCATCTGATGTTGAATAGAAGAGCCTGCATTTGGGACTGAGAGATGGTTGAGAGGTTAAGACTGTGTACTGCAGCTGGGTGGTGGTGGCGCACGCCTTTAATCCCAGCACTCGGGAGGCAGAGGCAGGTGGATCTCTGTGAGTTCGAGCCCAGCCTGGGCTACAAGAGCTAGTTCCAAGACAGCCCGAAAATTACAGAGAAACCCTGTCTCAAAAAAAAAAAAAAAAACAAAAAACAAAAAACAAAACAAAACAAAACAAAACAAAAGACTGTGTTCTGCTCTTCCAGAGGTCCTGAGTTCATATTAGGTGCCTCACCTAATATGCCTGTAACTCTAGCCCCAAGGAATGACACACTATTCTGGCCTCCATGAGCACCTATACTTTCATCTGATCACAAGTGTGCGTATCCTTACACACACACACACACACACACACTCACACAATCTTTAACACACAATTTTTTTTAATTTTTAAAGATTTTATTGAGCTTTATTTTATGTGTGTGGGTGTTTTGTCTGCATATATGTCTGGCACCACAAATGCAGAGACCAGGAGAGTGCATCAGATCCCCTGTAACTGGAGATCCAGATGGTTGTTGACCACCATGTGGATGCTTGGAATCAAACCTGGTCCTATGGGAAAGTAGTTAGTGCTCTTAACTGTTCAGCCATTTCTCTAGACCCAAAATAAAACTTTTTAAAAGAATATTCCATTATTTTTACATTAAGGCTATTTTGTCTATAGTGTGGTTCAAAAGTCTGCTATTTCCTTGTTTATTTCCTGAGTATTTCCCCCAGAATGTTGAAGGTGAGGCTTTTAAGAAGTATCTTTTTCATTTGTAAGTGTAGACAGGGTTTGTTTTAATAAGTTGTAATGCTAGGCACAGAAATGAATGTCACAAAGATCAAAGTTTGAATTTATGACTCCTGGGGACAGAAAACACAGCCCACACAGAGGGCCATACGAGAAGGCTCCAGGGTGAGTCAGAAGCAGAAGGCAAGCAAGAGCCTTTGCAGGGTCTCTATAGGAAGGGACAGTGCTGTGGATAAGCAGATTAAGTAGCTTTAGGGTTAAATAGTTTGAGCAGTTTGAGGATGCTCCTGGTCATGGTGAGAGGATGCTCCTGGTCATGGTGAAGGGATGCTCCTGGTCATGGTGAGAGGATGCTCCTGGTCATGGTGAGAGGATGCTCCTGGTCATGGTGAAGGGATGCTCCTGGTCATGGTGAGAGGATGCTCCTGGTCATGGTGAGAGGATGCTCCTGGTCATGGTGAAGGGATGGTCCTGGTCAGGATGAGAGGATGCTCCTGGTCATGGTGAAGGGATGGTCCTGGTCATGGTGAAGGGATGGTCCTGGTCATGGTGAAGGGATGGTCCTGGTCATGGTGAGAGGATGCTCCTGGTCATGGTGAAGGGATGCTCCTGGTCATGGTGAGAGGATGCTCCTGGTCATGGTGAAGGGATGGTCCTGGTCATGGTGAGAGGATGCTCCTGGTCATCTGATAACTGGCCCTAGAACAATTAAAGTAGGGAAAGTATGTCTTGACAAATGAGTACTCAAAGACAGACTTTTAGACGAGGTGGCTTGGGACACTTTGAACTAGCTTTTTTGTGTAACAAAGGAGCATTTATAGATGTATCTTTTACTTTCTTTAGGAATAGGTTATCCCTAAGAGGAGAAATTTCTCATAGATCAGCAAAGCCCAGGTTTCAAAATATTTATGATATTATTGAATTAAATTAATATTAAAACATATAATTACGAAGTATCTGCTCAGCCTGTTCAGTCTTAAACCTTTTGTGACATAAAGTAATTCATCTATTTATTTACTGCATTTAAACTCAAGCACCAGTGAGCCATAGAGGAGTTGCTTATGCTGGAGGTTGCTGGATATGGTCATTACTTCAGTTGTTATAGGAACATGGGTGGAACCTCCTCCGTGCTTCTTGCATCTGCACAGACCCTGAAATCTCTGTAGAGCAGGCTGGCCTCAAACACAGAGATCACCTGCCTGCATCTGCCTCCTGAGTGTGAGTTCTGGGATTAAAGGCTGTGACACCATGCCTGTCACAGGAGTCTCAGTTTGAATCCTAGGAAGCAACTAATGATGAAAAAAAAAAAAAAAAAAAAAAAGCCCAAGCCAACCTGCTGTAGTAGCCTCCATTACCTACCTAAATAGGGGGTGAGATTTTACTTGGACAAGGGCTGGCACTAAATTCTCCTGAAGCCATTTATAGTTGGCTCATGAATCAGAGGCTAAGTCCAAAAAAAGAATTTAAAATTGGATTCTAGCTGGTAGTAATTTTTATGAATCTCATTCCTGTTTGGTAATTACTAGGCTATGACAGTTAATTTCTTACTTTTGATTAAGACCTATCCACTGCTAGATTGGTACTATTTCAGTCTGCGAGATGCATTGGACTTCATTTTGCCTGTGTAAAGCTATCAGCAGGTGTAAAACTGTAAGCTGAACAGAATCAGTTTATTAAAAGTAGTCAGAGCAGTTAGTAGCTAAATATCATTCAGATCCTCTTATATTGTAGGATAGATTTTTTTTTTTGCTCAAATGGTAGAGTTCCTATAATCCTTAGTAAAGAAAATCTTCACCCACCATATCTACTGAGAACATAGATATAAACACAGGTGTGTTCGTCAGGGTTCTCTAGAGGAAAAGAGTTGATAGAATTAGTAAATATATGTGTATATATTCACGTGTGTGTGTGTTAGTTTAAATAGGACCAACCCCCATAGGCTCAAACATTTCAGTGCTTGGTCATTAGGGAGTGGATTCTATCTGAGAGAGATTAGTAGGTGTGACCTTATTGAAGGAAGTATGTCACTGGGGTGGGCTTTGGGGTTTTGAATCCTAAGCCAGGCCCAGTGATTTTCTCTCTTCCTGCTGTCTTTGGATCCAGATGTAGAATTCTCAGTTCCTTATCCAGCACCTCATCTGCCTGCATGCCAGTGATGACAATGGACTAAAACTGTAAGCAAGCCCGAATTAAATGCTTTCCTTTATAAGAGTTGCTGTGGTCATGGTGTCTCCCCACATCAATAAGATATAGATATTCAGCAATAGGTATCTACCAATGGTAAGTCTAGTAGTTGTTTGCTCTGAGGCTGGGTGGCCGCTGGTCTTCAGTATATGCTGGAATCTCGATGAAGTAGGCTCTAATGAGAGTGAAGGAATGAACTTGCCAGCAAGAGTGAGAACAAGCAGGCAGAAAGCAAAAGCTTCCTTCTTCCATGCCAGCCAAAGGTATGGCCCAGATTAAAGACAGATCTTCCCATTTCAAAAGATTTGAATAAGAAAGGGCCCTCACAGGTACACACAGCTGCTGGGGGTTTAGTTAATTCCAGATGTGTTCAAGTTGGGCAATCAAGAACAGTCATTACGACAGGCTAGTCTAGTTTCCAGAAAACTTGAAATGGAGAAAATCCAGATTTATGAACCTTAAAACTGGAGAACTCACTGGGAAGACAGGCTGACTTTCCTTCAAGTGCTTACTCTGTGTAGATACAATCACTAAGTAATGTCCCTCCTCTGTATAGGAACAATGCATCTAGAGGGACTTTAAATGCCTCTTGTGTCACCAAATAACATCCTGTAGCCTCGTCATGTTCAAGCTGGCAATAACAACAGCAACTTTCATTAAGTCATTAGTAATTATTAAGAAGCATGTTAAGCTTTTAAGCATAGATTCTCTATATCATCATATTAACTCTTATAAAAATTACAATTTGTTTTTTACCTAGGGGAAACTGAGGCACAAAATAGATGTCTTCCTGGGATCACTGTGTCAGTATCTATTTCTGTGCAGCAAGCCACACCAAACCTAGCATACTGAAGCAATACCATTTATTTGGCTCATGATTCTGGAGATCAACTCTTTGGACTGGACTGCACATGGGTGGTTCTGGCCTGGAGAAGCTCTCTGTACTATCTGCAGTGAGTGCAAGCAAGATTTCCTATATTCACTTGGATGATTCTATTTCCTAACTACTTCCATAGAGCCACAGTGAACATGAAATTTCTGCTTATGTGGAATTGTTAGTGTATGCCCATAAGTGGGTCATGTGGTAGTATTATTTCTAAAGTGATTTTGTTTTGTTTTGTTGAGAAAATTGCAGACTTATTTCCAAAGTTCTTGCATCACTTGCACTCCTACCAACAGTGTACAGAGTTTTCCATTTTCCCGTATCCTCTCCAGCATCCATTAATTGGGATAGATGGTAACACTCTGACTGGGGTGAAATGAACTCTTAGAGTCTTAATCTTCATTTCTCTGGTGGCTAAGGATATTGAACACGAGTGTTTCTAACCATCTTATTTCATCTTTTGAAAACTCTTAGTTTAGTTGAGTAGCCTATTTTTTTATTGGCTTGTTTGTTTTCTTAGTTTTATTTTCTTTTAGTCCTTTGAACAATCTCAACAATAATTCTCTGCAAGTATATAAGTGATGAGGATTTTTCTTCTGTTCTGTGAGCTGTTTCTTTACTTGATTGACAGTTTCCTTCGCTCTACAAACACTTTTTTGTTTCGTGAGTTCCCATTCATTGATTGGTAGACTTCCTATGCTACCAGAGCCGTGGCTAGAAAGTTCCCCCATGCCTATCTGCTACAGTGCAGCCCCTACTTTTTCCCTTAGCAGTTTTGGGGTGTCAGGTCTTATTTGAGGACTTTAATCCATTTGGAGTTGAGGGCTGAGAGATGTGGGGATCCAGTTTCACTCTTCTGCCTATTTATATATTGATATCCAGGTTTCCCAGCACATTATCCTTTCTCTGGTGTGTATTTCCTGGTGTCTTTGTCTAAAATCAGGTATCTTCAGTCATGTGGACTGACGTCTGGTTCCCCTCTTCCATTCCACTAATCTCGGTGTGCCTTGTGCCAGCATCATACCGTCTCTATTACCATGATTCTATGTTATAATTTGAAATCAAGTATGATGATGTCTCCTGCAGTATCCTGTTCAGAATTGTCTTAATTATTTATTCTTTTGTGCTTCCATATAAATTTTAAGTTTTCCTTTTCTATCTGTGAAGAGTGGCCTTGAAGTTTTGGTTGGGATTGCATTTAAATTGCGGATTGCTTTTAACAGCATTCCCAGTTCTTCTTACACGTGAGTATGAGAAGTCTTCCCACCTGCAAATGTTTTCCTCGATTGCTTCAGCGTCTTCAGGTTTTCATTGTAGGGGTCTTCTGTCTTCTCAGCTGAGTATATTCCTAAATATTTCATTTTATTTTATTGTGGCTATTGTAAATGAATTTGATTCCCTGTGTGTTCTCCTTCCATTCCTAGCCTCTCCATGACTTCGACCGTGAAAGAATGTTGGATTTTATTGAAGGCCTTTTCTGCATCTCCCACAAGAATCATGTGATTTCTGTCTTTAAGTCCATTTATGTGATGTATTACATTTGTTGTTTGACTTATGTTGACTTACCCCAGCAGCCCTGGAATGAAGCCACCTTGATCATAATGAATGATCATTTTGATGTAATTGAAATACAATTTCTTTAAGTGAAAGACAAATAAATACAATTAATAGTCACTGCGCTAAGTCTTACTAAAGCCTTTTTGGTACATTTCCCAGAAACTCAAAAGGTAGATGAATTTGATAACTAAGCAATTTTTTCTTTTTAATTTTTTATAACTTAGGAAGTTTCTATATTTTATTGTTGTTGTTTTTAAAAGTTGAATGAGGGTCATTAAAACTTCCTAAAAATCATTAAAAAAATTTTTAACAACTTGCAAGGAAAGAGCTCAAAGAACTGGATGACATTGTTATAAGAAAGTTCCTTCCATTCCCCACTATCTATCTTTGAGAACAGGGTTTTTTAGTAGTCGTATATAAGTCAGAGCTACAGTTTCTGTTGAGACCTTCTTATTGTTGAGTGAAAAGGAGCATCATTAATGTAGATATACATTAAGTGGGGGAAAACTGGTTTTATTCATCTCAGTGAAAGAAATGTTTCCAGTGGCATCTAATTTCTATGCTTGATCATTGCCTGTTTAAAGTATAACATATTTGTCTTTTATTATATATACTGGTAACTATAATAACAGTGATTCATAAAGAAATTCTAAAATTTGGGGAATTTTTGGCACAGAAAATATCTCTTTTATTTTATAAACTTATTATTTGACAAAGAAACATGCTAGGGAAATAAAAGATATTTAAGCATAAATACCTTTAAGACATTATTTAAGGTTGATGTGAGATGAAAAATACAAGCTAAAGATAAAATGTAAACATTTATAAAATCTTTACCTGTTAAAGAGCAATGTGCATATTCTACATGTAGCTACATGTAGATAATAAATTACTATGGTAACTAGATTGGTGTTTCCTAGAGAACAATAAAGCTGTTATCATTTGACAACTCAACTCAATATTTATAATATGTTAGAAACCATGTCTTAGTTATGGTTATTATTGCTGTGATGAAACATGATGACCAAAGCACGCTGGGAGGGAAGGGTTTATGTGGATTATGCTTCTAGATCACTGTTCATCATCAAAGGAAGTCAGGACAGGGACTCGAACACTGCAGGGTCCTGGAGGTGGGAGCTGATGCAGAGACCATGAAGGGTTCTGTTTACTTGTTTGCTTCCAAGGCTTTGCTCAGGCTGCTTTCTTATGGACTGGGTCCTCCACCATCAATCAGTAATTAAAAAAATGTCTTACAGCCATATCTAATGGAGACATTTTCTCAGTTGAGGTTCCCTCCTTTCAGATAACTCTAGTTTGTATCAAGTTGACATTAAACTAGCCAGCACACATGTCATTTCTACTTTATTTATCTTTAAAAGAACCAATCCATAGAGCTCTTAACACTATTTGAAAAACTAAGACATTAGTTACAAGTTTATTAGATATCTCTATGGTCATAATGGAAGCTCCATTAGATCAGACATTGTTTCTCAAGTGCTAGCAACAGTTTCTGACATATAGAAAACAGTATTAATTAAATTAATGAATTATAAATGAATGAATGGGTTCTAGCCAATTTGAAGGAACTAGTAATAGGTTTAGGTCAGCACCAGGGAGATGTTGGGAGGTACTCTGGGTACAGCATAGAGAGCTCAAGGACAGATACAGTCCTTGAGTTCAAGTTCACAGCTCCACAGTATGAGAATGATATGCAAGAATAAAGAACATCGTTTGTTGGGGGCTGTGGACCCAGACCCTGAATTTCCTGTAAACAACCTGTTATGCTTGTAGCTGCTCTGAGCAAAACAACTTGTTTTCCCTCTTTGTAGCTACTCTGAGCATGAGACCCTCAGGAGTTCCTGATGACAGGGGAGTGGTTTCTGGTGGGTTTGGCTGGGGCGTGGCTATCAGTTAAGGATCCACATATAAGTGGCTCTGGTACACAATAAAGGGGGCATTCTTGTTTCAAGGATGACCCGTGTCTCTGTCTGTCTTTGTGTGTTTAAATCTCCAGGCCCTTGCCGGACTTGGGAATGGTCCTGTAGTGCAGGCTCCGCACTACAGGCGTAGTACCGTAGTACACGTAGTAGAACGGACAGTACAACCATTGCCAAGAAGCATTAGAACCATGAGAGAACTCCATAAACTCAAAACTAAGAGACTAGAAATGTCACCACAAGGGAGGTTCAGATGGCCAAACCTTGGGGAATCACTAATCTTTGCCTTATTGCTTAAAGGGGCAAGTATTTATCTCTGCCCATCTGTATTTCAGCTGTTTAACATTGTGCTTAGCCAAACGCAGCTTCAGGCCATGCTAGGGTCCAAGTCAACTAGATGTGTCTCTCTTATTCAGTGGTCAAGCAGATGGACCAGGGTATACAGAAGGAAGTGTGCAAGGGCTGACTCCAGCCTCTGTCAGCACAGCCACAAGCATCTTATGGGCCCAGGCAAATTATCTAGCCAAACCTAATGTGAGTGGGGGTAGGAAGGCAGATTCTATTCATAACTAAGGTGCAAATATTTCTTGAATGATTATCTGGGCTATTATGTAGGGAAAATACCCAGTCTTTTATGACCTTTCTTCACTATTGTGGTCAACTTTGCCTATTGAAGGTGAGTCCTGGATATCCAGATCACCCATTCTGACTCAGTCACTAGTTATTCAAACCTTTCTTTTGTTTAATTTTAATTAATGTATTTCAATTATGTTTTTCCTTCCTCCAACTCCTTCTAGGTCCTTCCCACCTCCCTACCCAGCCAAATTTGTGATCTATCTCTCTCTCTCTCTCTCAAAAGAAAAAGAAAAAGAAAGAAAGAAAAGAAACAAGAAACAAAAAACCCACAAATAGAAAACTGATATTTCCCTTTGCCAATGGGTATCAACTGCAGATAGTTTCTTGGTTAGGGTGGGACCCTGTGTCAGACTCTGTCTGACTTGAACTTGTTCACATCTTGTGTGTGCTGCCAGAGTCTCTGTAAGTTCATATGTGCATCAGCCCTGGTATGTCTCAAAGATACTGTTTCCGTAGTGATGAGTATCACTCCAATGCTGTTCACATCCTCAATATCCACCATAGAATATTAGCTTATTGTTTTGGGGGCTGTGGTTATATCAAAACGGGTTGTTTTTTGATCACCAAAGCTTCACAATAAATGTTACTAATTTCAAAAGTAAGTGTTTACTAAATTATTTTGGCTCTTAATTTACCTCCAAATAAAAAAGGCATTGGAAGAAAGAACCCATTGATCCCCAGGTTTTTGGTCACTGCCATTCTCCTCTCCTTCCTCCACTCTCATTTTCATAGTTTGACCTTAAAATCCTTCTCTTCTCTTGATAGCCAGGCATGAATCACACTGTTTAATACGGGTAATAATGAGGAACGGTAATTGAAAAGATAAACGATCTTAGTTCGCTTCTTATTTGGAAAGATGCTAAAAGATCTGTCAGGGAGCGCTCAGACTCTTTCAGCACGTTCCATAATTTATGAACACGTGAACGCTCTCCACGAATGACTTGGATGAGTCAGACGTTTCAATTGCACCTCCTCAAAATTAGAACAGGAAGAGCCTCGCTCCTGCTCCTCCTGTAGTCTCCTGACGCATGTTCTAGTTAGAGGAGCCAGGGTGGGCACTTCAGATACAAGTGAGTAGGGAAAAGCTCTCGTGTTGTTAGCATTCTGGTTTTGTTCTTTGGGTTTGAAATTGAAGGATTTTTGAGGTAAATTGCATTAGGGAAGTCTCATTCCTATGTGAAAATAACCCTAATTGTAATTAAGGCAACAGTATGGAACAAGTTGGGATTCCGCCAATCTGAACATTTCTGGGTGGGGGGGAAGGCTATTTAATGTTGCTTTTCTTAAAAGGTTTGTTGAAAATAAATCCACCTAACCTCTGTAAAGGAGAAATAAAAGAAATTTGTATGCAGTATTCATGACTCAAAACGCAAGTTTCAAGTACATTGATTAGGGAATCAAGCGTCTGTGGCTCGTGTTGTGAGTTCGGCACTGTCCTAGGTGCTCATATTTGAAGCTTGAGCAAGGGGAGTCTGGTGGGGCTGACTCTAGTGGAGGGGCACAGGTGCCAATCAAACCAAGTGTACTTAGGTAACAAAGTGGAAGTTTCAACTAAATGTATTACAGCACATTGTGAAACAAGTTGTCAGGTCGTCACGTGAATTCTCAAAGGTTCTGTTAGAACCCCTTCCTAGTGGAACAAGAGAGAGGGCACTGGATAGGAGGAAAGATGCAGAGGACTCAAGAGAAGACTTCCTTAAAAGCATTGACACAAACCTGCCCACAAGGAGAACAGACAAAGGTGCTTCTCTCGTCTCTGTCTCTCTCTTCATCCGGCCTCATGAGGAGATCTTCACTGGGACTCATGCGTATTCCTGTGGTTGTGAAGAGCAGCAGAAGGGTGCACAGGACTGAGGACTACGGAGTTAGACTAAGCTGAAAGATAGGGAGGGTGGCTTTGAGCTGGACTGCATTCTCTCCCTTCCAAAAGCAGGCAAAGGTACAAAACCCAAGGACTAAATATGGGTGCCAGGGATATATTGCAAGATATTGTTTTGTGGCAAGTTACCATAAAACTCTAGTAGTTAGATATTCTATTTATTAGACATTCATAAGCATCTGTTAGAGGCATTTACTGAGTATTAGTGAATGCGTGGATGGGATTTGTTCACAAGTTTGTTGGCTCCCTCACATGCTTTATCCTGTGCTAAGTTTGTCTAATCTTAGTTGGACTTGTTCAGGCCTCTATGGTCAACTGGTGAGTTTCTGTGAGCTCAATAATCTGGGATAGTTTTTGTTCAATAGCTCATCTGTCTCCTACATGGTCTCATCATCTGTAAGCCTGGTATCGACTTATTCACAGGAGGCAGATATGATTTCTAAGAACATTGCAAATATGTTGTAGAAAAAGTGTAAGCATGGCAAATAGATAGTTATTAGAAATTTCTACTTAAGGAATATTGAGGGAGCTGGGGAGATAGTTCATGAGGGGATTGTCATGCAAGCAAGGGAAGCCAATATCAATCCCCAGAACTCGTGTAAAGAGCCAGGAGTGGTACTGTGTCCTTGTGATCCCAATGCTGGAAGGTAGAAAGAGGTGGCTTCCTAGGCTTGCTGGCCAACCAGCATAACCTAATTAGCAAGACACAAAAGCCAGTGAGAGAGCTTGTCTCAAAAATCAAGGTGGATTAGACTGGAAAGATGTCTCATCAGTTAAGAGACATGGCTGCTCTTCTAGAAGACCTGGTTCTGATTCCCAGAACCCATGTGGTAGCCCATGACTATCTGTGAGTCCAGTTCCAGTGCATCCAACACCTTCTTCTGGTCTTACATGCATGCATTCACATGTGCACATGTACCCACACACACACTAAATAAATAATGTTCAAAGATTACTGATTTTTCGTGACTTTTATATGTGTATGTATAGACATATACATACACATACATATATGATATAGGTCATGAAATTGGAAAAGGGGATATGATAGAGAAAAACTGGTCTTAAGGGAGGAGGAGGAAATAGGAAAATAGAACACAAGGGGCGTGAAAGTCAACAGGAGCTCCTGGGGGTGAGAGGGGACCAACAAGAAGAGTCAGGAGAAGGCAGTGCTCAGGGAGGGTGGTTTGTAAAAAGTTTGTACTAAAATACCATAATGATGAAACCCATTACTTTTTATGCTGCATTCTTAAAACTCATTACTTCAAAAAGCTGGTGATGACATCTGAGAAGAGCATGAGGAATGTCTATGAGAAATGGGGATGGTAATCCTTGCTTATACTGGCAAACAAACTTTATGCTCTTGGGGAGAATACCCATTTGTGGCTGAGGGTTCAACACCCACTCCACAATGGTGGTAGAAGGAGGACCAGTTGGAAAGAGAAAGGAGATCAGAGGGTATGAAGAGACAAGAGCGGGTAAGGGGGTGGATGGGGTCAAAATATATCATACACACTCAGTACTAAATGTCACAATGACATCCATTTTGCTCTAATTAAACTGTGCTGATAAAGCCGTGCCTAGCAGTCGCGGGCAAAGCAGAAGCTGGTTCTTGAGCCGTGAGTTTGACGGTGATGCCTGACTTCTTTACAGTGTTTATAGCAAAACGCAGAGGAAAGCTGGACCGGGGCAATGAGCCAGCACGGTCTAGGTGCTTCTCAACTCTTCATATGTCAAAAGAAGCTAGATGTTCAAAATGGGAATCCACAGAGCAGAGCGGAAGAACCTGAGCCCAGGGCTATTCGACCCTGCCAAAAGCTCAGCTCTCATCTTCACCACAGGGCAGGTGTACTCAACCGCACACATAACCCCCCACCCCAGGTATCAAGGTGCCTGTCTATATAGAGTTCTCATAGAAGAGGGTTCCAGAAAGCGAAACACGTTATCTTTCAAATGTCTCGGCAATAGCCATGGTAGAAATATTATCTGGAAATATGTGAATTTGGCTTAGAGCCCCTGTGACATCTGCAGCAGAGTTCTTGAGAAGCCACAGCAGCAGAGATGCCATTTTTGAATTGAAATGAACAGAGAAAAGCAAAATATTTTCAAAGTCCCAAGATCCTATAGGTAGTAATCAGGTTCCTAACCTTAAAATGGCCTTTGGAATTGTATTTCTAAAGATGAATGGCTCCTAGGGCAGACCAAGCACGCACACGTATGGTAGAGCCAGGAGCCACAGGGTACATCCAGGCTTAAACTCAAGACTGACTGGGATTTACCTAGTGACTCTGGAAGCTGTTCTTCTCTAATTATCTCAGGTTTTCTTTTCTTTTCTTTTATTAATTTTTTTAATTTTACGTACTAGCCCCAGTTCCCCCTCCTTCCTCTTCTCCCCCCATCCACCTCCCTATCTCTTTTTTTTTTCTTTCCATTCTCCACCCAACACCAGCGCCTGTGCACGAGCAATCCCTAACTGTCTTCCTATGCTAGACTCAGCGCTGGACTGAGGCTAGGGACAGACAACTGTGTGGTTAGTTTCACAGGCCCACAGATGGGGACACGTTTGAGACACGATTTTCATAACTCTGAAACTCATGATCATCTGATTTGGACTTTGAAATAACAAAGTCTGTTTTTATTGTGATAAGAATACAACACGGCATTTGTTTGTTCAACAGATTTTAAGTGTACAATATCATACTGATTACTGTAAGATCTCTAAAATTTGCTTCTCTGAAGAAAACACACAAATGAGCAATGGGTATATAAGGATTCTGCAACACCACTGTTGCAGGGAAATGCAAATCAAAAACACAGCCCTGTGTGCTTCCAGGTCTGGGAAGAAGGCTCAATCAGTAATGTGCTTGCTCTATAACACGAAGACTTGATTTCTGATTTTAGATCTTCATACATACATAAAATGCTGGGCACAGTCGAGTGCACCTGAAATCTCAGTGCAAGGGAGGCAGAGACAGGAGGGTGCCTATGGTTCGCTGGCTGGTCAGTCCAACCAATAAGCAAGCTCCAGGTTAAACGAGAGACTCTGTTCAAAAAAAAAAATGGGGAAGCAATAATGGAAGACATCCAATATTTACCTCTGGCCACTGTCTACATATGTACCAGCTCCTTCCCTCCTTCCACACAAGGAGCTGAAATTTCACTCCTTGTTAAGAGGGCTGATTTTACAAATCAAAAGATAACAAGTGCTGGCAAGAATATGGAGAAAGTGCCCAGTCTTGGTAACAATTTCAAATGGTTTAGTTATTACCGAAAAGGAAAATTAAGAGACAATGCCGAAACTTCCACGGAGTGTAGAAAGTGAAGCTGGTGGTCGTTAAGGGATAAAACCACCTCATTTTACCACAGCGCTATTCACAGTAGTCAAAATGCTATAGCAACTGAAATCCCTGCCAACAGAACCGACCTCCGAGGTTTTGGTGAGCACTCATCCACCTGGCAAAGGCTGCTCATCTGGTGGCAGAAAGGAAACAGAGAGACAGGAAGGGTCAGATGTTCAAATTCAGCAGGACCATGTTTCTTCGGAGATATTAGGGCAGAATCTATCTCTTGCTCCTTTAAGTCGCTCATCAAATCTGTTTTCTGGTATTGGGAGACCCTATTTCCTTGCTGTCTGGTGGCTGAGGAGGGCTCTCAGCATCTAGAATCAGCCACATCCCTTGGCATGGCCTCCTTCTCCCACCTTTGAAGTCTAGTTGAGGTCCCCTTAGGGGCCATTCCTTTTCTTGGACTGTTCCACTTTAAGAGCATGTATGATGACACTGAGCCAACTTGAACAACCCAAAAACATCGCCCTATTTCCAGACCTAAACTGTAATTTCTCTCTGCCCTCATGGGTCACAGTGATCAGGATGGGCAGGACTGTAGTTCCAGGAGCCACACCTCTTACCAACCTAATACTGTGTGAGTCTTTGGCTTTGGGAATGAATACATCTCTGAATACCACAGTGTAAGGGACTGCACATAAATGTCCCCAGGGAAGGCCACCTGAGTGTACAATTGACACTCATTAATGACATGAAGAAAAATGAACATAGATAGTTTCTGCTTCATTTAAAATTAGCTTTATCCAAGTGATTTATTTCCAATACTATGAACAGATCCACTGTCTGACACATACATCGCCCTGTCCCTTACAAGACCAAAAAGGCCTCTGTGGCAGGCAGTATCACTGTACTAAGGAGGAAAGTGAACACATGAACATTTTTTTCCTTCCCCTGTTCCCCCTTACACACTTCTATGGCAGAACCCAAGGGGAAGACATAATACCTTAATGAAAGGCTGGAGCCCTGGAAATCTTTCAACACCCCATCCAGAAATTTATAACTTCTTCAGAAGATGAACCAGCTACAAACCAGTTTCTAGGATGCAGGGCAATGGGCTCATTCTGGGATGCAGGCTGTCCTGGCTCTGTTGCAATGAACTCATGCGGGGATGTGGGGCATGTTGACTTGGTGGCATAGGCTCACGCTGGGGTGCGGGGTGTCCTGGCTTTGTGACAATGGGCTCATGCTGAGCTTCCCAGGACTCCACGCTGATGGCTCGTCATCTCCCAGCTTTGCTCTGTATCCTTGGTGCTTCCCTCAGGTTCCTCCGTCTAGGAATTATCAAGGTCTTGCTCAACCTAGATAGCGAATTCTTGTGGGAGAGAGGTGAGAACCAACTGACAGAAGAAAAACTGTGACAGTACAGAAGAGACATGGAGAGAAGCGACAAAGAGAGGGCCAAAGAAAGGGCTCCATCTTGTCTCACCCACCAAAACATTCCCCTCTCCTATGTTAACACTTTTCCTGCACTACTCAGTTCTTCCCATCAGCCCACAGCTGTGCTGTTCTCTACCTCCCTTTTCCAAAGTCGACACCAGCCGTATTACAAGTTATGTCCCTAGTCAGCATCTTAGAGCCTGCGTATTCTCTCATGGCGAACTGACTTGACTCACCTTGCTGGTTATGACTCTGAGCTGTCAGCAAAGGCTTCACGTGGGGCTGGAGGCTCAGCTGCAGGCTGACTCATCTTTGTGGTTACTGTCGAGCTTCAGTCTCCTCGCTCACCGACTGACACATAGTCCCCCATCAGGCGGAATGATCCGTGCAGCCACACACAGCACAGAAATGAGGCATGGTGGGGGTACAAAGAGCATCCCACCTGGAAAAGGCAGTCTTTTGTAAACCCCCCTCACACGTGACTGACATATTCTTAAGGTCACACACACTAACCCAGATACAACAAGAAAGGAGACTATGCGAACCCCTGGACCCCAGGAGGGGAGTGACTCCTCAGGTCCATTCCAGAGACTGACCACCTCAAAGCCTTCCTCCAGCCTACATTCTTCTCCACATTTCTCTGGTCCCTCTAGAGAAAAACTCATGTTTTTCAAACATTTTCTGTGTCACAGTCTATGATTTCCTGTCCTCCATTCTCATTTGAATCCCTTCCAATAAGACATTTGTTCCCACAACCCAAGTCTTGTCAAGGTCACCAGCGACTTTCACGTTACCAAATCCATTGGCCAAACAATCTCAGCCTCAGTTCACTTGGCTCACGCAAAACACATTGGATCACACACTCTCTCTCTTTTTT